>NC_039263.1:1925375-2292875 GCF_003368295.1 Carassius auratus
GTTTATGTTTTAGTGTCACATTTTAGGGGCTGGCTTAGACCATTTCTTTCTCTTTAGCATCTGTCTTTTGTGTAACTTCAAATGTCAACAGTGTATTTTACCATTTTTTTGAAGCCACAGTAGCAGGAACGCAGAGGTAACACGTTGACTGAGCTACTCTTAGAGAGCAAAAGTTGTTGTTATATGTTTGCAGTTACCTGAATTAACCCTCATGTTTGATGAAAATGCTAGTTAATGTTCCTGCACTGGACTGAAATCAACTAATTCTGCTCACAGAGGGAGTAACAAGCTCCAAAACTGTGATAATTGTTGTACTCTTTAGGGATTGTTTTCTACACATTGTTGCACTCGGTTCTGTTCCCTGTCAAAAATGACTGGCATATGTTTTTTTTTTTGTATATATGTATATTTGGATTCAATCTTTCTTCAAGTATTTCTATTTGGAGCTGACTGATCGAAGGCCTCATTGATCTGAGCCTGTTCACATTGTCAAAGTTATCCACAAATAATGCTTTTTCCACTTCAAAAACCGAATCAGGTCAAACAACCTGTGCTATACGGAAAGAAAGCAAGTTGATAAAGAGATTGAATCCAATATTTGGGGATAATATTGCATTGGTAATTTTTTTGTCACACCATAATATTCACCACTAGGGTTGATTTTGATAGGTGACACATTTGGCAAAGCCTAGAAAGAAAAGAAAAGAGGAACAAGAGAGAAAGAGTGAAATGCTGTTTAGGAGCGGAGTGGAATAAAACACGTTCCTCTGCCTCACTTCAATGGCACTGCAAGCTTTGATGGTTTGGAGGAATAAATGCAGGTTCCTAAAAATTACATGCTACCACTTCCTAAATAATCTCCAGGCACATTCAAGTAGCAAACTAATTAAATCACATGCTTTAACTGAGGTCAGGCCACATCCAAAGGAACACAGTTTTAACTCAAGCCACTTGTGTGTGTTTTATTGGCCGCACCCTTCGAGAGACGAGGCGGTCTGCTGTCAGACACACACCGGTCAGTGCATGCTTGAAGAACATGACGACTGCATTGAAGTTTGGACATTTCAAGGCCGTCATCATTGGTGCTAATGGAGGCTTCACGTGCTCAGCCTCAGGAGAGACCTGTTGTTGTAATCTCTCTCTCTCTCTCTCTCTCTCTGGCAGGAAACAAAGGGGCTTTGTTAATGCAGAGACTTGCCTTTGAAGCACAACCATTCAAGCCTCTGTGCTTCACACACGTAACACACACACAACGCCCGAGCCCTGCACACAAACCGACACACACACACACACACGCTCATCTGCACACGCGTGCATAGCACATTAATGAAAAAGCATAATCTCTCTGCGTTCAGCCTGTAAACCGACACGGGCTTCTATTTTAAGATGCGCGAGATTTGATCGTGCAAAAACGTGCTGCACTGCTGCAGCTCACCTCAGTGGAAAGTTTCAGTTTTATAAATGTTTCTTTGTGAGCATTAGCAGAAACATTAGTTTCCATCCAATCTCAACTTTTTTTCCACGAACTTCACGAGGAGATTTCTTAAATGGAAAAAAGGGGTTAATTGACTGTTTTTGGGTTCAAGTGAATTACTAAATCAGGTGGATCTCAACTACTACCCTTAATTTTACAAATGCAAATGCATTTTTTAAAAATGCATTTATGGAAATCTGCTTCTCTGCTTGTTTGGCTTCAGGAACATGAAGTGATGGATGAGTTTGAAGCAAAAGCCTGTAAAGATTAGACACTGACAAGTGTTTCTCCTCCTTCTAAATGGTATTTTATACCATGCATAGTTATATTGTTAATTGCATTTTATTATTTGCATTTATCATTTTCCCTCCGCTGTCCATGCACTGATCAGAACAGACTTGAGACGTGTTTTTGAGATCTCCAAACCTGAGGTGGAAAGTCTTAATAAAATGCAACATTTTAATGCCTTTTAAAAAGCACACATTTTACTATAAGGAAAAACCTAGCAGGAGTATGCCATGCTTGCTTGTAAAGAAAAGAAAGCACATTCATGTCATGCACACCACAAAATGATCAAGAAAAGGAAAGTCTGTAAAAAAAAAAAAAAAAAAATGTTGTTAATGTAGCAATTTCGTGCACAGGTGTTTCTGAATGGTGACTGTAGGGTTAAACAGTTAAAATGAATCGTCTGGAAGAAGAAAACACACCCACATAATGTCTGTTTTCTGATTTTTTTCTTATAGTAGAAGAATAAAAGAGGATTGTTTGGCGGTAAAGTCTCCTGGTTTCCCAACGCCTTGCTTCTTAAAAACAAACAGAAAAGCAGAAATAATTGAAATGCTCTGTTGTGTTTGGCTGCATGAACTATTAATGCCAGAAACAGTTTGACAGCAGAAATGAAATTAGTTTCCACCCTGGTGCTTACATCACTTCAACACAGATTGAGAGAATAAATCCCTCTTCTTATAGAGACGCTGCTTCATGGCTCTTTGGGGATCAATGGTTTCACTACAGGACTTTCAGACAGAAGAGAGATTCTCTCCGAGTTCATCAGATACAAAGAAAAAGGGAGATCTAGATGTCAAATCAAATCAATTAAATGTTCAATTACATGAAGTATGACCACTTCACACTTTTTTTTTTTTACCTTGGCAATACAAAAAATCTGTTTATGGTAGTATTTCCATCAGCACATCTGTGAAACTATACACCGCAGCTACTGTTTGACCGTACAGACATCTGACTCCTGATTCTGATCATGTACAGTACATGATCTGGTCATGACACTGGATTCTTATCAGCTCTTCACACATCAGCATGCATTAAAATGATTCAGTTGTTCGCAGAGAGCATTCATGCATATCATCACAGCATTATAGTGAAGTAAAACTGAAACTAAAATTAAAACCACTAAAAAACATTTCCAGTGCTGGAAATAAAAGAATCATGAAATTACATATAAAAATAGATGTTTTATTTAATCTAATTTCCTAAGCAACATTTGTCCTTTTAATTTAGTTTAACTTGATAAACTAAAACAATTAAGACTAAAAAAAAAATTTGGGAAACTGTATATATATATAAACTACTGAACATGACAAAAGCACACAACAAAATGACTAAAATTGTAAAAAAAAAAAAAAAAAAGATTCAAAATCTTATTGATACTAAATTAATACGGACATGCATGTGTTTCTGACTTTAGTATTCTAACATTGCTATTATAATATCTATATTATTCTAATATTAATATGATAAGATTTGGAGAATGGATATATTGCATTCATTATTGCCATCTGGACTTGGAATACATTAAAACAGTTTAGCGCTAGCTGGATGACAGAACTTCATAGTCAGTGCAATACTTCATTTTTATAATCAATGCAATTAATTCAAACAGTTGTATATTTTTGGGAATTAAAAAACAAATTACTTTAAATCTTGATGCAGCATCACATCTAACCTCATTGATTCAGACATTACTGTACCTAAATGTCTTTCTAGTTTTATTTTAATATTGAGATTATTATTCTGATTGCTCAGTTTGCTCCGGGTTCATCGTGGGACTCTGGAGAATGAGCGCTAGTTCACTGCATGAGTCGCTAACTGGTTGTTGTTTGTTTGGTGGGAGGAGGCTGAAGAGCCGTGTTGAGCTGGTGTGGTGTGTTTGTAGTGGCTTCGGGGCCAGTGTTTCCAGAGCACAGGGACACTGATGTGGCATTGGACAGGATGTAGATTCTTCTGATGGATTACTGTTTGGGTCTGTGAGTGAACGCAAACCACGTGTGTGTGTGTGTGTGTGTGTGGATCAGGTTTTTGTCTTAACTGTGAAGACTTCATGTGATAATAAGAGCTGAAATCACCCATCAGCTCCATCAACAGCTTTACAAACCAGTTCATGTCTTCTGAAAAAATGCTTCTTGATTGAGTGTTTGTGTTGGTGGGCTTACTGGATAGAAAATAACATTTAAAAAAAACACAAGTGGATGGAAAGTCCCCTCCGTGACAGAAAAGCACGTGTGTGAACATGTCTGTGAGCTGGTGTGTTCACGACTGATGTTAATTATGCCTTCTCCATCTGATGATTATTAACTGGGAGTCAACAGAGCTCGTGTTTTTAAAACTATAATTGTTGCTCTCATTTCACAGAAAATGTAGCACAGATGCAATATTAGTTTTTTCTATTTTGATTTAGGAACAAGAAAGAAAGAAAGAAAGAAAGACAGAAAGAAAGACGGAAATAAAGATAGAAAGAGAGAAAGAAGGAAAGACAGAAAGAAAGAAAGACAGAAAGAAAGAAAGAAAGACAGACAGAAAGATAGATAGATAGATAGAAAGAAAGAAAGAAAGAAAGAAAGAAAGAAAGAAAGAAAGAAAGAAAAAGAGAAAAAAGCAGAAATAAAGAAAGAAAGAAAGACAGACAGAAAGAAAGAAAGATAGACAGAAAGAAAGAAAGAAAGAAAGAAAGAAAGAAAAAGAGAAAAAAGCAGAAATAAAGAAAGACAGACAGAAAGAAAGAAAGACAGACAGACAGAAAGAAAGAAAGACAGAAAGAAAGACAGAAAGAAAGAAAGAAAGAAAGAAAGAAAGAAAAAGAGAAAAAAGCAGAAAGAAAGAAAGAAAGACAGAAAGAAAGAAAGAAAGAAAGAAAGAAAGAAAGAAAGAAAGAAAGAAAGAAAAAGAAAGAAAGAAAGAAAAAGAAAGAAAGAAAGAAAGACAGAAAGAAAGAAAGAAAAAGAGAAAAAAGCAGAAATAAAGAAAGAAAGAAAGACAGACAGAAATAAAGAAAGATAGACAGACAGAAAGAAAGAAAGAAAGAAAGAAAGAAAGAAAAATAGAAAAAAGCAGAAATAAAGAAAGAAAGACAGACAGACAGACAGACAGAAAGAAAGACAGACAGAAAGAAAGAAAGAAAGAAAGAAAGAAAGAAAGAAAGACAGAAAGAAAGAAAGAAAGACAGAAAGACAGAAAGAAAGAAAGAAAGAAAAAGAGAAAAAGCAGAAAGAAAGAAAGAAAGAAAGAAAGAAAGAAAAAGAGAAAAAAGCAGAAATAAAGAAAGAAAGACAGACAGACAGAAAGACAGAAAGAAAGAAAGACAGAAAGAAAGAAAGAAAGAAAGACAGACAGACAGAAAGACAGAAAGAAAGAAAGACAGACAGAAAGAAAGAAAGAAAGAAAGAAAGACAGACAGACAGAAAGACAGAAAGACAGAAAGAAAGAAAGACAGAAAGAAAGAAAGAAAGAAAGAAAGACAGACAGACAGACAGACAGAAAGAAAGAAAGACAGACAGACAGACAGACAGAAAGAAAGAAAGAAAGACAGAAAGAAAGAAAGACAGAAAGAAAGAAAGAAAGAAAGAAAGACAGACAGACAGAAAGACAGAAAGAAAGAAAGACAGAAAGAAAGAAAGAAAGACAGACAGACAGACAGACAGAAAGACAGAAAGAAAGACAGAAAGAAAGAAAGAAAGAAAGAAAGAAAGACAGAAAGTAAGACAGACAGAAAGAAAGAAAGAAAGAAAGACAGAAAGAAAAAAAGAAAGAAAGAAATCAGAAAGAAAGAAAGAAAGAAAGAAAGGGTAACACTTCAGAATAATTAATGTTAGTTAACTGCTTTAGTTAAGATGATGGAAGTAAGAACAAACCTCTTACAGTATTTATTAATCTCAGTGATGTTAACACATTTACTAATGCAGTATTCAGATCAAAAGTTGTTCTTGTTAACATTTAGCATTAGCAGGAACTAACTATGAATAACTGTATTTTCAATAAATAACATCAACAAAGGTTAATAAATACAGTAATAAATGTGTTGTTCATTGTTTGTTCATGTTAATTAACTAACATTAACTAATGGACCATTATTCTAAAGTGTTGTCAAAGAAAGAATAGTGTCATGTGGTAAATATTTATTCAAACTCTCCCCTCATTAAGGCAAATAAAAAGAAAAAGATAAAGAAAAAAACAGCAAAAGCTCTGGGGAAAAAAGCTGATGCTGCATGTGTTAATTCATGCACCCTTGATTTCATTTGACATTTATTAATAATCCAGTTACTAAAGCATCAGGAGCCAGAAGAACTCAGAGATGTTCTGCTATTGAGCAAAACACTAATCCACTGAAATCCAGATTCATTTATATATGAATGCTGGAGATTTCCTGAAAATGAACACTAGATGAAAGAGTTAATGAATGTTTCGAACAGACAAACCAACAAATGATTAGATCTTCATCTAAATGAACTGGTTTTATTCAGGTCTGAAATAATATTGAACATCACACCTTACATTTTTTAAACCTTAAATGTAAACACTGTGTTAAAGCAGGTAGAAACTGCTCTTACTTTTCCAGTTTAGGTTCAGCATGAAGTAAAGACATCAAATGAAACATATATTTGATCTTATTGTTCATATAATTATGATAATAGTTCTCCCTCTTATTAAGTGTCCCACAGTCTCAGAGTAAGAATAAGGTCTAAAGCTCTTCTGATTCTGGTTCTGAGAGCAAACCTGAATGTGACTGACCTCTTTAGGTGCAGAGCAGCAATTTCAGAAAAATAAAGCCGTTTCACAGGAAGGAACCTTTTCTGGTTTCTCTGAGAGCCTTTTTGTGAACCTTACACTAAAAAAGAGTGAAAAACATAAAAAAACAATCTAAAGAACTTTTTTTTCCTCCAATATAAAGAAGCTTTTGATTTGGAACCATAATAAGAAAATACAACCTTAGAGAATTCAAAAGGAAATATCAAGATCTTTCATTTAAAATCCAAAGAACAGAACATTTCTTAAAAGAAAAGCCAAAAACATGCACATTTACTAGAAAATAAAATAAAACAATAACAATAATAAAAGAAAAGAAAGAAATGAAAGGCTAGTTATTGTTCTGGGTGTTTTGTCTTCACTGAACAGGATTTGAGCTGTGTTTTATTGCCTAACACTGGAAATAAGAGTTCATCTGTAATCTTTAAGAGCTTGTACCTGATCTAACACATAAACATTAGTTCTGTTCAGACTGATGATGGTTGCTTCACTGATGTTCATTCTCATTCTCATTTTAAGCTACCATTCTTCTCAGCTCACTAAAACATGCTGCTTTTGGTGTGCTGTCATTTCTTCTCCTTTTACAAAACAAAACATTTTCTCAGCTGCAGAAATTCATTAAAGAATGATGCAGAGAATATGGACTTGATGATTGTTCTCATTTGTATTTCAAACAGAAAGAGTTGGTCACCTGTTCATGATCTATTTCTGCTGAGATGACTTCCTTCAGTCAAACAATTTATGAAGGTTGATAGAGTCACACTGATTAAATCAATGAATCATGTTATCACAAGTATATTTTTGTAGCATGCACTGTAAAAAAACATTGACTGATTCATGTTAAATTTAAAAACATTTATATATAAATCCAAATCTGTTGATTTTAAACACTTTATATGCTGTATTTCTCATCTAGTTTAGTGTTAGTTAATTAGATCATTTGGACCCAGTGTGGCTGAAACTATTCTAGAATGAAAGCGAAACAATCATTTTTTACCTAATTATAAAACAGAACTGATTATATTCAGAAGAAGCACTTCACTGTGAATGTAATTTAATTTATTATACATGCTTGTCAACATTCAGTAGTGCACTATTGACAAGACAAGTAAATGCATTTTAATGAATTCTATTCTTTCTATTTATTGCATTCTTTTAAAGTATATTATATCTAAGTTCATCTTTTAAAAGCAGAAGTCATTGCTGGGTTGTAATGTGGATCTATTATGTAATCAGATTCTAAAACAATAAGTATTTGTAATTAGAAAATATTACATTTTATAATGCTCATAATCAGATTACAGTTACTTTTTTAATGGATTATTTGATTATTAACACATTGGTAGTAAATTATTCATAATTAATAGATTCTCCCTAATTTTTTTTCTTCTCTTTTTCTTTCTTGTTTGTCAAACACTTTAGCTTGAAGTATTCTCAAGTGTTGAGTATGAATGTAGACGGGGAAAGCATCTCTCAAGCGGTTAGACCATGTGTGAAACAAATAATTACACAAGTTACTGACCAGAAATCAGGAATCTGGACAAAAATCATTCAGACCCGGAAGGCTTTGGGCGTGTAATATTTATATTTTGAGTGTTCAAGTGTTTAAATTATTTTTATCTTACATTTGAATGATTTAATGAAATATTAGTTTTTTTTTTAGCCCACAAACCCTGTGCTGTTCATACATTAAACCAAGTTTGAGAAAGCCCCGGTTTAATGATGTTATTAAAAAAAAAAAAAAAAAAAAATCTCTTTGCTTATGTTATGATTAGTAAATTTAAAACAAGTTAGATAAAATGTAATCTAAACAGTAACCAGAATACATGAACTAAAATGAGATTACACTGTTTTCATCATGTACAGTAATCTGTAATAAGAAACAATTAAATTAGTAAATAATCTACCCAGCGCAGGCCATTGCCAACATGAATAAAAAAAAAGACGAAAAGACTAAATACATTTTGTCCTTGTCTACAACATTTTTTTAATGTTCAAAAGTTTTTTAGGAAATGTTTTGTGTCTTTTCAGAATAAACAGCCTTATGCTTCCTTCATATAAACCTCTTTATTAATATAAGAAGAAAATCATTTTCAAGCTCTAATCGAGCCCTCGTCGCTTCTGTTCACACCAAACCGCTGAAACATCCACCATATTGTTTTCCCATGACAGCAAATCAAACTCTTAGCGCTGGAAAGTAAATGTACACATGAGTGTGGGAAAACAAATCAACACATCCCTTCCCACCATCCATCTCTGGCTGTGGATCAATGCTGGGAACAAACACTCGTATCATTCCCAGTCGTCACAGCCTCTAAATGCCCATCACACGCTTCTCTCCTTGGCACTGATTACAGAGCCGCTATAAAGATGGAGACTAGGCTCACCACAGAGACATTAGTCCTTCACAATAATGCTTTGATTTGTATAACGCGACGCTCAAGTGTAATCGGTTCATTAAAAGCCGAGGATTCAGTGAACGGATCTAATAAAGCAGAGATGATGTCACTTCTGATAGCTCTAGTCCCACATGTTCATTTGTTTGTCTTTTTTTATTATTAGAAGTGGAGCATCACAATTGCTCATATTTTGACCAAGAAGTTCAGTCTGCGTGTTTGAGCTCTGGATGGGAAGGAGTCCTCAAATCATGAGCGTTGTTGAGGAGAGTGTGCGACTATCAGAAAGAAATGTGCATGAATCCCAAACTGAATGAGGTTTTGACTTTCCAATGTGAAACTGAGATGCTGCGTGGTCAACTGTGTGAGCTATAAAATGCAAAGGAACTTTACAGAAATGTATGTTTCTACAATATTTAGTAGTATCTTATCAGTGGTGACTGTCAGTTTATGTTCATATGGCAGAAATGTACAGAAAAATCCATCAAAGATCAAACAGACGATGAACGCTATTAACAGCAATTATGATTCAATCACACTTGTAGCAATAATTGTTAGTTCTGTTTGTTGATTCAGGGTTAGCATCATCTGAGGTCCTCTGAGGGTCAGCATCATCTCTTCTCAGGTGTTCTGGATCCAGACTGGAGCTTGTGTAAATCCTAACATAGAAACAAATAGAGACATCATTAGCATAGCTGCTGATCCAACAAAGTAAGATTAATTAGTTTAACCCAAGCTAAAGAATAAGAATGTGCATTTGTTTAGATATAACTGCAGTCCAAAATTATGTGATGCATTATTTTAATGCTTTGGTGAAAGAGATGTGTTTAGTATCAATATGTTAGTCTTAAGGTTATCTATAAGCCAGTGTGCCATTAAGTCACAGTCAAAACACTGACCTGAAATCAGCCGATGTGAGGCGAATCAGTCACACGGGGTTAGTTCTTATGTTAGGTGAATGGAATTCATTTTTACTTCAGATTCAGTTATTGAAAATGTTTATGGTCTTTTTGAGCAGGATAAGTGATATATTTAAATCGTTAAGGCTGGTGTGTCTTAATTTACCATGCATCATCTTGGAAATAAAGCTTTATGTCTTTAAGTCCATACTGTATGTAACATTAGTCAGTTATTTCTCTGAATAAATTATGATGTGTATATTTTTAATGTCCTGATTGAGCAACATCTATTTCAGACTCCAAAATTGTGCAAATATGTTAACTAGCATTGCCGTTTCCATGTAAAATGTTATGTATATGATAAATTTAATTGTAAAGGTTTGATAGAATTGGCTGGAAGACCTGCCAAGAGCATTGCAAGCATTGCAATAGTCCAGCCTGGACAGAACAAGAGCTTGAACAAGGAGTTGTGCAGCATGTTCCCAAAGAAAGGGCTTGATCTTCTTGAAGTTGAATAAAGCAAATCTGCAGGACCGGACAGTTTTAGCAATGTGGTCTGAGAAAGTCAGCTGATCATCAATCATAACTCCAAGGCTTCTAGCTGTTTTTGAAGGAGTTATGGTTGATGTGCCTAACTTAATGGTGAAATTGTGATGAAACGATGGGTTTGCTGGAATCACAAGCAGTTCTGTCTTGGCAAGGTTGAGTTGAAGGTGATGGTCCATCATCCAGCAAGAAACGTATTTTAGACTAGCCAAGATGCTAGCAGCTATCTTTGGATAATCAGGATGGAATGAGAGGAAGAGCTGAGTGTCATCAGCATAGCAGTGGTATGAAAAGCCATGTTTCTGAATGAAAGAACCTAATGATGCCATGTAGACAGAGAAGAGAAGTGGTCCAAGAACTGAGCCCTGAGGCACCCCAGTAGTTAGATGTTGAGACTTGGACACCTCACCTCTCCAAGATACTTTGAAGGACCTATCTGATAGGTAAGACTCAAACCATTGAAGTGTGGTTCCTGAGATGCCATTTGCCAGTAGGGTTTGATAGGAGGATCTGGTCGTTAACCGTGTCAAAAGCAGGATAAGTACTGAAGATTTGGGTTCCGCTCTTGTTTGAAGAGACTTGTTCAAGACTTGTTTGAACACAGCTTGTTCAAGTGTTTTTGCAATAAAAGAAAGAAGGGAAACTGGTCTGTAGTTCTCTAAAAGAGATGGGTTGAGGGTGGGTTTCTTAAGTAGTGGAGTTATACGAGTCTGTCTAAATGATGAGGGGAAAACACCAGTGTGGAGGGAAGTGTTGATGATGTGAGTGAGTGCAGGTATAACTGCAGGAGAAATGGAATAGGATCAAGCGGACAATTAGTAGGATAATTAGAAAGGATGATTTTGGAGACTTCTGCCTCAGAGAGTGAAGAGAAGGATGCGAACAAGTGTTTGTTTGCTGGTAAGATGTTCTTGACAGATTGTGGGGTGGAAAACAGTGCACTGAAGGTTTTAATTGTATTAATGAAGAACGTGGCAAAGTTGTCAGCTATTAGATTTGATGAAGGAGGGGAGGAGAAGAACAAAGAAGGCAGGAAAATGTTAGCACTGTTAAGAGATGATAACTCTTTAGGTGGAGGAAGCACCCACCCCTACATTATAAATAAATGCTGAAGCTGCACTGAGATTGTACGGTCAGTTGTTCACAGTGTAATAATTACTGGACAGTGAATTGCTCATAGTGCACAAAGTAGGCGATAGGGAAGGATTCAGACAGTGTAAATATGCTTTCGACTGGGGCAGATGAGGTCTGGTTCAGACTGATTCAGACTGATTCAGCTCCAGTGCGGATCATATGTGCAAGATGACATATAATAAACACTTTTAAAACTACACAGCCTCGGCATGATTATGATCACTATTTTGTTTCACGATATTAAATCTAGGGGGTAATCTATTAGACTGTGGCTGTCAAATGTGGCTTTACTGAGCTCAACGGCTCTGACCCATGCAGATATAAACAAAATGCTATTGGCTATTTTAAAAAGGGGGCGGGGCTACTAGATATGTCCTGCCCTGTCTTCCTGTTTCAGTTGAAATTACGTCACCACATAGAATAACGCAGTTTTTTTTTTTAAAGCGCTATATAAATAAAGGTGACTTGTTTCAAGACACTTCAGGGGACCTTTAAGACTATACGCAGTTTATGCAGCTGGCCACAGACTCTCTCTATCCTGAACAATCGAAATGTTAAAGGTGTAGTTGATTAAGATTTCACTTTTTGAACTTTAGTTAGTGTGTAATGTTGCTGTTAGAACATAACAGTTCAATTCAAAGGGAGATTTTTTTTTTTTAAAGAAATAGCTTTTTAAGGATCAGCTGGCAGGGACTACAACAAGCTTCTTCCTGGGTTTGTGACATCATTAACCCTGATGTTTACATAAACCCCACCCCCCGGAACATTCATGACGATTCTGGACACAAACACACTGAGCCCGCTAAACCAATCAGAGCCCATTGCCTATTTCTGAGGGAGGGGCTTCATAGAATCAGGAACTCAAAAGACCATTTTGAGGAGAATGGAAACAGAAGTTTAAAATAAAGGTAAAATAGGTGAAAATAATGCGGTTAAAAAAAAAAAACGAAGCATGAACATGTTACACTGCACCCCATAAATACAATCAAGCTTTCTAAATAAGCTGATCAACCAGCCCTTTAATGAGCTTTTAAACAGCCCTCTGCAGGACAGATACAAACCCTATTTAGGGTGTCTCATATATCTAGTGGACTAAATTGGCTGTTGTGTTGGTTAAATGTATCGCTATATAATTTGGCACATTTAAGAAACAACACAATTAATACAGACATTGTATAATTCAAATGATCATATTTTATATGGATCAAAAAGGTTTTCAAGCATCAGAAAAACAAAAGTTTAATACATCTTTATTTGTTTCATACGTTAGAATGCATTAGCACTTTGGGTTTTAGAAAAGTGCATTATAAATAAAGTGATATATCATTATTATCATTATTATGTGTCTTGCATAATAATTTTTATTTCTGAGCCAAACATTATGACAATCACAAATTCTACCATGATTTAAAGGAAAAATGCCATTTATCATAACAATAGTTTGTGTGTGTGTGTGTGTGTGTGTGTGTGTATGCATCACAGTGAAGCCCCTAAAAATGTATTCATTTAAATCTTTACTAATCTTTGCTACTTTTCATTCAGACCACTAGATTTTTACCCATTTGTCAGCAAGAAATTTTATTAATTTAAAATATATTAAAATCAAGTATGATCAGTTATTGTTTTATAATATTTTAATAAGTACAGGTCTGAATAAGTATGTTGCTTCACTTTTACAAACATACATCTGTTAGACTGAATGATGATTGAACATTACTTGAAACATTAAAGTAGACACTTTACTTATATTTTTATTTATCTTATAAAAAAAGGTATTTCAAAATTAATCCAGATAAAATATCTTGTCTCATGGCATCTTGGCCAGATCAAAAACATGTTTTACAGACAGATAGTACTACAATACTGACATTATGGTGGTTTTTTACCCTTCAATAAATGCCAATGAGCCTGTCTACTACAGTCTATACAACAGCTTGTATACACAACTATATATATATATAGCTCTTGAGGTCCAAAGGCGAGATTTGACACCCACTCATCTTTCTGTAACAGCTTTTTTTGTAACTTTATCTGCTCATTTTCAATAAAGCAAAATGGTGTAAGACTTTAAAAACTGCAGGTAAATTACACAAATGATAATAACAATAAAAAAGGGAATGCAAGACATTGGATTTGAAATAGAAAGACTGAAAGTTTTAACCCTTTCAAGTTAAAAATTTCATATCAAATTTTAAGTGAATTCCTGCAGTTTTTTTTTTTATTATTTGTGAAGCTTATCGGAATTTCTAAGTGAAGATTACTACTTAGCTTTTTTCCCCAAGTAAAACTTTTCCTTACATTTTCTTTGGAAAAGTCCATGTGAATTAAAACTGTTTGGAAGCAGGACGTGACACACTAAACTCCATCTGCAATTGTTATTGTTATTATTATTATTAATGCAGGTTTTATGAACAATCAAGAGACTGCATGGAGTATTTGCATTCACAGAAACTTATGTTGCATTTAAAACAACTACTGAAGAGAAACAAGTGATTGTGAAAAACTCAAATCTTTTGCGATATACCCTTGTACTTTCATATACACTAAAATTCATCCACCTGCAAACCAGCCAAAAATGTTAGATTTTTGCCAGCTTTGTGTTTTGAGTGAAAAAAAAAAAGAATCTTAACAGTGCATAAAAAAAGGTTCATAATTTTTGAATGCGGTGGAAAATATGAGCTATTTTTTGACCGGCACTTGTGCCCTAGATTGGTTAGTTGCACTAAGCTCTGTGCACGATGTGCTCTTGGGGAGCGAGTGGAAAATGTTGACGCTGCTGTGCCGGGTGAGAGTTGAGTGGGTGTTGAAGACCTCCACACATGTGCTCACTCTTACCTGCATGGCACTGAGCGTTTCCTGCCTGCGACTCTTGAGCAATCTCAGAAAACTAACGGCAACGACCTCTGTGACCCTACAACGGCATGCAAACAGATGCATAAACAATAATACAGCGGAGTAACCAAAAAGCATGACATTTTGACTAGCGATGCTTGCCAAACAGTTCTGTGACTGTGGAGATATTGTGTTCAGGATTGATGCACAGAATGCCTATCGCCACACATCTCTCCACAGGCAGCGCATCTTCACGTTCGCTCGCGTTTGATAATCATCTTTCTCGCTAGAAGCAAAACAAAAGGCAGCCGAACAAAGATGCTGAAGTGTGCGGTGATTCACCTCATTTAGAGACAAACCACAAACGTTTGACATTTGTGATACCTTTCAGAAGACAGGAAGCAAGCTGTTTCTTGCTCTCTTTGTGATGTCAACAACTTGTGTAATGTAGTGGAAAAGCATTATCTGACGCTTCAGATCAAGAGGTGGACTGGATTGGTGTGTTGTTCACAGCAGATGTGTGCGCCACATGTTGCTTCTGAAACCCTGAGCAGACCACATCACGGCTGATGGCAACAGAATTATGTTTTTGTAGCTGACGTAACTACAAATTAACGGTGAAGAGCTGATGCTAAAATGCACTGGATGTGACTATAGATGTGGTTCTAAACACAATCCTTTCTTTTTTCCCTCCTTTTCTTTTTCATGACAGTGTGTTATTAAAATGCATTGATGTTAGGGTTATACACAGGGATGCACATCAGTTTTTCAGTCTGGTTCTCATGAGAGCACATGCGGATTGTAAATACAAGCAATAAAATAACGAATGATTCATACCAATAGCAATAATGGTGTTATTCCACTTTATGTATTTATTTATTTTTATTATCAAAAATACAGTCAGCAAAGACACCCTTTGAAACTTAATGCACATGTTTATGGTTGCATGCTTTAAACTTATGAAATTAAATTAAAGCATGAACTTCATTTTTAATAGTACAGAGTTTCTGCAAGTTCTTGAAGACCTTTTAAGACCAATTTATGAAATTAATAAAAGGGAACTTAATATGACAGCATGTACTCGAAGTGTATTAGCCAAACATAAGTTTTTATGCCACATTGACAGGTTTTATTTCTTGTTTTAAGCATGAACTCACTTAATTAGGTAAAAAAAAATTTTTTTAATTAAAATAAAAAATGTTTGACTGAAGAATGTTTATTAGATATTTTTATTGGAAAACAAGTCAAAAATATTAAAAATAGCTACTTTTTGCAATGTATGCAACATTTGAATGGATGAATTTAAGATTTTTTAAGCCTTTTAAGTCTTTGGATTGTGGAATAGCAGATTAAAATGTTTAAGACCTCATGAAACCCTGCAATAGATCTATTCTTCTACATAATATTGACATATTTAGAGAGCTTAATATTAACCCTTACAGCATGAAATAACGTTTAAACGTATAACATTTACCATAGACTACATAGTAGTGATTTACCATGAAAAACTTGACATACAAGTGTTTGTGTCCATCACACCTTTAGCTATTTTTACAGACCTAATTCTTACTATTGCTTTTACTTTAATTGCTGCAAATAAATATACACTTGATATGCAAGTCATATGCTCAGAAATGTGCCACCTCTTGTTTGGGCACTGGAGGTTCTCACATTATTAAACATGAAACTTACTTAAACTTCACAAAATGCATGATGGGAATGTGTGTAACATATTGCAAACGCAGCAAAACATTATTTTTTTAACTCAAACTCTTGCTTAGCTTTAAAATTAATCACGATGGGGCCTAAACAATCACTATAGCTTATTCCCATGCATCCTCTTTTCTCATCTACAAGCGAGGTTAGAAGAGCATGAGACATCTGTCTTTGACTAATCAGATGCCCTTGCAGATGAAGCCAACATAAATCATATCTCAATACTCCTTTCATCCCAGAGCATCAAAGTCAAAGCACCAGCTACCAATCACACAAAACACTAACCAACAGGAAATCAGAGCTCAAATCACAAGAGCAGATCACATCCACTCAGACTAAACCATATCTAACAGTGACACATAACAGTGGATGCATGCTTTGACGAATGAAACCCATTCAACTGCATGGAATATAGATTTGATTCCATCTTAAAAAATACAAAAACATCATTTTAGAACAGCTTATTATACACACTTATTTGTTTTGGAATTGTCCACACATCACATGCATCTCATAAATTAATAGGATTGCATCACTGTAACTTTCTTTTTCGAAAGCTGAAGCTCAGTTTGAGTCCAGTTATATTCGACATGCTGCCATCATCTGGACGCTTTTCACAATAACAGCATGCATGCACTCTACACTTTTTAAAGTTTTTTTTTTTTTAGATTATTCTTTTGGTACATGAGCTGGGCTTACTTAATAACAAAAGTTTTTTTTTTTTTTTTTTTTTTTGAGAAACTATAAATTCACACCAAAAGCGAAATTAGCACAACAAACATTTAAAGCCTTCCTGAAACTCTTGTGTCTTGATGTGTTGTGAATGATACAGACAGCTTCAGGAGTTCACACAAGAGAAGAAGAAACATACACAGGTATGAGGGCAAACATCAGCAATTTTATTTCATTTTAAATTTAGTTTAATTTTTAAATCATATTTAAACAATAAAAAACTGTACAAATACCTGAAGGAGAATACAAAAGAGCTAAGGTAACATGAGAGTAAACATTAGCAATGCATAAAATTGTAATCATTCAAACAATTAAATAATATAATATAATATAATATAGACTAGAAATTGACATAAATTGTTATGAGAAGAGGTAAACTCATAAACAAGTCCTCCTGTATTGGAAAATGTTGTTTAAACATATAATTAATTTATTTATATATAATACACATCAAATTCACATATAGTTCAATTATCCATGTAACTGGATAAAAGAAAGATTATAAATTTTTTTGCATCTTATTACTGTAGATATGTTGAAATTTGGAGTATCCGACATTAATTCTCATATTAAAATACTGTATTCACAAATGTAAAGTTTGATTACAGCACCCTTTTAAAATGTCTTTTATGGAGGTCATAAGAAATTATAAGAAATCATTTGATCTGTTTAATAAGTGTGATTTTGTTTAATCCCAAAACATTGTTTATGGCTGAGCCGAGTTGAGTGTGATCTCGGGAGATACATGATTACTGAGCTCCCGCTGAACAAACAATCTGTTGTGAGGGATTTAGAATAATAACAAATAAAAACAAGATCAAATAACAAATGAAATAAGAGTTAAATACAATGACAGTTATATCAATGACTAAGTTATAATAATACATAGACAAATAATAATAAAAAATATACTTTTCGTTTTGACTCAAGTGGTATGAAGGTTCATCCAAAGATTATATCAGATGTTTCAAAACCTTGATTAAAATCTGGTATGTTTTAACTGCTTTTTAAAAGACTGTCTTAAAGAGTGATTCAGCAAAACGTTTTAATTAAGAGCAAGATGCAATAAAATTTGGGTTAGAAGCTGTAACTTGACACTTATGAAAATCAATAAGGTTATTAAAGAATGTAAAGATCAAACTGAAATCTCATTCCACAATGGTACTGTAAGGGACTTTTAAAGAACAAATGAAACACTTTGTCAGATTAATTTATTTATATATAATACACATCAATTGTTCATTGTCAGATCCACAAAAAGAGCATTCTTGCTGAATATCCATAAATTTAGATAAAAACAACTTGCAGGGGTAAAAAAAAATGTTAAGCATTTTAAGGTGGATTTCTTTAACTTTGTTTGATATCACAAACTTATTCATATGTTACACAAATATAAAAGAAAGATAAATCCATTTGAAGAAATTGCTTTAGGAGCAATACTACTTATAGAGAGTAATGTTCTTCTGATATGAATATTATTGCTTTTTTTATTTAACAAGTCAATACCACTTATCATTAATCAAGGAATGTCTTAACTTAAAAAAAGACTGTTGTAAAATTATTAACAATTAAACTAACAATTAAAATTACAAAAACTTTAAACCACCACAATGGTTAAATATATAATAAGTTTGGAATGAAAAACCAGGGATCCTTTCCTCCAAGCATGCATTTTTTATTTTTTTAACCCAGTTGATTTTAAACACCTTGGGCAAGTTCAAGCTCAAACCGGTGTGCACTGTTTTGCTACGGGTTCCGGTTTGAACGACATGTTTCCTGTAAACGGTGTGCAATGGGGTTTAAGATCCGGTTTCTCTTGTTTGGTGGCTGTGTCAAAAATGTCAACACAATAGTAAGAGCAAGTATATTGTTTGCAAGTTTACTCACATTAAAGGCAAAGTCTGTCTAAATATAATTAAGTAATTGCACTGTCTTCTGGTACATATCCTTTCATTAGGAAGGCATGCTAGACACTGATTAATGTAACATAAAAATAATAGGCTATATTTATATATTTTATTGTGGAGTGACACTTTTATCAACTTTTCTAGACTCCTCTGATTATATAATGGTAAATATTACAATAACATAGCACAACCACAGTGATCAGCAATAAAGATAAGCCTAATACTCACAATACAAATAATAAAGTCACATAGATCATAACACAGTCTCAGAGAAGTGGATTATTCTTCACCTGAAATGTTTGCAAGGCAAATGGATCACAATGATTAGGAACCACAGATCCACAAATCTCTTCACTCGATTGGGATGTTCTCTTTTATTCTGGAGGGCATACGAGTATTTTGCAGTATTAAACATGTATTTATACCGATTTCATCAGGCTCTGAAAATTCTTTGAAAAGAACACCAAGAATGTAATTCTCAGCTGTCATAGTTGCAACTCTTGTGTCATCAGAACAGTTTTACCGTTTAAAAACCGCTTTTGCACCATTTTGTCTGGGCTGAACGCAGCCCTGGGTGAGAGTTTTGAAATCAATAGCATTAAAGCATTGTTTTCCTTTTGATTTATTACCTTTGAAAAATGCTACCTCTCGAGCAGGGACACTTTTTTAAATCGATGAGCTTTTTATTAAGCTTCTAATGGACCAATGCAGTGCTGCACCCGCTGAGTGACATCAAACAGCTTGACTATATATATATATTTATTTATTTATGTATTTTTAATTAGAGCAAGCAAATTAAACCTTGTTTAATATATCCAGATGTAATTTCATCTCGAGGTGATGAGTAAATAATAACTACGATTTAAAAATAATGATACAAAAAAACAAAAACAAAAACTAGATTTAGACGGAAACATTGATAAGAAAATGTATGATTAAAATTAATGTTAATCAAGAAGAAAGTAATCCAGATAGAGTTTGATCTCATCTCGAGGTGTGGAATCTGCTGGGGTGATGCTCAAGATTATTACGTAGAGGCGTGGCGTCGCTTGCGCACGTGACGCTCTTGCGTGAATCTGGCGTCGTCCTCTGCCGCACGTCTCTCTCCCCTGCCCTGCGCTGTCCTCACGACTGTACACAGGTGCGTACAAAAGTGAGATATTTATTCTGCATTACACTTTAAAGGACCGAGGCCTCGCGCTCTCGTCGCGGGAGAATCTGTAGTGATCTGTAGAGAGTGCGCCGGAGATGAAGCGCATCTATGCGTGAATGTTAAATGCCCTTGCCGCGTCTGTGAATGTGCATCGAGTGTCTGCTAGCCTCATCAAACGTGCAAGTGCTGTTTAAACGTACGACGCTGTCATCAGCTGATCGAAACGAAATATTGCAACATTGCATGAGTTTTATAGATGGATCTGTGCTCGATCTGCTCTGATGGTGGCCTAAACCTGCGCCATCGGGCTCTGTGCAGTGATCCTCATCTCATGCATGCATTCACGCCTGGATCAGCATTTGCATTGTGTTTTGCTCACTCATATAGTTTCTCGGAGAAATGTTCGCGTCCATAATGTGGATGTCTACATGCACGATCTGTCTGAAGACTTGAGAGCAGGGGGAATGTCATTTGACCTTCTTACATGTTGGAAACGCAGTAGTATGTTCCTCATCAAATTCAGTTATTTTTTATATGATGTTGTTGATTAGGGTTTGCTGACTGGACTCCATCTGTTCGTGAGCGTGACCTCTGGCTGACCTTCTTGACCTCTGTTGCAGACAATGGCCATTCCTCCAACATATGTAGACCTGGGCAAGTCTGCCCGCGACATCTTCACCAAAGGATATGGTATGAATTCATCTGGGTTTACATTAGAGCTGAATAAACACACAAACCTATGCATGCAGATAAATAAATGTTAAAAAAGAACAATGCATATATATATATATGTGTGTGTGTGTATCACAGAGACATTAATATGTAGAGGACGTCAAGTTAAACCTTTTATCCATCAAATCAATAACAAGCCCTCATATTGTTTCATTCATTTAATTCTGTTAGATGTATTTATATTTTCAATCAGAATGATTGACATTTGTGATTTGTTCACTTTGCTGCTGGCCTATGTATCAAGCATTTCAGGAGCCAATCATCAGAGGCCTAAACGTCATGTGACCAGTCAGTCATTATTGAATAGCCCGCCCACTTCATCAGCAGCTTCTGTTTCAGAATTATACCATTCATCCAATAAAGGAAAGCCTTAAGACATGATCCAAACCAATCATCTGTGAAGCCAATCACAATGTTACAAACATTGATTTAAATCGGAAAACACTACAATCCCATAATCAAAATAATCTCAATAGAGAAATATAAAACTATTTATTCTAAAGATGATGATTATGCACATTATATAGGAACATGATACTTTACATTTACTGCAAATTATGGATTTAGATGCAGGGAGACTTGATTTCATCATTCATCAGTGTTTTATGGCAGTGGGCGGAGCTAAAGAGTTCTTTTGGTGTTATTTCGCTTCTCTGATTGGTAGAGAGTTTTGTAGCATCATGGGTAATGTTGCTATTGCTGTTGTTGTTTTTTCTTTTTTCAGAAATTCCACTGATTATAAAAAAAAAAAAGTTGAAATACTCAAGGTTGCTTTTTTTTATATATAAAGGAACCCGACTGTTGTACTCTATGCAGCAGTCATGGAATAACTCAAGACTATTTCACACTGTAATAAAACTGATGGGCTTCTGCCATGAAATGCAAATGCAATGTTTTGTGTGTTGGTGATGTTTGTCTGTTATTGCAGGTTTTGGTCTTATCAAGTTGGACTTGAAAACGAGGTCAGAGAATGGATTGGTAAGTATCCAGTGGATTTCAGTCATGAACGCAATCAAAACCGCTATCTTTTTGCCAAACTTGACAAAATATTTGACGTGATTTCTGTCCGGATGTGAACATTTCACTCGCTGCTGATGTGACGATATGCAAAGCCAGTATGTTTAATGTTAGCTTTTTTTTTGGCTATAGTTTAATGTAATTGTTTGTGTATAAAACACCTGATTTTATGAATCAAATTGATTTGTTTAGATTAAGGAAATTTAAAATCTCTCAACTAAAGCTGTAAACTAAACAGAGAAGTATTACTGTAATATTAAAGATTAAAATTAACAATAGAGCCACAATTTGAGTAATCCGCACACAAAGTTATAGGCAAATATAAGTCGGGTTGTGTATTTAATATAATTGTTTCTAATCCAATTAGTTTTTTTTAATATAAAAGATTTAACTTAAGTGTACGTGTAAGCACGAACATATAAAAAATATTAATGACAGGTTAACTAAAAATAACATTCATGTAATATAGTGTTGTTTTAGTATTTTTGTCATCCTTTAATATTTTTCATTAGTGTTTCAGTTTTAGTACATAAAGTTAAACATACTAAAGTAAAAATGAGAAATGTTACTTTGACAGCTATCTAAAATTAAACATTTTAATGTTTGTTAACTGTAATAACCCTGGGGCACACATTTAGCAAAATGCATCTTTCTAGAGCTCTTATTTTCATGAAAACTAGCAGAATTTGAAATCTTTGTTTCATATTTGACTAAACCCAAAGCTCAATGTGATTATGGGATGACAAGTGCTACAAATAATGCTCGTGAAGTTCTGTTCATCAACAGAAAACAGCACAGAGCAGGAATCCAGAACATGAATACTGATTAACTGATGATGGCAGAGATCATAACCCAAAACTACATCATCATATGCCTCAAAGGCAGATATTGACCAGCACACGGACATGGAAGTGCTCTGTTTTTTCATACATGTTTGCACTAATTGACCCATGGATGTTTATTTTGGGCAGTGTGTGTGCTTTAGTGCTGGATGTCCTCGTCTGACACAGTCATCCATACACAGCCAGAAATATGACCAAACAACTGGAGTTGTCAGCAAACTTATAACATTATAATGCATTTATATAGTTTTGAAGTACTCAAATTCTGTACATTTTGGTATTTCACAAAATATAACAATGTTATGGGCATTTTAATAGATGTGTATTTTCAAATAGCAGATGTTTAGTTCTGCAAGTATCCAGTTTTTAATAATAAGCTTCAAGATGATGAATTTAGAAATACTAAAAGCAATAAGCCCCAAGAAGCTGTGGTGTTATAAATTTACTGTAAACCACGGCTTCACGGGGATTACTGCTTTTATAAAACGGTTATTCAATACACACAGTACCGCTTCACAAAATAAAACAACATATAAAGTTTACTGATATGAATAAAAACAGTATTCTTCCACCAAACAATGAAGCTCCCCAGAAACAGCTGTGGTTGCTACAAAGTTGTTGCCGAGCAACACACAAACGTAAACAAAGGTGTGTGTTTGAAGAGTTATGCTTCGAACGTGGCTCAGCCAATCAGAATCAAGGACCGGAACTCTCTGTTTTGTAATTCACATTTAAAAAATTTGAAAATTCTAAAATTGTAGATTCTAACTGCAGTGTGACTCTGTTGTTGTGCTGCTGTAGGAGTTCAAGAGCTCCGGCTCGGCCAACACTGAGACCAGCAAGGTAGCAGGAACACTGGAGACCAAGTACAAGTGGGCAGAACACGGCCTGACCTTCACTGAGAAGTGGAACACGGACAACACTCTGGGCACGGAGATCACTCTGGAGGACCAGGTACAGGCCCCCGAACACTGAGCTACACTGGATCAGACATGAATCAGATTCTTGTGATTGAACACCAATGCTGCATTCTTCTCCTCAGCTGGCTAAAGGGCTGAAGTTGACGTTTGATTCCTCCTTCTCTCCGAACACTGGGTACGTGATGTCTTTAGTGTGTCTGTGCTCCAGTAGTATACTCCATGCCACTGGATTGGCATTTCCAGTGAAGATGCAATGTATAAAGGGAGGGATGTTTTTGGTTGCAAGTCTAAATTACAATGGCACAATTTGTATAACTGCAATTTTATATATATATATATATATATATTTTATGATATGCTTTATGATTTACAGCATCAAAAGTAACAATAATAATAATAATCATTATTTATTTTTAATAATAAGAAAAACTACTAAAAATAAATATCTCGTTATTGACAACTGCAATATTATTTTAAATAAGCATTTTATTTTCCTGATAAAAATGGTAATTATTATTATTATTTTTTTCTAATGCCATTTAAAATATTTGTAGGGATTTAAAATTTGGCCTATATTTTGTGGTTTGCTTTAGGATTATTATATGAAGATGATGATGATGATGATGATAATTCTGATAATGAATATTGTTATAATTATTATTTATTTACTAAAATGACAAAAAAAGAGAAATATTACTTTGTAGTATGTGTGTTATTACAAAAAATATATAAGAATTGCTGAAAACAAAATTTTAATATTGTAAAATTTCACTGTAAAAAAATACAATTATTTAATAGAAAAGATGGCATGATTTTTGTAAAAGGACTAATATCTTAGTATTGTCTTTTTATAGCTAAACCTCCAAACACAATTTTTGCAGTAAACTGCCTGGAGCCCAATCTTTCATTGATACGCACCTCTCATTAGAAGTTTGTGAAGAAGGTTGGTGCATGTTTAGTCTGCAAATGCATGTTAAAACAGATGCAGATGGAGTGTGGATCATTTACATTTAACTGAGACGCTGAAAACACCTTGAGCTGCTGATGTGTAACTAAAAACAGTGCTGCAGAATTCAGAAATACACATGTGAATGATTTGATGATCACAGTAAGCCACATCGCTTTTGCTGTTTTGTTCTGATTAGTCGTGCAGCTCAAGTTAAACGAGTGCTGTATTAACACTCTATCAGCTGATGAAATTTTTGCACGTTGAAAAATAAAAAACGACCCCATGTTTTGTATAAATCACGTCTACACTCCGAAACTTGCATCCTATATATCTCAGGATTGAATGGACTCTATATTTCTTTACTTTTTCTCTTTTAAAGAAGCAAGTCCTCACAATCTGGCTTCAGAAATGGACATTCAACTGAGACAGCCTTGCTCTCAGTTGTTGAAGCTCTAAGACTGGCAAGAACAGAATCCAAATCTTCAGTACTTATCCTGCTTGATCTGTCCGCTGCTTTTGACACGGTTAACCACCAGATCCTCCTATCAACGCTACTGGCGAAAGGCATCTCAGGAACAACACTTCAATGGTTTGAGTCTTACCTATCAGATAGGTCCTTCAAAGTATCTTGGAGAGGTGAGGTGTCCAAGTCTCAACATCTAACTACTGGGGTGCCTCAGGGCTCAGTTCTTGGACCACTTCTCTTCTCTGTCTACATGGCATCATTAGGTTCTGTCATTCAGAAACATGGCTTTTCATACCACTGCTATGCTGATGACACTCAACTCTACCTGTCATTCCATCCTGATGATCCGACGGTAGCTATTCGCATCTCAGCTTGTCTAACTGACATTTCTTGCTGGATGATGGACCATCACCTTCAACTCAACCTTGCCAAGACAGAGCTGCTTGTGATTCCAGCAAACCCATCGTTCCATCACAATTTCACTATCAAGTTAGGCACATCAACCATAACTCCTTTTAAAAACAGCCAGAAGCCTTGGAGTTATGATTGATGAACAGCTGAGTTTCTCAGACCACATTGCTAAAACTGTCAGATCCTGCAGATTTGCTTTATTCAACTTTAAGAAGATCAAGCCCTTTCTTTGGGAACATGCTGCACAACTCCTTGTTCAAGCTCTTGTTCTGTCCAGGCTGGACTATTGTAATGCTCTCTTGGCAGGTCTTCCAGCCAATTCTATCAAACCTTTACAATTAATTCAGAACGCGGCAGCAAGATTAATTTTTAATGAGCCAAAAAGAATACACGTCACACCTCTGTTTATCAGTCTACACTGGCTTCCAATAGCTGCTCGCTTAAAATTCAAAGCATTGATGTGCGCCTACAAAACTACCACTGGCTCTGCACCCATTTACCTAAATTTGTTACTTCAGACTTATGTGCCTCTAGAAGCTTGCGTTCTGCAAGTGAACGTCGCTTGATTGTGCCATCCCAAAGAAGCACAAAGTCACTTTTACGGACTTTTAAATTAAATGTTCCTCCTGGTGGAATGACCTCCCCAACTCAATCAGCTCAATCCGAGCAGCTGAGTCCTTAGCCATCTTCAAGAATCGGTTAAAACACATCTCTTCCATCTTTATTTGACCCTCTAACTTTAACACTCACTGTTCTAATTCTATTCTTTAAAAAATCGAACTACCTTTCTAATCTTTTTGTATTCTATTTTCTTTTCATTTATTATGCAATTGTATATGTATGTGTGTGTGTGTGTGTATGTGTAAAGACTTCTAACTAGCTTGCTCTATTCTTTTTTTATTTTTTATTCTATCTGTTTTCTTTTTATGTATTATATTATTTAAAATCCCATGCTACGTGTACTGTGTTAACCTAACTGAGACTTGTTATAGCACTTATATATCATTGCTCTTTTTGTTGTTTTTGATTGCTTCCACTGTCTTCATCTGTAAGTCGCTTTGGATAAAATCGTCTGATAAATGAATAAATGTAAATGTACTTGAAGACACCAGTTAGTACTGAATTTTTTTCCAACGGATTGATTAAAACTCATTGGGCTAAGTGTGCAAGGATTCTGAGCATGATGAATTTTAAGGGTGATGCATACGGGCTCCCTGAGCACTGATGTAAACTCAGTTTAGTTTCGCTGGCTTCTTTCCTGACTTCCCACAGCAAGAAGAGCGGAAAAATCAAGAGCAGCTTCCAGCATGAGCACATCAACCTGGGCTGTGACGTGGACTACGACATCAATGGCACCGCGGTGCACGGAGCCGTGGTCGTGGGCTTCGAGGGCTGGCTGGCCGGATACCAGACCACTTTCGAGGCTGGGAGGAACCGGGTCACTCAGAGCAACTTCGCTGTGGGCTACAAGTCTGACGAATTCCAGCTCCACACAAACGTGTATGTACCAAACGCAGTATCGTCAGACACATTAGCTACTGTCTCCAGCAGTCGCAAGGTTAGAAAGGTGGGTTATTTATATAAGCGTTTATTCCCTGGCGATTGGATTTGAGAAGGGCTTTGCTGCAGGAAAGCCCATCACTGAAGCTCAGATCTTGAGGAGTGAGTTAGTTGTGTTTAGGGCTCACTCAGATGCACTGCAGCCTTTTTCATTTTTTTTATTTTTTATTAATCAACAGATTTGTCTATTAGCTAAATAGTTAATTGCAGTTTTATATTCTTACGTGAAAATCTGTTGATATTGGATTTGGTAGAAATGGCAAGACAAACATTGAATTAGTGTTTACTTGTAAAAATGCTGCAATCCTACTCTGTATAAAAATACCTGACCCTAACATCAAAAAATGATTTTTAAACTGCATGCATGGTTTATGTGGGTCTTGAAGTCTTAATAAACTCATCCTCAAATTAAGGCCTTAAAAAGATCTCAAGATGGAACAGAAAGTCTTAAATTGGCATTAAATGTTGCATGCACTACAAAAAAGGAGAATCTTTCCCAATGGTTGTCTTTTCCCCCAATACAAATATCTAAACTTCAAATATCTCCTTCAAGACCCTCTTTCCTGTACAGTCTGAATTTCGGCATTTTGAGTTTTAGAATTTTAGAAATTAGCATTTTGACTAAGAATTTTGCATTTTGAGTTTTAGAATATAGAATTTTTGTGTTCCAAATTTTTTCATCTTGAAAACTTGAAGCCTGTTGTTAAAAACTAGATAATTTAAATCTGCTATTTGAAACTACATATCTATAAAATTGCCAAAAAACATCCTACTTTTGAGATAAAAAATTAATGATATGAGGTCTTGTTTTCTGGGACTCGTGGAAACTTGATTAAAATGGAAATATCCTTAGGAATCGAAGTATAGTCAGTGTTTTGCTGTTATGTGATTTAGTGAAATTCATTGTTCAAAACTAATGGTCACCTAGAGGAATTTTTGTGTAGTTTATGCATTTCAGATCATTTTACTGATGTGTTTTCAAATCACAGGAATGATGGAACAGAATTTGGTGGCTCCATTTACCAAAAAGTGAACGATAAGCTGGAGACGGCGGTCAATCTGGCATGGACCGCTGGTAACAGCAACACCCACTTTGGCATCGCGGCCAAGTATCAGATCGATGCTGATGCTTCCTTCTCGGTACGTTTAAAGATAGCATTGCCACTTTTCAACATTTTTCACTGCTCAATGCAGTCATTTTTCTGGTGTAATGATGACCGGTGGCACCAAACTGTATATTTGTGCAAATTAAATTAACAACAGTGTTGACAAATTTCAAGCTTTCACAGTGTGATGTAGCCTAGCAGAATGCAATCAGAAATGAACCCAAAATTGATGACAATAAAAAAAAAAAAGCCCTATGGAAGCAGTAACACATATACATAATAAGGGTATTCTTAATGCATGCATACTGCCCAATAACGTATTGTATAATCTGATAAATAATCATAGCAACAGTTACAGTGTAACATTATAATACGTACCTATTTGTGGTTTTAACTTGATGCACAATAATATAATGCATTGAAACACCAGACAAAGCCTGCCTTTATAATACATCATAAAGGTTATTCTTCATGCATTATAATGCACACTAATAAACTTGTAATGTGTTGTCATCTCATGAATAATCATAACAGCAGTAATGCATGTAATCAGCTCAATTCTAGTGCCGTTTTGTTTGTCTTCAGGTCAAAGTGAACAATTCTAGCCTCGTCGGCCTGGGATATACCCAGACCTTGAAGCCTGGTGAGTATGTGTTAAAACAAGCATTTTAAATGGCAATAATATTTCTCAATAAAACGGTTCTTTCTGTATTTTTGATTAAAATAAATTCAGCCTTGATGAGCAGAAGAGACTCCTTTCAGAAACATTAAATCTTACTGATGCCAAGCTTCTGAAGAGTGGTGTATATGCCATTTTCAGTAAGCTCTTTTGGACATGATCGTTTCTTGTCTAACTTTCTCCCCCTTCCCTTGGTTCAGGTATTAAGCTGACCCTCTCTTCTCTTCTGGATGGGAGGAACATTAACACAGGTGGCCACAAACTGGGGTTGGGTCTGGAGTTCGAGGCATAGGAAGCTGAGGATTGCAATAATCCTGGCTTAAATTTTCTTTTCTTTTTTTTTTTTTTCTCACACACCTTGTTTCTCTTAGATGCACTGACCAAGGAAGCGCACTATTGTATACTCGGGTCAAATAATGCATTAGTGATGCTCACTACTTCAGAGAGAGCAACAGTTGTGCATTTATTAGGTCACAGAGAATGAAAGAAGAGCATTTGAAAAGTTATAAATGGCTTGATTTATAATGCACATGGCTTCATTTTCACCTAACTCAATATTATTTATTACAGTGTTGATCATGCCAGAATATTTAATTTTTGGGAAGGCGTTGGGTAGAAACGGAGACCTTTACATCAGACAACACTAATATTAGGCCACAACATTCCTGATCTGTGGTTTTCACCCCACCAAAGCTTGAAGCAAAGGACCCGTATGTATAAAATAACACTCGCAGCCCACCACATCTTTAGTTGTAGACCCCAGACTTTTGGGTGCATTTCATATTTTTTGTCTTGTCTGTGTGAGTGAAACCACACGTGTATCTTGACTGACATTGTTTTCTTTAATGGCAAAACTTTTTCAGCTTTCCCTGAACTAAAGGAGATTGGAAACAAGCTTCTGACAAATTGGGGAGAGCAGAAAAGATCACTACTGGTGGATGTAGTCTTCCGTTTTTAAGTGTAGGATTAGAATACTGTATATTTAGCAGTATGGGTACTTTCAGTTGAATAAAACATTTCAACCTGGACCACATTACTCGACTGTCCAGTTTGGTTTCTTTCTCACTTTTTAAAAGGTTGAAGTGCATACACAAAGACTTTTGCATTGTGCCATTGTCTATTTATTTATTTTTTTGTCAATTGCAAGATGCATATTGTCACATGTATACATTCTACAGCATCTCATACTTCAGTTTCATCCATTGCACCAAAAAAATAACAGCAGTGCTTTAAAACTATAGGACAGGAAGAGCTAAATAAACTTATCTCTGAATCTAAACCAACAACATGTTTATAAGATCCTTTACACACTAAATTACTGAAAGCGTTGTTACCTGTAGAACCGCTTCTCAATATTATCTCATCGTTATCTTTAGGTCACATCCCAAAACCATTCAGGCTGGCATATATTAAGCCTATTATTAAGAAACCACAACTAGATCCTAGTGAACTGGAAAATTATTAGTCCATTTCAAATCTTCCATTTATGTCTGAAATTTTAGAAAAAGTTGTGTCTGCTCAATTGAGCTCCTTCCTGCAAAAATTCTGTATGAAGAATTTCAGTCAGGTTTCAGGCCCCACCATATCACAGAAACTGCACTTGAGTTCACGCAGCATTGGTTGAGTTCAACCACCATTTATTCAGATCAACATTTTCAAAATATTACTGTTATTGTGTCATGAAATGTAATTTTAAAAGTATTTCAGGCAAGAATGTAGTTGTTTAAAAATCAAATCTGTGGTTTATTTATAAAGACAGCGCCTATTTAAAAAAAGTGTTTCTCCGATCTTGGAGACTGTGAGCTCCATACGATCAGCGGGAGCTCAGTGATCATCTGTCCGACGAGAAGCAGCCTCACCTCGGATAGACCTTCTGATATGTGCCGCTGGCTCTGATGTCTCTTTAGTGGTTAAACAAAATATAATTCAGCTGCGGGGTAAATCTAACCGGTTTTCTTTGGTCTGTATTCAATTTTTCTAGATGTTAAAATGAAAATAAAAAAGGCAAGTCTATATAATATTTAGTTTAATTGTAATGGCTGTATATAACGTTACACATATCCCTGAACTAAGTACATTTCTGCAGCTGTTATTATGCTTAAATGAAAACCAAAGGAGGCAGTGGTATTTGATATCCTATTTCAATTTATTGTAAATATACAGTAAGGAAAATTGCAGTAGCCAAGACGAGCTGACTGAAGTTATCAAGTACCCTGCTGTTTATGGATTTACCGGACTTGCGTCGTCGAGGACATCACACTCCCGAGACGAATGCACAAAGTCTGAACTAACTACGGAGGATGCACGTCCAAAATCAGCGTACTTTTTTTTGTTTTGTTTTTAAATCAGCGGTACTTTGTATTGAGAAACGCGCGCAGACCTACGTCACCAGTCTATTTGCCTAATCTTCCTGGTACTTTACACCGCGGTGGAAACGCAGAAAGCAACAGGTCTGGGGGTAAAAAAGTTCCTGGTACAAATGTTCCGGGTAATTTACAATACTCATTGATTGATTACAAAACTATACAGGTATTCAAGGGCAGGCTTTAAGATGGTTTAGGTACTACCTTTCCGGTTGTTATCACTTTATTTGAACAGGGAGTCATCTTAATTATCACCAGTAAAATATGGAGTGCCACAAGGATCTTTCCTAGGTCCTCTGCTATTTAAAATATACATGTTTTCCATTTGTAATATTATTTTAAAAAATACAGGATTAGTTTCCACTGTTATGCTGATGATATACGAGACCAGACGAAACTTCTAAATTATCTAAGCTAGGAGTGTGTTAAAATTGTAAACGATTGGATGACCAAGACAGAGATATTACTTATTGGACCAAAAAACTGTACACAGAATCTAGTTCCAAACTGTAATCTACTAGATGGATGTACTGTTACTTCTTCTACAGTCAAAAATCTGGGTGTTATATTAGACAGCAATTTGTCTTTTGAAAACCATATTTCCCATCTTAGAAAAAAAGCATTCTTCCATCTTAGAAACATTGCCAAGCTACAAACATTACCTGTTTCTGATGCAGAAAAGTTAGTTCATTCATTCATGATCTCTAGACTGGACTATTGTAATGCACTTCTTGGTGGTTGTCCTGCATCTTCCAACAAGCTACAGGTAATCCAAAATGCAGCGGCTAGAGTCCTAACAGGTCAAGAAAATATGATCATATTACCCCAATTTTACAGCACTGGCTACCTATTAAGTTCCATATCAGTTACAAAATATTACTACTTAAGGCCCTTAATGGTTTAGCTCCTGTGTACCGAACTAGCCTTATACCACGTTACAATCCATCACGCTCCCTAAGGTCACAAAACGCTGGACTTTTGGTAGTTCCTTGGATAGCAAAATCCTCTAAAGGACGTAGAGATTTTTCACATGTGGCACCCAAACTCTAGAATAACCTTCCTGATAATGTTTGGGGTTCACACACTGTTTGAATCTAGATTAATCTTTAGCCAAGCATTCCACATTTTAAGGGATGAGTGGCAAAACACACTACAGAAACCCATATTGTAATGGTTAAAAGTTGATAGTTTGTAATGGTTTTTAGTACACTATAAAAAATGCTGGGTTGTTTCAACCCAACTTTGGGTTAAATATGGACTAACCCAACTGTTAAGTTAAATTTTTACATTAAAATTTTAACCCAAAAGTTGGGTAAGTCTAATTTTGACCCAAAGTTGGGTTGAAATAACCCAGCCTTTTTTGTATAGTGAGTAGAAATCATAACAATTTCTGTGATGGTTTCTATTGTGTAGTTTTTTTTTTCTGCGGCATAGTAACGCCTTTTTGTATCGATTTAGTCACTTTTCAAAAGTTGCCAAACACGTTTTAAAATACGGCTAAATTTGTTGCTAGATCTAGCATCAAAATTAAGTTGGTCACACTGGGAGACTTTATGGTGCGTTCAAGTCCTGGGAAGTTCGTACACAAGAGGTGGGAAGTCGTGCTTACAACGGCATGTGCATTCAAGCCACTTTCGTCGGAGAAAGATGGCGGAGTCCTTTCTCTTAATTAAAAACACAAAAATACAGCAATTTTCTTAAACTCTTGTTCTAGAAAACGAAGAACAAAGAAATGTGAGTTAGGTATACTTCGTTTTTTTATGTTTTAAATTAACTTATGAAGCCGCTGCCAACTTTATTGTTATAAGTTGCATTGTTATATTATAATGCCATCATATTATGCGTCGTCGATTAACTTACTGCGCAGTAAACAGAAAATCCTGACAATATCACAGCTAAATACAGTCTTGTATATTCCGCCATGTTAATCCCCCTTACGAAAATTAACCATGGTTTTACTACAAATAAATCCAAAAAACCATGGTTACTATAGTTAAACCATGGTAACCACAAAATAACCATGGTTTTGCTATATTAACCATAGTTCAACGATGGTATTTGTAGTAAATCTGTGGTTATACAAATGGTGGTCAACACGCCAAAAAACCATGGGTTACTACAGTTTTACTATAATAAAACCATGGTTATTTTTCGTAAGGGCTGACACGACCCCAACTCGTACAGATCGGGGTTTAAAGAAAATCCCGAGCCCCCCACTTGCTGGTATTTATGATATTGTGGTGGCGTTCATGTGCATTCAACTCAAGTGTAGGTCTCTGCAGGAAAGTAATGGGAGTTACCAGATTAAGGTGTTTTTACACCATGATACCTGATTGGTTGATGTAATAGTGACGTTAGGTTTAGGGGTGGGGTTGGGTAAGGGGGATCATTTAGATTGCATGATTCAGAAACACCCAGCAGTTTGAAAACACCCAAATGGTGATAAACGCCCACTTTTGCTCTGCAGAGACCTAAGTCTCATTCAACTCGGAAATACGACTTGACTTGAATGCACGGTGCAAAAGTGGGTGTTTATCACCTTATGGGTGTTTTCAAACTGCTGGGTGTTTCTAAATCATGCAATCAAATGATCCCCCTTACCCAACCCCACCCCTAAACCAAACGTCACTATGACGTCAACCAATCAGGTATCATGGTGTAAAAACACCCTGATCTGGTAACTCCCATTACTTTCCTGCCGATGACGTCAGCGCGGAAGATGGCGGCGGCAAGAAAGACGGGCTCTATGAACTCCGCGATGCGAATAATGGCAGTTTTACTGTCACTGCAGATCCTTTCTATGAACTGCGCATCTGTTGCGAAAGGTTAGTGGTGGATTTCCCTATAAACATTAACAGCTTGTTCCCCCTGGCCAGTGGTGTCATTTACTCTTGGCAAAAAGAGTTCGTGCTCCGTTGTGAAACTTCGTCTGTCAGTTAACAACGTTAAATGAATCCCAAGTAACGTTAACGTTACTCTTCAAGCGTCTTTCTCATCAAAAGTTTGTGTCGAGGTCACGATAAATGGCACGTTTACATAACGTTACATAAATACTCCACAGAAAACAAAAAGACCTCTGGTGATTCTGAGACCGGAAGTCTCGTGCTGTTGTGACGTGGTCAGTTTCTCAACTGTCAACCTTCTGTAAACAAACACTGGAATTTTTTACATCTCACATTTCTGTTTATATCTCCAAATTCGGACTTTTTTTTTGTCAGAATTGTGAGATAGATTCTGAACTATGAGGAAACCAAATTTAAATAACCTTTTATTTTATAATGTGACGGAAAAACAGGCTTGCATACATTTCAGCTTTTATTTTATTTTATTTCATTACATATTAGTCCATGATGAACCATAATAGTGTTATTTATTATAGCTTTGGAAATAGAAGTGTATTACGAGATCAAATTTAAATCCGGTCAATCCGGTTTGGGTTTCTGTGTACATAGATCTATAGATCATCTTGTCAAACTGTTGATCTGCCTTTTTATAGACCTAATTATAACCTTATGTATTCAGTTTGTGTTCTTATTACCTTTTCACTCAGAAAAATATCTAATCATGCTTTAATGTGCCAGAATAAAGAGCTTGCATCATTGTCTGCTGTTGTTAATAGGAAAGGCATCCAGTCTGAAAAGAAACAGGAATAAAACTTATGAAAAATGATCAACAGAAGGATATTTAAAAGCAGAGGCAGGGAAATCAGACAGTGTATATGTGAAACAAACTAGATTCTGAAAGGTAATACATTATTATGGTATTAAAGTTTGTTCTTATTAAATAAACACATTGGGCAAAAATTGGTATTCCCAACTGTTCATTATTTATGTCTGTGGGAAATGCAAAAATTGGTTACTTTTCTACTTTTGTTTGAAAAATGATAATTTATAAATGAATTATTTTATCACTAAGTTGACTATTTAACCATATATTTCTGTCTCTTTGGAAGGTTTTTGTCTTTTTAAAATGATTGATTTTAATTTTCAATTTTTATGATGTAGTTAAAATATCAGATTTTCACCGAACTCACAAACTCGAATCCTTGACACAATGTAATGTTTATCGAACACGATATATTTTCTTTCAGTTTTGTATTTCTATATCAATGCAGTACAAGATCATCCTGTTGAAATCAATGTGATAGTTGAGTTGGCAAATCTAAAAGCAATCAGAAAGTAGTCCGATTAGGTTATGTAATCGATTGTTACTAACTACAACTTCGTCATGTAATTTGGAATCAGTAATGGAATACAATTTGTAATCTAAAGCATCACAGTAATTGCTATTAATGTGGTTTGTTTTTCATCCACAGCTGACGCGACTAATAAGACAAGAAATAAACCTGGAAATGACACTTTAGCACCAGATGAGAGCGCATCAAGCGACAGTCATCAGAGTCAATCAGGCCAGATGAAGAATGTCAACATCAGGACCAAAGCAGCTGACGCTCCCACCACTCCAGACCAGACTACTGACAAACCACCAGAGCCCACCAAATCACCTGCAGACCAGACCGAGCCCACCACAACACCTGCAGACCAGCCCGAGCCCACCACAACACCTGCAGACCAGCCCAAGCCCACCACAACACCTGCAGACCAGTCCAAGCCCACCACAACACCTGCAGACCAGCCCAAGCCCACCACAACACCTGCAGACCAGTCCAAGCCCACCACAACACCTGCAGACCAGTCCAAGCCCACCACAACACCTGCAGACCAGTCCAAGCCCACCACAACACCTGCAGACCAGTCCAAGCCCACCACAACACCTGCAGACCAGTCCAAGCCCACCACAACACCTGCAGACCAGTCCAAGCCCACCACAACACCTGCAGACCAGTCCAAGCCCACCACAACACCTGCAGACCAGCCCAAGCCCACCACAACACCTGCAGACCAGCCCAAGCCCACCACAACACCTGCAGACCAGCCCAAAGCTGTGTCCACCCCTGCGGCTCACAACACTGAGAGCACCTCCGATTACACAAGCGACCGCACCACATCTCCAGATTCAGACATGGGCTTTGGATACGACGATGATGATGATGATGATGATGAGCATTCTAGTGAAAACCTCACTGAGCCACCTCCAAACATCAAGGATGAGGATGAGAGGAAAAACCCTATCCTCACTGAAGAATCTAATGATCAAAGCAAGGTCCCAATCTACACCCCACAGGATGAAGATTCCCATTTCTTCTTCCATCTGGTCATCATCGCTTTTCTGGTGGCCATTGTGTACATCACCTACCACAACAAGAGGAAGGTGAGCGTCACAGTAGTTTGATCTAATCACAGTTTCTTCAGATCACTGCCTAATCTGCGAGTTTACATTTCGGTTATTTTGCATGCACCAAACAAACTTATAATGCGAATCACTTGTCAATAAAAGAGAAGCTTTGCGATTTACTGTCAAAATAAATAACATTTAAAAACGATGTAATGTGTTTTTTCAAAAAGTGCCATGAATATTAGTATTCTACAGCTGTAATGTGAAATAAAATCATTATAATTCTTTCTTAAATACTTGATTTTTTTATTTGACAGTAGTAGTATTTATTTTGTTTTCCAGTATAATAAAAACGATAAATAATATTTTCTATCCATAGTGAAGATAATACTTTTAGCAATTACTCTCCCTCAGGGACTAGTTTAGTAAGATTTTACCAGAAAATATTTTTATCATGCGTTAATTTGAAAAGCCTTGTGTAATTCAAACTGCTGTATTTTTTCAGATTTCTTTGTTTTTATTTTGTGTTAATTTAACTGTTGTATTATTGCAACTGAAAATAGCCTTAGATGCTGACATGGAAATAAAAATAAATAACTATTCACTGCATTATTACAATTTACGGCACAATGAATGTTTGGAAATGTAAACCGTAAACAATAACCGACTTGAACCCATGTTTAGCTGCTGGAAATACTGCTGTTCTCATCATTTTGGCCAGCGCTGTATGTTTATATAAGATCACACAGTATGTATAGTGAAGGAGATGAAGCGCAGATTAATGAGTGTTGTTTCTGACAGAGGCAGACGTCTGGTGTGAATGATTTGTCCTCTTCTCTGTGTTTCAGCTGATGCAGTTGGCTCAGAGTCGCCGCTGGAGGGACACTTTCTGCTCTCGAGGGGTGACGTATCACCGGCTCGACCAGAACGTCAACGAGGCCATGCCCTCGCTCAAGATGACCGAAAATTACATCTTTTAAAGAAGTGCAAAGAGTTGATTACTTGATTTTGTCCAAACTTTGTGTCTTATTTAATCAGGGGAAGAGGGATTGTGCTTTAGTAGTGTGTTTGCTGTGGCGCCTTTGTTCGTGTTATGACTTCAGTGAAGTTGTTTTATAGGAGATTTATGGGATATTAGTATACAACTGTTTTTATTCACTGTATTCACTGCAAGCATTGCTCCATCTCAACACGACTGTAGCAGCAGCAGACGGACGCGTCATATATCAGTGCATTTGTGTAAATCTGCTCCAGCTACAACACATTACAGCTTCTTCATCTCTGATTTCCATCAGAGCACATGGAGGTTGTGTGTGTGTGTGAAGACATATATTGATCAATCAATTCATATATTGATTTCCTCTTCAATCAGTAGAAATTATGTTCAACAATAAAGCAAAAGTGTCTCTTTTATTTATTATGATATTGGATTTTGTTACGCTTTATTACACATGCATATCAACAGATAATTCCATATTCATGAAACAAAACCTCAGCTTTTTTGTTCACCGTTTAGCCATATTTTGGATGATTATTATTCATCTATGCTTGCATACATCAGAGCAGGGTTTTAGGTGATAAAAGCATATATTCAGATTTGAAATTATCCAGGTGCTGGTCATATAATTAAAATATCATCAAAACATTGATTTATTTCACTTATTCCATTCAAAAAGTGAAACTTGTATATTATATTCATTCATTACACACAGACTGATATATTTCAACTAAGGAAAATCCCAAATTCAGTATCTCAGAAAATTAGAATATTGTGAAAAGGTTCAATATTGAAGACACCTGGTGTCACACTCTAATCAGCTAATTAACTCAAAACACTTGAAAGCCTTTAAATGGTCTCTCAGTCTAGTTCTGTAGGATACACAATCGTGGGGAAGACTGCTGACTTGACAGTTGTCCAAAAGACGACCATTAAGGTGTTTAACAAGGAGGGCAAGACACAAAAGGTCATTGCAAAAGAGGCTGGCTGTTCACAGAGCTCTGTGTCCAAGCACATTAATAGAGAGGCAAAGGGAAGGAAAAGATGTGGTAGAAAAAAAGTGTAGAAGCAATAGGGATAACCGCACCCTGGAGAGGATTGTGAAACAAAACCATTAAAAAATGTGGGGGAGATTCACAAAGTGGACTGCAGCTGGAGTCAGTGCTTCAAGAAGCACTACACACAGACATATGCAAGACATGGGTTTCAGCTTCGCATTCCTTGTGTCAAGACACTCTTGAACAACAGACAGTGTCATAAGTGTCTCGCTTCAAAAAGCACTGGACTGCTGCTGAGTGGTTCAAAGTTATGATCTCTGATGAAAGTAAATAAGCATTTCCTTTGGAAATCAGGGTCCCAGAGTCTGGAGGAAGAGAGGAGAGGCACACAATCCACGTTGCTTGAGGTCCAGTGTAAAGTTTCCACAGTCGGTGATGGTTTGGGGTGCCATGTCATCTGCTGGTGTTGGTCCACTGTGTTTTCTGAGGTACAAGGTCAACACGGCCGTATACCAGGGAGTTTTAGAGCACTTCATGCTTCCTGCTGCTGACCAATTTTATGGAGATGCAGATTTCATTTTCCAACAGGACTTGGCACCTGCATACAGTGCCAAAGCTTCCAGTACCTGGTTTAAGGATCATGGTAGCCCTGTTCTTAATTGACCAGCAAACTCGCCTGACCTTAACCCATCTATAGAAAATCTATGGGGTATTGTGAAGAGGAAGATGCGATATGTCAGACCCCAGAATGCAGAGGAGCTGAAGGCCACTATCAGAGCAACCTGGGCTCTCATAACACCTGAGCAGTGCCACAGACTGATCGACTCCATGCCACGCCGCATTGCTGCAGTCATTCAGACAAAAGGAGCCTCAACAAAGTATTGAGTGCTGCACATGCTCATACTTTTCATGTTCATACTTTTCAGTTAGCCAAGATTTCTAAAAATCCTTTCTTTGTATTAGTCTTAAGTAAAATTCTAATTTTCTGAGATACTGAATTTGGGATTTTCCTTAGTTGTCATTTATAATCATCAAAATTAAAAGAAATAAACATTTGAAATATATCAGTCTGTGTTGAATGAATGCATAATCACTTTTTGAATGGAATTAGTGAAACAAATCAACTTGATGATATTCTAATTATATGACTGGCACCTGTATATATATATACAGGTCCTTCTAAAAAAATTAGCATATTGTGATAAAAGTTCATTATTTTCCATAATGTAATGATAAAAATTAAACTTTCATATATTTTAGATACATTGCACACCAACTGAAATATTTCAGGTCTTTTATTGTTTTAATACTGATGATTTTGGCATACAGCTCATGAAAACCCGAAAAAAATTAGCATATTTCATCCGACCAATAAAAGAAAAGTCTTTTTAATATAAAAAAAGTCAACCTTCAAATAATTATGTTCAGTTATGCACTCAATACTTGGTCGGGAATCCTTTTGCAGAAATGACTGCTTCAATGCGACGTGGCATGGAGGCAATCAGCCTGTGGCACTGCTGAGGTGTTATGAAGGCCCAGGATGCTTCTATAGCGGCCTTAAGCTCATCCAGAGTGTTGGGTCTTGCGTCTCTCAACTTTCTCTTCACAATATCCCACAGATTCTCTATGGGGTTCAGGTCAGGAGAGTTGGCAGGCCAATTGAGCACAGTAATACCATGGTCAGTAAACCATTTACCAGTGGTTTTGGCACTGTGAGCAGGTGTCAGGTCGTGCTGAAAAACGAAATCTTCATCTCCATAAAGCTTTTCAGCAGATGGAAGCATGAAGTGCTCCAAAATCTCCTGATAGCTAGCTGCATTGACCCCTGCCCTTGATAAAACACAGTGGACCAACACCAGCAGCTGACATGGCACACCAGACAATCACTGACTGTGGGTACTTGACACTGGACTTCAGGCATTTTGGCATTTCCTTCTCCCCAGTCTTCCTCTAGACTCTGGCACCTTGATTTCCGAATTACATGCAAAATTTGCTTTCATCCGAAAAAGTACTTGGACCACTGAGCAACAGTCCAGTGCTGCTTCTCTGTAGCCCATTTCCTGCACACACCTGTGCACGGTGGCTCTGGATGTTTCTACTCCAGACTCAGTCCAGTGCTTCCGCAGGTTCCCCAAGGTCTGGAATCAGTCCTTCTCCACAATCTTCCTCAGGGTCCGGTCACCTCTTCTCGTTGTGCAGCGTTTTTTTGCCACACTTCTTCCTTCCCACAGACTTCCCACTGAGGTGCCTTGATACAGCACTCTGGGAACAGCCTATTCGTTCAGAAATTTCTTACTGTGTCTTACCCTCTCGCTTGAGGGTGTCAATGATGGCCTTCTGGACAGCAGTCAGGTCGGCAGTCTTACCCATGATTGCAGTTTTGAGTAATGAACCAGGCTGGGAGTTTTTAAAAGCCTCAGGAATATTTTGCAGGTGTTTAGAGTTAATTAGTTGATTCAGATGACTAGGTTAATAGCTCATTTAGAGAACCTTTTAATGATATGCTAATTTTTTGAGATAGGAATTTCGGGTTTTCATGAGCTGTATGCCAAAATCATCAGTATTAAAACAATAAAAGACCTGAAATATTTCAGTTGGTGTGCAATGAATCTAAAATATATGAAAGTTAAATTTTTATCATTATATTATGGAAAATAATGAACTTTTATCACAATATGCTAATTTTTTGAGAAGGACCTGTATAAACGAAACACCGCTGTGTTTGAACGGAGATGCGCAGTGGCTCGGCTAAGACTTTGTTTGAAACTATTTTAGCTGACGAAATAGAGGCAATAGAGTTGTAGTCAGACAATATGAGTCACGTAATATTAAATTCTTTAATGAACTGTTGTATTAAATCAATATCACATTTACAAACTCCCTTAATAATCACTAAATAATTTCTTCTTTGGGAACCCGACCGTTGTACTCTATGCAGCTATGGCGTTATTATTTAGTCAAAAGTTATGAGCGTGTAAGACATGCTCACGAGCACATTATGTTATTTCACACGTGCAAAAATGAACCTTCAGCTGGCACGATAAAAGTACTTGCGCACAAATTCAACAACCGAGAGGTGTACATGTAGCTGCGAGCGAGCGCCTGGCATACTCTCATAGGTTTACTCTGCTTGTACGGTGGAATCCTGCTCGCGGAGTGCTGTTTTGCTCGCGCAGTGGATTTCTGCTCACTCAGCTGGTTTCTGCTCCCCTCGAGTCTACATGACTTTTGACAATTTGGGGGCGGAAACCAAGGAGGGCACTGACCCTCTTACACAGTAAATTTTGCAGTGTTAAATTAACTCTTTAAGAGTTAAATTTAACACTGGACCCGAGTGTATTTGGTCCCACTCAGAATTAGTGATAAAATGACTCTCGTCACAGTGTTCAATTTTCAGAGTAAAATTAACTCTTTTTGGAGTTAAAAATTAACACTGCTCAACACTGAATAGTGTTGTTACAATTTAACACTGAAGTAATTTAACTCTGAATAGTGTTGTTACAATTTAACACTGAAGTAATTTAACTCTGAATAGTGTCACCACAATTTAACACTAAACTAATTTAACTCTGGATAGTGTTACCACAATTTAACACTTAGGGGAAATTAACACCAATTGGTGTTATTATTTGACTTTTGTAGAGTTTATTTAAATTTTCTTAGTGAAAAACAAATCCCACTCAGTGAGTACACTTTTAAAATCCATTTGGTGTTGCTATAGGTTAAAATGCTGATCAAATAACTCCAGAGAACAGAACAGAAAACAACTTCAACGTACCGTTTAAAACATTTATTAAAACATGGTCAGGCTTAAAATACATTCACAAAAAAACATCACATCTGCATAAAATGGCAATAGGGCACTATATGCAGTGCAGAATCTGTTGTACCATACTACATTTGGAGATCAAATGGTTTGAAATAACACAGCTCGTTAACATTCACTGACTTTAGAACTCTGTCTGGATGCAATCTGACTAAATGCATGGTAATGGTCATCAAAACAGAGTGTTTCCATCAATGCTCCACATAAAAGTACATTTACATCTTTCACAGCAATAGTCTTGATCTTATAAAACACTGGTATCTCACATGCTACTTCAGTACAGATAATAAAATCAGGGCGATACTCTGTGCCATGATGTTTGATCCACTTTACAGAATAGACACGTTATGATATATCCACTCCTAGCTTGGAAGCCATCTCCATGCCACCTTTAAGTTCACCGAGTTCCACCATCTTCCCTGGACCAAGAGTCTATCTGTACTGGCTAAAAGACTCCCAGTGCATTGCCATACAACTCTGGTGCTTGTTGGCCAATGTTTTGGTGATGTTTTTGAAGCTTTTTAATTGAGTTTTAAAAAATTTGTGTTTAGCTTCATAACGCATGCACCACATGTGCAGAATTGGTCCAATTTTTCTTATAGACTGTGGGTAATGTATCATTATGTACGGAGCACTTCTGTACGGAGCCCCTCTGGTCACACTTTGTCAAAAAAATATATATATAACTAACTCGTGGCCTCAAGATAAGCTAACTCGTGGCCTCAAGATAAGCTAACTCGTGGCCTCAAGATAAACTAAGTCGTGGCCTCAAGATAAGCTAAGTCGTGGCCTCAAGATAAGCTAACTCGTGGCCTCAAGATAAGCTAAGTCGTGGCCTCAAGATAAGCTAAGTCGTGGCCTCAAGATAAGCTAAGTCGTGGCCTCAAGATAAGCTAACTCGTGGCCTCAAGATAAGTTAACTCGTGGCCTCAAGATAAGCTAACTCGTGGCCTCAAGATAAGTTAACTCGTGGCCTCAAGATAAGCTAACTCGTGGCCTCAAGATAAGCTAACTCGTGGCCTCAAGATAAGTTAACTCGTGGCCTCAAGATAAGCTAACTCGTGGCCTCAAGATAAGCTAACTCGTGGCCTCAAGATAAGCTAACTCGTGGCCTCAAGATAAGCTATCTCGTGGCCTCAAGATAAGCTAACTCGTGGCCTCAAGATAAGCTAACTCGTGGCCTCAAGATAAGCTAACTCGTGGCCTCAAGATAAGTTAACTCGTGGCCTCAAGATAAGCTAACTCGTGGCCTCAAGATAAGCTAACTCGTGGCCTCAAGATAAGCTAACTCGTGGCCTCAAGATAAGCTAACTCGTGGCCTCAAGATAAGCTATCTCGTGGCCTCAAGATAAGCTAACTCGTGGCCTCAAGATAAGCTAACTCGTGGCCTCAAGATAAGCTAACTCGTGGCCTCAAGATAAGCTAACTCGTGGCCTCAAGATAAGTTAACTCGTGGCCTCAAGATAAGCTAACTCTTGGCCTCAAGATAAGCTAACTCGTGGCCTCAAGATAAGCTAACTCGTGGCCTCAAGATAAGCTAACTCGTGGCCTCAAGATAAGCTAACTCGTGGCTTTAAGATAAGCTAACTCGTGGCCTCAAGATAAGTTAACTCGTGGCCTCAAGATAAGTTAACTCGTGGCCTCAAGATAAGCTAACTCGTGGCCTCAAGATAAGTTAACTCGTGGGCTCAAGATAAGTTAACTCGTGGCCTCAAGATAAGTTAACTCGTGGCCTCAAGATAAGCTAACTCGTGGCCTCAAGATAAGCTAACTCGTGGCCTCAAGATAAGCTAACTCGTGGCCTCAAGATAAGTTAACTCGTGGCCTCAAGATAAGCTAACTCGTGGCCTCAAGATAGTGAAGTGTCTGACACATGGACCCTTTGTTATTAAACTGGACCCTGTACTGTAGTGCAATGTAATACTTCACATTCTGTGCAATATTATCTGTTTTAATATTCAGTGTAATAGAATTTGCTGCAGTTCCGTTTCTATTTATTTACTAGTACTGTTCATCACAATCAATTCAATTCTGTTAATACAGTAATGTAAATCTTGTAGGCTGCATTTCCATAGTCCTTTATAATTCTTCTTCATATTTTATAGCATATTTTTATACTTTTTACATGTATATAGGCTACTAGTTTATTTACCAACTTCTATTATTATTTATATTCCTTTAAATGTCTTGATGTGCACATCAACTGTGACACAAGAATTGTCCCCCGGGTTATCGATATCAATAAAGATCAAAGTATTTCTGATTCTGATTTTAAGATAGCCTATAGTAGTGTGCAGACTGGTTCATTAATTATTGAAGTGTTTCACATTTTGGAAAAGCATGTCTGTGTAGCCTACGATAAAACGTCAGCAGAGGGCGTTCTAGGCTTAGGTCACGGTACCTCCGTCTGGCTGTATGTATTTATGTGTATTTCCCAGTTGACGGCAAGGAGTTGCGGGATGAGAATGCGTTAGATGATCATATAATTAATTGTGACGGCTTTACAGAAGTAAGAGTGTTTTAATTATAATGGTTAACATTAAGTTAGATGGCAAATTACTGAGTTAAGATAACTGCAAGACATAAGAGATCGCTAATGTGTTGTCATCATGACGTTTTCCCAGTGGTGAACGCAAAGCATTTTGGGAATCCGCAGCACAAGCATTAGGCGCTAGACTTCTTTGCATGAGGGAAGAACAGTGTTCAAGATGCTGTCTACCTATAAACTGCAATAGTCGTTCTCACGATAGAAGTGGCATAAAGCTTAAGAATGGAATATCATTTTATCGTTTTCCAGCGTGGAAAAATAATAGTACAAGCCATGTTTCAGAGGTGACAAAAAGGCGACGAATGGCATGGATAGCGAGAAGGGTCTGTCTGCAGACTGCAAGACGGGGCGGGGCGGGGGCGTAACTTGAAGTTGTTCAAATCACACAGAACCACGCGAGATCTCAAAACGAGATTTTGTCGGGATGCGTTAGAAACCGCATACCCCTTAATTAGGCACTTAATTTCAATAAGTACTAATTTAAGGAGCGCTAAAAGAGTTTATACTCTACAGCCTAAATGCATATGTATGAAGTATGAATCCAAATTGTATATCATCATCAGCTATGTTGATCATGTGACCTACAAAGTTAAAACAAGCACAAAAACGTAAAAGACATAAGTGACAGGTTTACTTATTGTATTTGTAATTGATAATGAAGAACATGTTGCAGAAACGGCTGCCTTTTTATTTTGTGATTGTAGTATAGCCAATACTGTTGATTTAATTTTTTTTTATTTTTAACTCCACTAATGTGATCAAGTGTTATCCTTAAAGCATTTGTTTTTTATTAGAAAACCCAAAAATCTTTTATGTAATAATTTGGAAATAATAATAAAAAAGTGGGTCAGGTGCACAAACACCTCACAGCGACTCTGCAATATCTGCACAAAGGGTACTTCGATCAGCTGCTCGAAGATCTCACCTTTGGAGAAGACTGTTGATTTGACACTCTAAAAATGTAAGTATTACTACTCGAAAATTAACATTACCCCATAATGAATTGCATCTTTTGCCCACCCCAACACTTACCATGCAATAATAACGATAAATGCCAACCAATAATTATATATTTTTTTTCTTAAAATGACATTTTAGTAAAAAAAAGCAAAATGTATTTTCTTTTGTGACACAGCTATACACGAATATATACTAGTTAAATAAATGCAGTCGATGTGAATACATCCATTTTCAGTCAAGCAATTAATACACCTCTTAGACTCTGCAGACCCGGTACTGGGTCCAAAATTAGCATGCAAAATGTTCCCGTTTCATTTGCAACGCCTTCCTTATATGGTTTCAGCCCATATATGGGTTCATTTGAAAGCTTAGAGTGTTTTCTTTACAAAGAATACCATTAATTGGGGTTTTATGATACATAAAGTAGTCAAATTAAGCTAAGAAATTATATTTCCCCCCCCTATAAATTTCCATCTAACGATTGCGAATAATTTTTCATAAGAATGTGTATTTAAAATATTTTTCACAAAACAGTCAAGTCATATATCACAAGAAAGCTCTCATTCTCAGGAATCTGATGATGTAGATCATTTTATTGTGTGACAATCACAGATCGAATGATCTTCAACAGAATCACGATGTAACATTTCTCACCTCATTGCAAATTATTATTTATCCATTTTAGTCAGCCGCAAACAGCCACACATACCTATATACTCGATATAATCTTTTAGATTAGAATCTCTTCTTTCAAACAAGACCATTTTTACGTTTCTGCATGCTTCCTTTGCTGAGATATAAAGCGTTCTGTACAAGTGCGCAAAAGAGGACTGACCAGATCTGAGCGCTGACCAGATCTCTAACTCATATTAGCCGTGTTTCCACTATCGAGCTAGGACCGGGCGTGCTAGTGCGTGCCAGGCCCAGTCGCGTTTCCACTGTCACTTCCGGGGCTCGTGCCTCGCCGGGGCTTCCTCGGGGCCAACGGCCAGGGTTTTTTGGCCCGACGAAAACCTTGGGCCAAAGCGGGCCAGCTGGGGCTAGAGGAGGAGTTATGAACAAAGGCGGAGTTTCTCCGTGTCTAGAGAGCGTCAGCGCGGATTATTTCAGAAAGATAACAGCTTTAACACGGGTATTAAAGACTTTTAAAAATCAGTTGAGCTCAAAACTCACTTTTAGTCAGCATTAAGTGTTTGAAATAACTTGATCCGATGTGGATTATTATCACTAAACAAGGCAGAAATATTTATAAGCGATGTAAAAGACTATGCACGCTGGGCATTAACATGAAACATGGTAAATATAACTGCTTGAAGAAATCAGACTTCAGCTTCTTATTCTCTATCACAATCGTGTAATTATTTAGTAGGCTAACTTATATTATCTGTCACAAGCCTCATCTCGAGAGTTTAGCTCCACGTAGCCTATCATAAAAATATAATAATGTTTTTGTTCGGGAGCCTTTATAAAAAAATAAAGATATTATCATTCATTCTTATAATGTGACGTATAGGCTACTGTGACTACAAATAAACAGAAACAGACTCGACTGAATAAGCAGGCTATTTTCATAAGCGTTAAAAATAAATAAATAAAATAGAAAGTGTATTTATGTGTGATTAATTTTGAGTCTTGATAAATTAAATCAATATGATCAATGTATCACGTATTCTATAGTTAAAACATCTTTGTTTTTGAATTTGAATATATAACAAAGCATGCAAACAAACGGGCGCTTTTATCATGTTGGTTTTGTGATCGCGCATGTTCCAGTGACTTATTTCTTAGTTTTCTGATAACTTCTCTTTGATGGTGAAATAATGAGGTTGCATAACGTTGTTCTGAGAGGCGTGTAAAGGGCGTGTTCTAGTGACGTGCAGCGGTGCTTCAAGCTCCACTATGGAAACCCTCCGCTACTCTGGCCTCGGTGCTACTGGCCCGGGGCTATGAGCCCCGCCCGGCCCGCTTTAAGCCCTGGCTCGCACTGGCCCGACAGTGGAAATGCGGCTATTGATGCGCCTAAAGCCTTTCTTCTGCTATAGACATCTGATCTCTTTTGTGAAGCGCTATTAGTCCTAATAGCTGTCACTCAGAAGCCGTCTCGTCCAGTCACAGGTGTGAACATCCACAAGAGCGGGGGCTGGGAGTGGACACTGACTGCCCCGTCCTGTTTCCGCCGGGGTGACGTCACTGAAGCGCTGGCCGATGGGAAATTGTGTTTTTGGCTGCTTCTAAACAAAGAGCACGCGAGGGAATACTACAAGCGGAAGAATCTCCGGATTAACAATGAATAATATTCATAATACAAGTTATGTATGACCACCGTCGCCATGGAGAGGTCAGGACGCGCATCTGGTAAGCGTATACGCGTGATACTTGCTTTTATACATTTGATTCCTTATTTTGAAGCCTCGAAGCTCCGCTAAGCATAAGCTAATCTGTTTATTTTCATTATTGTACAGTATTTGACCGCATCTCAGTGAAGGTACAGTAAACAGTACAGTACTGGGTGGATGAACATAAATTAGTTTGTTGACGCTCCGAAGTTCACGTACAAGCTTCGGGGAAGAGATTTAGCGCTGGTTTTGAATCATAACAAACAGACACGCTTATAAAATATCAAATATTATACATGCTTGAGACAGGCGAGATCTCCCAATCTTTACACGATGCAGAATAGACATAAATGAAATGATATGAAGCTGGAGATTGTGGATTCTATTTTAGAATGTGATAGACCAGATATTTTTTATAATTTTATGCATGTCGCTATTGTGCAATTTGACTTATTCTCTTTCAAAGACTGTTCAGAAAACACACACACAAAAAAAGCACATTGTATTGAGATGGTTCATCATATGTGAAACAACATAAATAATACTATTTGTCACAAACAGCAGCTTTTTATGTAACTTCTGAGTGTTTTCTGTAAAATAATATACAGATATCACATTATTCCATACTGCAAGTGTGCAAAAGATGACTTCATACTTATTTAGACTAAAATTTTATACAAAAATGGTATTATTCCTTCCTTCAGTTGGAATAGAATAACTTTTGCATAGATTAAGATAGAAAGAAATTTCTTAGAAAACAAGAAATTGGTCTGAAGTTGCTAGGCCCTTCATTGCCTGAGCTATACTCAAACTTCAAACTTCAGTTTACACAAATAAAATAAAAAAGCGCCTTGTTTTTTTCCCTTTTATCATAACACAGACAGCATATATTGTCATTTTTATCAATTTCAACAGTGTTTTATGTAATTTCAAAGGGTTTCCTTTAAAATGATACCAAACTTTGTGATCTTACACTTTTGCATATGAATAGGGAAGCATTCAAAATTAGGAAGGAAAATGGAAAAACGGAAATCCCCAAAATAGCATTTGTGCTTAAGAGGTTAATACATGAATGGATAAAATATTTATATTTTATTTACTGAGAACAAAAAAAACATGTCTAAATGACTAAAATAATGTATAAAAGTTAGCATCACAATAAATGCATACATGCACAAGTCAACAACACATGATACAAAGCTTCATTCAAACTTATTGTTCTAACAATCATGTATTTACAGATGGTGAACCCAACATCCTCCTGCCATCTGAACACAGCTGATACAGTTCTGCTGCACTCCACGATCTCACTCTTCTCAACGGGGATGTCGTTGAGCAACAGGATGAGGAAGACCATGATGACGGCTCTCTGAACCACACAACCTTGAAGCGAGAGCAGAGGAACACGTGCAGGACAATCTGACTGCTGTGTCTGCTCCAAACTTCTGTGTGCCTGCACCCCATGAGCACGACTACCTGAAAAACATTTACATAGAGTTTACAAGTACATGCATTGATTTATTACTTTTGTAGTGGGCTAAACCACTGAAGTGGTTCAAATTTATAAATAAATTATACATTTATCCAAAGTGACTTACAGTGCATTCAGACTAACAGTTTTTACCTAACATGTGTTCCCTGGTATTCGAACCCAAAACCTTGCACTGCTAACGCAATGCTCTACCACTTGAGCCACAGGAACACCAGTGTGTCCTTGAGCAAGGCTCTCTTCTCCAGGTTGATCAGGGGATTGTAGGCCCCTGTAATAAGAGCACTGTCAATCACTTCAGATAAAAGCTCCATCACATTTTTTGATGATACTTTTGAAGCTTCTGAAAGTCGGCCTTCATTGTTTAAACATTAACCAGCTGAACAAACTTTACCAAAATCACATCCTCAGTGTCTTGTGGTCTTTCGCTAGATGCTCTCACTGGCTCTGGGGTTACTAAGGATGAAGAGGGTAAGGATAAATTACATTTATTAAAATAAAATACAACTTAAGACTTAAAATGTTTCATTTATTTTTGTAGTGTACTTACACAAATCCTTTGATGGCAGATAAACACACGTGTGTCTCATCTGTCCCTGTAACATCCAGACAAGAGTCAGTCTCCTCTGTCATATATCTGTGATATACTGCATTTACATGTTGAACTAATAACTGATGTAACTCACTTTTTATCCAACACAAATGTTCCTTAAATTATCCATATTGCAAATGGACAAATAAAATAGATAACTTATGTTTAGTTACTTTATGTAGATTTGTTTGTTTACATGACTCACATTCATCTATAGCAGTGTTGACAAAAGTGAATTCTACACAATATCACACACACATATCACTCAGACACCTGTTTCATGTCTGTTTGATGTGCTCATCTACAATACTTATCAAACATTATCCAGTCAGATCATAAATAGACATTTTAGTAATAGTCTTCAAGAAGTATATATAGTTTATGTAAATCTACTATTGAGTCGTGTAGCTTCACTGTTAGTTATGCATTATAAAACATGTTTACAGCTAAATCACAAATATGCTATTTTATGTAGGTCACAGACAGATTGAGCCTGTAATACCTGGGGATGGCGTCTTTAGACCTTTTGCTTATATGTTGCTTACTTTACGCCTTAGTTTTAATAAATTATTAACTCAAAAAACAATACCACTGTATGAAAATGACTTATACACTTCAATTGAAATAATTATTTCGGAAAAAATATATATTCTCATCGTTGTCTCTCACAGCAAACTGTCATATTCGTCTTCTTTCCAGTTTAACGGCGGTTGGCATCCAGCTTATTGGTGCATTACCGCCCTCTTCTGTTCCGGAGTGTGGGTCAGATAATACGTTTTCCTACTAAAACGTACACTCTCACATTGTCCCCTAACATTAATATCTACACACACATCATGAATCAAATGCCTAAAATCCCTGCCTCCCTTAAAACGTAACCAATATTCTACTCTGTGCCGCCATATTGCCAACAATTTATCGTTTTGAGGTCTCACGTGGTTCTGTGTGATTTGGACAACTTCAAGTTACGCCTCCTACTTCAAGTTACGCCCCCCTCTTGCAGTCTGCAGACGTACACGCTTGTGGATAGCAGCGGTAAGGAGGCCAAGCTTACCTTCGATAACACTCCACCACACATGATGGTGTTCAAAGCATTTTCACAAAGTAAGTTACAATTAACTCTCTGTAAATGTTAACTGTTAACTAGCATGACATGGCTAGAAAATGAGCTTAAGTTACCAGTGTATTAAAGCGTAACATTAATCAGTTTTAAATGTTGTACATCTAGGCTACATTGCAATTTATTTGGTGACTGTGTTTGCAGTCAAACCTGCCTATGAAATGTTGGAGTGTGATCCTGCTGTGATTACAGGAATAAATTAGTTTAAAATATATTAAAATAGAGAAGTCATTTTAAATTGTCATAATATTTCACAATATTACTGTTTTTATTATTATTATTTTTTTATCAAATAAATGCAGCCTTGGTGAGCAGAAGATGCTTCTTTTAAAAACATTTTAAAATCTTACTGACCCCAAACTTTTGAATGGTAGTGTATGTTGCCCCCTGTGTATAGACAATCTGGAATCCTTAGGAATAGAGGTTGTGATATGACACGATTTCTTTATATTGTTACTGTCAGACATTACACCTGCACCTGAGATGGAAGATCCTGAGAATCCACTCCCATCGCCGGACACTGTCCACACCGGTCATGAGACTGAGCTGAAGACTTTGCTGGATAATAATTGTGGTTGTGTGCTGTGCTTTGACCAATATGTGAGGGTGTCATGTTAGAATTATACACCATGCTCACATCTAATATGTAAAATGTTTTTTTTTTTTTTTTTCTAAAAAAAGATTTTGTAATGTCTCTTCTCACATGTAATGTTTTTCTAATGTTCAAAAAAAAAAAAAATAACTAACTCGTGGCCTCAAGATAAGTTAACTCGTGGCCTCAAGATACTAACTCGTGGCCTCAAGATAAGCTAACTCGTGGCCTCAAGATAAGCTAACTCGTGGCCTCAAGATAAGTTAACTCGTGGCCTCAAGATAAGTTAAATCGTGGCCTCGATTAACTTATCTTGAGGCCACGAGTTAACTTATCTTGAGGCCACGAGTTAGCTTATCTTGAGGCCACGAGTTAGCTTATCTTGAGGCCACGAGTTAGCTTATCTTGAGGCCACGAGTTAACTTATCTTGAGGCCACGAGTTAACTTATCTTGAGGCCACGAGTTAGCTTATCTTGAGGCCACGAGTTAGCTTATCTTGAGGCCACGAGTTAGCTTATCTTGAGGCCACGAGTTAGCTTATCTTGAGGCCACGAGTTAACTTATCTTGAGGCCACGAGTTCGCTTATCTTGAGGCCACGAGTTAGCTTATCTTGAGGCCACGAGTTAGCTTATCTTGAGGCCACGAGTTAGTTATATATATATTTTTTTGACAAAGTGTGACCAGAGGGGCTCCGTAGCCGCGAGCTGCCATCTTGTAGCAGAACTTCACTAGCGTTAGCATCCCATTGACATTGCATTCATTTTGGCGTCACTTTGACAGAGAATAACTTTACATCTGAGGCGTTTAAAGACTCCATTTGTCCATTATTTATTTTCTAAAGATACACGACAATGTATAAAGGGCTCCATTACCTTCTAGGTTACATTATGGCCCCGTAGAAACAGTTTTTGTAAAAATAGGCTAATGATTGCGTAATAACCACTCGACTCTCTGTCGCACAGTAGAGAAATTACCATACAGACAGGAGGAGAAGCTCGCAGGCAATTAACTTAATATGGCGTACTGGCGTTACATTTTAAAATACTATACAAAATAATTAATCAGAATACTTACTCCTGCTCACTCACGCCAAAGAACTCCCCGCTCAAGCTCGGCGTCTCTCCAACATTAACGATGGCAGTTTTCACGCACAGCCACTTAGAAGATTTACATCTGTCAGACAGGTTGCTGACGTCATCAAGCTTAGTTTGAGTCTGCGCGTCAGAAACGTAAGTGCTAAAAATGGGCTTCACTTGTCTCAATTCGGTTGTTAAGTGACGACGTAAGAAGCGCTGTTTCCGGGTCCAAGCCTCGACTCGCTTCACTTGAGAATACGACCTCAGCAGCCGTTTATGAGCACTGTTTATTCATATTAATAATGTAAGCTAAACGCTTTCAAGCTTACGATATACACTACAGTCTCCGTGCTCACAGTGTCCCAAACACAAATAATTTTTATATTTTTTTTTAGATATTTTCATTGTCTGGCTATCTGGGACTTCGGTGTGGAGTTAAAGGTTAAGATTATAACTTTTTCGCTAGTATTCTATCACATTGTGAGTTTATATTAGCACCTTTTGTTGTCTTCTTGTGGTAACTGATAGAGCGTTTGGTTTGGACCACTGATCTATATATATAACTGGATCGCTCATCGCGTTCTAAACTGCCAACGGGCTGTGAAGCCACCGGAAGTGTTCGATCCGCCATTTTACTAATCCCTACCAGCAGAGAGCATCATTGAGTTACATTCAAACCGCTTTCCTAAAATAACTCGATTTGAAGCTGATCAGTCAAACGGGACTCATTTTTATGTTATGTGTAAGGAAGTAAGGTTTACTTTAGATGTTATATGCAGTGTTTACGGTCTTTTGGGACAGGATAAGCGATATATTTAAATCGTGTAGGTGGGTGTGTCTGCTGCGCGCTGATGACACAGGTAACTGATCAAACACAAAAATGGCTTATTTCTTTATGAACAAAGTTATTCAGGAATTATTAAACATGAACGTATTAGTATCAGAAGTGGATTTTAATATATTACAATGAATTATACAATTATGTTGTTAATATTTCTCTATACTGAAAAAAAATAAAAAATAATTTACTATCTGGGAAATAAAGCTTTGTATTTATTTCTTAAATCCGTATTGTCTATGTTGACTTATGTAATTGTATATGTTCTCTAATTGACTGTAATCAAGAAGTGGGTGGATCACAGGTGTGCAATCACTAATAAAAAGGCCGCTGCTCTCTTGTTTGAGTGTGCAGGCTAAACGCCAGATAATGTCTGAGTTGTGAGTCTTGTAATCCTTCGTCATGAACCGGTAACCTAGCTCTAATTGAGATGGCAGCGCCAACAGGTTATGGGCCCAGTAAAGAGTTTGGGAACCGATGGAATCGTTTATGTTTCGACGGAGAGGAAAAGAATTACGAACTATGGGAAACCAAGTTCCTGGCACATTTGCGTCTTCTGGGTTTGAAATCCATCATATTGAGTGAAGCACCGGCCGTGAATGATGAGGGTGCGGAGGAGAGAGACGACAGTAAAAATGAAGAGGTATATGCAGTTCTGATCCAATTATTAGATGACAAGAGTATGTCGCTTGTGATGAGAGAGGCTGCGGATGATGGCAGAAAGGCATTACAGATTTTGAGAGATCACTACGCTGGTAAGGGGAAGCCACGTGTGATAAGTTTGTATACGGAGTTGACATCTCTTCAGAAAGGTGTAAACGAAACCGTTACAGATTACATTATTCGTTCAGAGACTGCAATTACAGCATTGCGGAATGCGGGAGAGACTTTGAGCGATGATTTATTGACTGCCATGATTCTAAAGGGTTTGCCCGATACTTTCAAACCATTCTCTATTTTTATTACGCAGAGTGATGAAAAACTAACATTTGCTGACTTTAAAGCGAAACTGAGGAGCTATGAAAGCACCGAGAAGTTCGGCATTGCTAGTTCGGGAGAAGATAGCATAATGAAAATTAAAGGAAGGGATAATTGGTGTATGAGACTCACCTGTTACAATTGCGGCCGGAAGGGTCACAAAGCAGCGGAGTGCACGGTGGTTGATGGGGAGCGCGGGGAACGGAGACAATGGTGTAGTTTCTGTAAAAGCACTTCACATATAGACGTGCATTGTCGTCGAAGAAAGCGGGATAAAGTGAAGCAAACGGTGGACGAAGAGGAGGATCACACATTTGCGTTTATGGTGGAGCAGGTGAATAAAGTCCCAGATGGTGGCGTGGAAATGAAAGGTCTCATGGTGGATTCTGGAGCTACTAAACATATCGTTACGGACATTGAGAAGTTCGTTGATTTCGATTTAAGTTTCAAGCCACAGAGCCACATTCTGGAGCTGGCTGATGGAAAACGGGCCAGTGGAATCGCGATGAAGAAGGGTACCGCTAAATTGCGTTTGAGAAATAGCAATGGTCGCATTGTGGATATGATGTTGACGGAGGCACTTTATGTGCCATTTTCTCAAGACATCTTTTCTGTCAAAGCGGCAATTTCACACGGAGCAACAGTAATCTTTAAAGAGGGACAGAACCGACTCATTCACAAAAATGGTACAATTTTTGATATTCATATGTATGACAGATTGTTTTATTTGAGTCCTGTTGTTAATGAGATTGATGAGTGTAACGCGTGCTATGATATTCAGACATGGCATGAAATACTGGGTCATTGTAATTATGAGGATGTGTTAAAGTTGGAGAATGTTACAGAAGGGATGAAAATTAGAGGTAAAATTGACAGATCCAATTTGAAATGTGAAGTGTGTGTAAAAGGCAAATTTGCTCAGAACAGAAATAGAGATCCAGATGAGAAGGCAAAAGATGTGTTTGCACTTGTTCATGCAGATCTGGCTGGTCCTATAGAACCAGCAGGAAAAGATGGTTTCAGATTTGCCTTAGCATTTACAGATGACTATTCAGGAGCTGTCTTTACCTATTTTTTGAAGAACAAAAGTGACACTGCCGTAGCCACCGAGAAATTCATTGCTGATATTACACCGTATGGTAAGATTACATGTATAAGATCAGATAATGGAACAGAATTTACATCTTCCGTATTTCAGTCATTGCTCCGCAAGAATGCCATTAGACATGAAACCTCAGCTCCTTATTCACCCCATCAAAATGGGACAGCTGAAAGAGCTTGGAGGACTTTGTTTGAAATGGCAAGATGTATGCTCATTGAGAGTAAATTACCAAAGGAGTTGTGGACATATGCGGTACAAACCGCTGCTATAATTAGAAACAGATGTTATAATAGACGTCTGGGACAAACTCCATACTACCTGATAACTGGAAAGAAGCCTGATCTATCCAAAATGAGAGCGTTTGGGTTAGAGTGCTATGCATACAAGTATAACAAGAAAAAGTTGGATGTGCGATGTGACAAGGGTATATTTGTTGGTTATGACAAAAATAGCCCTGCTTATCTTGTTTTCTATCCAGACACAGGGAGAGTACTTAAGAGTAGACTGGTGAAGTTTGTCACAAAAAGTACAAATGAAAGGGATACTCAGACAGTGGAGGATGTGGATGAATATTTGCAATACCGGAAGGAGGTTGAAACCTTATTACCAAAACTAGACAGGGCTAAAGTAGTTCCACAAGAAATGAAAGTTGAAGGTGAAGTCAGTGCAAAGGGTGAAAAAGAGAGTGATCCAGGTACTAGATATCCAAAAAGAGAAAGAAGACCCCCTCAGTACTTTGCAGATTATGATTATGAAGTTAAAGATGATGCAGATCAGCCATTGACTATTGACTATTGCTATCGTGTTGCATGTGGTGCTCCCCGGACACTGAAGGAAGCCTTGGGCTCTTTAAAATCAGAGCAGTGGGTTGAAGCTATGGAGGATGAGATGAATTCTCTGAAAGAGAATAACACTTTCACATTAACAACCCTACCAGAAGGTAAACAGGCAGTAGGGGGGAGATGGGTTTATGCTATAAAGGAAAATCCTGATGGGAGAGTATATAAAGCCAGGTATGTGGAAAAGGGTTATAGTCAAGTGGCAGGTATTGATTATAATGAGACATTTTCACCTACTGCCGATATGACTTCAGTGCGTGTTTTAATGCAGCTTGCAGCACAATATGATTTGAATTTACATCAGATGGATGTTAAAACTGCATATCTGCATGCTCCTATAGATTGTGAAATTTATATGAAGCAACCTGAAGGATTTGAAGTTGAGTCAAAAACAGGAGAAGAATTGGTATGTAAGCTCAATAAATCACTGTATGGTCTGAAACAATCAGGACGAAATTGGAACAAGATGTTGCATGATTTCTTAACTGAAAATGACTTTGTTCAAAATTCAGCAGATTATTGTGTTTACAGTAAACAAACTGATAAAGAAAGAGTCATACTGATTATTTGGGTTGATGATCTTCTCATTGCAGCGAGTAATGATCAAATACTCAGAGATGTGAAGGAAATGTTGGGAATTAAATTCAGAATTAAAGATCTAGGAAAACTTCAACATTTCTTAGGCATTGACTTTACGCAAGAACATGGTAAAGTAAAAATGAATCAAGAAAGATACATTTTAAAAATTTTGGAGAGATTTGATATGACTCACTGCAAACCAAGATCAACCCCATGTGAAATGAAAGTAAAATTTGACAATGATGGTGAACCTGTCGACCTAAAGAGGTATCGAGAAGTGATTGGCAGTTTAATCTATATGATGACAAGTACTCGTTCTGATTTGAGCTTCATCGTTAGTAAATTGTCACAATATCTAAGGGCACCAAAAGAACAACATTGGGTGGCTGCTAAACATGTGTTGAGGTATTTGAAAGGTACAGCAGACTTGGAATTATGTTATAATAGAAGTGATGTAGATCTTGAACTTGTGGCTTATAGCGACGCAGACTGGGCAGCAGACTTGAATGACAGGCATAGTATTACTGGATACTGTTTCAGTTTGTCTAAGAATGGGCCTGTTATTTCTTGGAAGTCTAAGAAACAACAAACTGTTGCTTTATCCACATGTGAAGCCGAATATATGGCTTTATCAGCTACTGCGCAAGAAAGCTTGTATCTGACTAATCTAATCAATGGAATGGACAATGTACTTGAATATTCACCAGTGACTATTTTTGAGGACAATCAGGGTGCTATTGCACTTACAAAGAATCCGGTGTGTCGACAAAGGAGTAAGCATATTGACATCAGGTATCATTTTGTTCGATCTGTACTGAATGATGGCAAAATAATTCTTCATTATTGTCCTACAGTTGATATGGTGGCAGACATTTTAACAAAATCTGTGTCTAAAGCTAAAATGGATAAATTTCTGTGTTTTTTATTTGGAGTATGAAGATTTATCTAAATGCATGTATGTGATGCACTGTGTTTATATTCTGTCAATTTAAGAACAAGTGGGGGTGTTGACTTATGTAATTGTATATGTTCTCTAATTGACTGTAATCAAGAAGTGGGTGGATCACAGGTGTGCAATCACTAATAAAAAGGCCGCTGCTCTCTTGTTTGAGTGTGCAGGCTAAACGCCAGATAATGTCTGAGTTGTGAGTCTTGTAATCCTTCGTCATGAACCGGTAACCTAGCTCTAATTGAGATGGCAGCGCCAACAGTCTATAGTCAGTTATTTCTCTGAATAAATTCCGATTTCATAACGAACACTTTGTAGTTAGTTATATGTGTTGAGGTCGTGTCCGTCTGATGTTTATCATGTTCATGATGCTCACTACTGTAATGAACGTAGCTTTTTAATAAGTAGGGGAAATTCCTGACATTTAAAAAATAACCGTTTTCATGCCTAGGGTGTTCGCATTGTAATAATGTACAGTGATACTTCATATTTATAAACACTGACTTGTTAGGTGATGTTTTCTCATTAAAATCATACAAATTCCTATTAATTCAACGGAACTTTTTCCCACACTAGGGATTACCAATATGGCGGCGCGGCGGCTTCACTTTAATGACATCATGAGCAATCCAGTTTATAGATCAGTGGTTTGGACACGGAAGCGCTGCTACGTGACGTCAGACTTAACAAGCGAATTGAGTTCCAATGGGGTCGCTGTGTCAATTTCTTTTACTTTTTTTTTTTAACATTGCACAGGGGATACAGAATCAAACACAAAATATAAAATAAAAAATAATACAATACACTCCGAGTAAAGCAAGGCAGTAGATAAGGGATAGTCTACGAAAAAAAAAAAAAAAAATTCACAAAAGATTTCATAGACATTACAAATACAAAAGATGAATAAAAGTAAATAGAAATAAATAACACTGGGAATAAACAAATAAATAATAAAACTTCAGAAATTCAGGAAGTAACTTATAATGAAACCATAATTTCTTTAAGAAGCAAAGAAGTTTTAGCAGCTTTCTTATTAGCTGATAAACAAAGAGAGTCATAAAATAATTTTAGATCAACACAAAAAAGCTTAACATTGGGCTTTGAAAAAGTTACTTTACACTTATGAAGATGAAATGCGCCACATAAAGTAAGCAATTTTAATCTGTCATCCATCCATCCACCTTTGACCCGGTGTCCCAAATCAAAAACAGCACATTCACAACCTTAAATGTAAAGAGTTTGTAATAAGCAGAAAATATAAGCCAGGCTACTTTTTTCCAGAACTCTTTTGCATAATCACATTCAAAAAACAGATGTGGTATTGTTTCAAGATTAGAATTACAGAATGTGCAGTGAGAAGATATGTCGAAGTTAAATTTAGAAAGGAGAGAGTTACAGGCATAGTAATTATGTAGAATTTTAAAGTGAAGCTCTTTCCACTTGTTAGGTAACAGAAACTTATTAATGCCAGTCCATATATTAATTGTAGAAAGAGAAGGATAATTCAATTTCCATTTAAAAAAAGCTTTGGGATGACAACTAGACTTCCTAATAAGACATTTTCTAATCCAAAAGTTATTACATTTGACATTGGCAAGCTCCAAACCTCCAATAGACAATTGGGGCTTTTCACAAACGGATATTCTGTAGCTACAGAATGACCTCACCATATGCAAAAGTTTAGGTGAAATAGAATTAGTAACCCAGTTATAAACTTTAGGTGATGAATTTACTCCAAAAAGGTTGATAAATTCATTGTAGGAATAAAAGTTACCATCCTTATTCAATAAATCCAAAATAAAAATAACACCTTTGTCAACCCAATCCTTAATAAAGATAGATTTTTTTTCCACGAAGCACATTCTGATTGTTCCATATAAAACTCCTATTAGGGGAAAAATTGTGGCAAAAGGCAAGCTTACAGGCCTCCAAGGCTTGCTTATGAAAATTAGCAAGCTTGAGCGGAAGTTTGTTGCATTTAAAATCGCAAGACAATAAAAAATTCAACCCTCCACATTTTTCAAATATAAATTTAGGTATGTGAAACCATAACAAATTAGAATCAGCATTCAGGCAACGTTTAATCCAGCCGATCTTGAAAACCTGATTGAGAGTACTGAAGTCCAAAGCATTCACACCTCCCTCCAGAGTATATCTTATCAGAGTCTTTCTTTTAACATACTCGGTTTTATTTTTCCACAAGAATTTAAACAGTATAGAGTCAATAGATGAGCAAGTTTTCGGGGTGAACGTATAAGGTCAAAGCTGGGTAAACAATCCTAGAAATGCCTTCAGCTTTAGCTATCAGGACACGACCATAGATAGTTAAATTTCTTTGTAGCCAGCAATTGAAGACATTCTTCAATTTTTTTGTCCGTTGTGAAAAATTATTTAAAATTCTATCTTCGGGTGATTTACTTATTAAAATGCCTAAATATCTAACAGAACTTTTGACCTCAATACCTTCTATATGATGTTTTTCAAGACTGTGAATAGGTATAATTTCACTTTTATTTCTATTAACTGTGAGACCAGAAGCACTAGAAAAGGTTTTTAAAGCTTCCAAAATCACAGGAACCTGTTTCTCATCTTTTAAAAACAGACAGGTGTAATCCGCCAGTTGACTAATTAAAAAAGTGTGTTCAGCTACAACAATACCTTGAACATCTGTGACTAATAAAAACAAAAATGGTGAAAAAGGACACCCTTGTCTGATGCCCCTGCTAATTGTAAACCGGGGAGAAACACCATTCACCAATGACACATTGCTGTTAATATTTTTGTAAAAAGTCTGAACTATTCTAATAATGGAAGAGCCAAAACCAAATTTGCGCAAAGATTCAAACATAAACTCATGCTCGACCGTGTCAAAGGCCTTATAAAAGTCTAAAAATAAAATGATTGCACCATCATTGATCAATTCATTATAATCTAACATATCTAAAACAAGCCGAATGTTATTTGCTGTATCCCTACCTTTCATAAAGCCAGATTGGGAAACTGAGACAATTTCTTCTAAACATGGTTTCAGTCTATTTGCATAAAGGGAAGCTAATAATTTATAATCCGAATTAAGTAAATTAATTGGGCGCCAATTATCTAAATATGAGGAATATTTGTTAGGCTTTGGGATTAAAGTGATCAAGCCCTGCTTCATGGATTCAGTCAATTCAACTTTAACAGTCTTTAAAAACTTCAAAAACAAGCTTATTTATGTCTTGCCAAAAGGTCCTATAAAATTCAAAAGGGAGTCCATCTGGACCAGGGCTTTTATTGAGGGGGGCTTTCTGGATTCTCATATCCAACTCTTCCATAGGCAAATCCATCTCACAAGACGACCGATTTCCATCACTTATAATAGGTGTGAATGCTTGAACTCTCTCAAAAAAACTATCAGCAAACTGAGGATTAAACGAGGAAGAATAAAGCTGTGAATAAAAATTAGAAACAAAATTAGAAACTCTAGCTTCATCTGTGACCAAATTGCCCTCAATATGTAGAGAACATATTTTCTTAGATTCCCCTCTTTTCTTTTCTAAATTAAAAAAATATGCTGAATTTTTTTCTCAGAATTCTAGCCACTTTACTCTGGATCGAATAAAGGCACCCTTAGCCTTTTCTACATAAAAGTTATTTAAATCTTCCTTAAGATTGTGCAGTTTTACTTTATCATCTTCACTAGTCTGTTGCTTGCCTAAAATTTGATTCATTTCACTTAATATGGAGGTATACTTTAAAGATTTTGCCTTGGCTAACTGTTTACTAAATCGAATAGAAAATTTTCTACACTCGTACTTAAACATTTCCCAATTAGAAGATATTGAAACATCAGGTTTTGCTTTAAATTCTTCAATGATGCTCTTAATACCCAAACAATAAGAGGGAATCTGTAGAGAACAATTTAGTTTCCAATATCCAGGGTTTCTGTGACAACCAGTACCAGAATCAGACAAAATAAGATCAATAAAAGCATGATCTGTGAGGGGAGCAGGAAAGATACTACTGGACTTAATAAAAGAAGATATAAAGTCTGATGTAAGCCAGTAATCTATACGCGATTTTCTCGAAAGATCTTTACTGAACCAAGTATATGAACAATCTTTATCGTGCATAAACCTGTAAGCATGCAAAAGAGAAAGGTTACTACAAAAATCATTAATAATTGTTTTACATCTGCATGACTCTCGTTTTGGGGGAAATCTATCCAGACATAGGTCAGGAGCTTCATTAAAATCTCCCCCAACTATTACTGCAGCAGATGGATATTTCCCTTTAAATCAAGAATTTTAGAAGACAGATCCTGAAAAAATAAGTTATTTTGTGTATGATTATTAAAACCATAAACATTAACCAAGATAAAGAAAAAATCCCCTAGAAGAATGACAGCAATAATCCATCTACCCTCGGTAGAAGAAAAGGACTGCAGAATCGAGCCACTAAAATTATGGTCAAATAAAATCAAAACTCCAGCGGAGTGATTAGTACCATGACAAAATAAAACCTTACTTCCCCACTGATTGCGCCAAAATGTTTCATCTTCATAACCAGAATGTGTTTCTTGAAAAAAATAAACATCCCTTTTCTGTGACGTACAAAATAAAAATAAAGCCTTGCGTTTAGATAAATCACGAATCCCCCGTACATTAAGAGAAAAACAAGACAGTTTAACCGCCATATGAACAGTAACAAAAAGAGAAAAATAAAATAAAAATACTATACAACTACAATCGTAACAAAGTTATGAAATGTAATACAGAATAAAACTTGCAAAACTTGAAACATATCCATACCCCTTAATAACGGTTTAGGCTATCCGTTATGTTCCCTCCTTTGCTTACCTTAACATATTAATGCTCATACAAATTTGTCAGAATTTTGCTAATGTCAATAAATGTCTCGATTAACAAAAGTTCAGACAAAACGGCAAAAATCAGACATCGTCTGCAGAAAACCTCCTTCCATCCACGATAGCATTTGGCCCCCTGAAGCCAGCACGGCGACCCTCCTTTCGGGCTTTCTCCACCAAAGGCCACAGCTTGTTCCGTGCTTCCTTCTTCCTCTGCGTCAGGTCCTCTGAGATCCTAATCTTCTTCTGTTTGAGCACTTCTGATCGTCTTGCATCAGCCCAGACACGACCGCGGTGAGATCGAGAGAGAAATTGTCGTACGCGGGCGTCGAGCGGCAACCTCGCGCTCTCTCTCGTGAAGCCAATAAGGAAGTGACTAAAACTGCAATTCATCGACTGGCCGCTTGAGGCTGGCTGCAGAAGGAGTCAGTCCCATAGACTCCCCATGTTAAAATGCCCAACTTTACAGCAGAAAAAAACATGTTTACAGCCTGGTTCAAAAAATGATTTTGGTCTATATTGAAAATTTTGCCCTTCATGACAACTGTGAGGGGGGTGAATTTTTTTTATAACTCATCCGTTTAAATTATATTAAGCCTTAAATTTCTGCATAATTAAGGGCATGGCCACTTGAGTGACAGGTGGATTGCCGCTGCTGACACTGCCGTCGCGCTAGATGGGCGTGGCTTCAGCAATCAGCTCCCGCCTTTTTGCCCATTTTCGATTGTCCGGGAGAGTCGCGCGGCTGACAAGATGTCGACAGCCCGCTCTGCACACTTTAGGCTTCAAAAATCGCTATTGAGGAGTCTATGGGTGACGTCACGGACACTACGTCCATATTTTTTTACAGTCTATGGCGGGCGTGCATTGCCCAGTTTGGGGCCAAGCCTGTGCACAACATCAGTCGAAGACTGCAGAACATCTGCTAAGCCTGGTGACACCTGAAGAAAAATGTCCATTGTTACCATCTTGACATTCTCCCCAACTTCCTCCAGCACACCCGAAATCCTCAGATTCCAACGCCTCTTGTAAGCATCCAGCTCATCCACTTTACCCCATAAGCGTTTATTTTCTGCAGCCAGCGAAGATAGCTGGGAGTCCATTTTATCAGATTTAACAGCTGTAGTCTCTGTTTTTTTGTCAACGGCGTCAACCCGTGTTGTGAGCTCGGAGATGAGGGTGGAATTGGATGCAACCGATTTCTCGACCTCCAGAAGTTTCTCCAGAAAGTCATCCTGCTTCTTACCCAGTCTCTCTATTGCCTCCAGCAAAACGGCATTAGAGGGGTCTGAGGACGGGCGTCGCATTTTCGGTAACAGGCTTGCCGCTGGAGACTCGGGAAGACACACATCCAATGAATCCAGATCATGGGCAGTTTTAGAATAATTATGTATACGTTTAACACTTTCAAATTTCGAGGTATCGTCCACCTCCATCATGACGCCACACAGGAAAGCTCAAATCCACGTGTTGTGCAACGACGTTAATGAACTTTGAGGGGAAAAAAAATTGGAATTCGCAAAACACAGTATCTTTGAAGTATAGGGAGCGTGAACAAAACTAAAATCAGCCCATTGATGACAAAAGAACCTTTAAAGGGGAATAATAATCAAGTTTTGCACAAAATTCAGAGAAGAGACATGTCTATGGTGAAAACACCCTGATCTGTTTTTTTTTTTTTTTTTTTGATGTAAACTTTTATTAATTAACAAAATCAAAATTACATGTATAAAACAAACATTATACATGATATAGACGAACATTACACATGAAATAAACAATTTCACAATAGGGGGCTGTACACCCTGATCTGGTAACTCCCATTACTTGCCTGCCGATGACGTCAGCGAGGAAGATGGCGGCGGCGACGGCAAGGAAGACGGGATCTATGAACTCCGCGATGCGAATAATGGCAGTTTTACTGTCACTGCAGATCCTTTCTATGAACTGCGCATCTTTAGCGAAAGGTTAGTGGTGGATTTCCCTATAAACATTAACAGCTTGTTCCCCCTGGCCAGTGGTGTCATTTACTCGTGCCAAAAAGAGTTCGTGCTCCGTTGTAAAACTTCGTCTGTCAGTTAACAACAATTAATCCCAAGTGACGTTAACGTGACTCTTCAAGAGTCTTTCTCATCAAATGTTTGTGTCGAGGTCACGATAAATGGCACGTTTACATAACGTTACATGAATACTTCACAGAAAACAGAAAGACCTCCGGGGCATGTTCAGGTTTAAAACGGTGCGCATTGCGCAACGTTTTGCTGCGGTTTTCGGGTTGAACGTCATGTTTCCTGGAAACGGCGTGCACCGTTGTGCAACGGGGTTTGATATGTGTTTTCTCGTTTGGTGGGTGTATCAGAACTGCAGTCCAATCAACATGTTTATAAAGCATGCGGTATTAAAGTGAACTCGCACAATGGCTTCAAGGAAAATAATGTACAAATGTGTACGCAACAACTGAGGATGTTAGAAGACATGTTTGTCGTAAGTTTTATTGTAAAAATATAGGATATCAACATAATAATGTAGTTGTTTATATTTTAGCTTCATTGCAAGTGTTTGACATTTGGTATATAAATAAATAATGGTAATTAAGTGCTTTCCCTAAAAATGAGAAAGAAAATGCAGGGTATTAAAACCGTAAGAACTACAAATAAAGTCAGTATGTGAGGCTAAATAGATGTGTTTTAGTCTGAATTAGGTAAGAAACACTAACACAAATAATGGCCGAACACGAAGAAACACGAACACAAAAAACGTTGTGCAATGTTTTGTCGGGGCTGAACACAGCCTTGGTGATTCTGAGACCGGAAGTCTCGTGCTGTTGGTTGTGACATGGTCAGTTTCTCAACTGTCAAGCTTCTGTAAACACTGGAATTGTTAACATCTCACAATACTATTTATATTTCCAAATTCTGGCTTTTTTTGTCAGAATTGTGAGATAGATTCTGAACTATGAGGAAACAAAATTTAAATAACCTTTTATTTTTATAATCCGACGGAAAAACAGGCTTGCATACATTTCAACTTTTATTTTATTACATTACGTATTAGTCCATGATGAACCATAATAGTGTTATTTATTATAGCTTTGGAAATAAAAGTGTAACACGAGATAAAATGTAAATCTGGTCAATCCGGTTAGGGTTTCTGTGTACATAGATCTATAGATCATCTTGTCAAACTGTTGATCTGACTTTTATAGACATAATTATAACATTATGTATTCAGTTTCTTGTGTTCTTATTACCTTTTCACTCAGAAAAATATCTAATCATGCTTTAATGTGCCAGAATAAAGAGCTTGCATCATTGTCTGCTGTTGTTAATGGGAAAGGCATCCAGTCTGAACAGAAACAGGAATAAAACTTATGAAAAATTATCAACAGAAGGATATTTAAAAGCAGAGGCAGGGAAATCAGATCGTGTATACGTGAACCAAACTAGATTCTGAAAGGTAATACATTATTATGGTATTAAAGTTTGTTCTTATTAAATAAACACATTGGGCAAAAATTGGTATTCCCAATTGTTCATGATTTATGTCTATGGGAAAAATTGGAAAAATTGGAAAAATTGGAAATTGTATATCTCACGTGAATATTACCCAGGTAGATGACATGTAATCTGCATTATGTAATGAGATTCCAAATATTAAGTACTTGTAATTGGATTATAACACATTACAAAATAATTTTAAGCACAAAAATTGTAACATTTCTTCTTTTTAAAAAAATTATAATTTATATATTAATTATTTGATCACTAAATTGACTATTTAACCATATATTTCTGTCTCTTTGGAAGGTTTTTGTCTTTTTAAAATGATTGATTGAAATTTTCTCATTCCATTCATTCCACCAAAACACCTGCAGACCGGGCCGAGCCCAACAACAAAGCACCCTCAGACCGGGCCGAGTCCAACGACAAAGCACCCTCAGACCGGGCCGAGTCCAACGACAAAGCACCCTCAGACCGGGCCGAGTCCAACAACAAAGCACCCTCAGACCGGGCCGAGTCCAACGACAAAGCACCCTCAGACCGGGCCGAGTCCAACAACAAAGCACCCGCAGACCGGGCCGAGTCCAACAACAAAGCACCCGCAGACCGGGCCGAGTCCAACAACAAAGCACCCGCAGACCGGGCCGAGTCCAACGACAAAGCACCCGCAGACCGGGCCGAGTCCAACGACAAAGCACCCTCAGACCGGGCCGAGTCCAACAACAAAGCACCCTCAGACCGGGCCGAGTCCAACAACAAAGCACCCGCAGACCGGGCCGAGTCCAACGACAAAGCACCCTCAGACCGGGCCGAGTCCAACGACAAAGCACCCTCAGACCGGGCCGAGTCCAACAACAAAGCACCCTCAGACCGGGCCGAGTCCAACAACAAAGCACCCTCAGACCGGGCCGAGTCCAACAACAAAGCACCCTCAGACCGGGCCGAGTCCAACGACAAAGCACCCTCAGACCGGGCCGAGTCCAACGACAAAGCACCCTCAGACCGGGCCGAGTCCAACGACAAAGCACCCTCAGACCGGGCCGAGTCCAACGACAAAGCACCCGCAGACCGGGCCGAGTCCAACAACAAAGCACCCGCAGACCGGGCCGAGTCCAACAACAAAGCACCCTCAGACCGGGCCGAGTCCAACGACAAAGCACCCTCAGACCGGGCCGAGTCCAACGACAAAGCACCCTCAGACCGGGCCGAGTCCAACGACAAAGCACCCTCAGACCGGGCCGAGTCCAACGACAAAGCACCCTCAGACCGGGCCGAGTCCAACAACAAAGCACCCTCAGACCGGGCCGAGTCCAACGACAAAGCACCCTCAGACCGGGCCGAGTCCAACGACAAAGCACCCTCAGACCGGGCCGAGTCCAACAACAAAGCACCCTCAGACCGGGCCGAGTCCAACAACAAAGCACCCTCAGACCGGGCCGAGTCCAACGACAAAGCACCCTCAGACCGGGCCGAGTCCAACAACAAAGCACCCTCAGACCGGGCCGAGTCCAACAACAAAGCACCCTCAGACCGGGCCGAGTCCAACGACAAAGCACCCTCAGACCGGGCCGAGTCCAACGACAAAGCACCCTCAGACCGGGCCGAGTCCAACAACAAAGCACCCTCAGACCGGGCCGAGTCCAACAACAAAGCACCCTCAGACCGGGCCGAGCCCAACGACAAAGCACCCTCAGACCGGGCCGAGTCCAACAACAAAGCACCCTCAGACCGGGCCGAGTCCAACAACAAAGCACCCTCAGACCGGGCCGAGTCCAACAACAAAGCACCCTCAGACCAAATCCTCAATGAGCCACCTCCTGATCAAAGCAAGGTCACAATCTACACCCAGAATGGAGATTCCCATTTCTTCTTCCATCTTGTCATCTTCGCTCTTATGGCGGCCATCGTGTACATCACCTGCCACAACAAGAGGAAGGTGAGCATCACAGTAGTTTGATCTAATCTTGATCTAACTTATTTTGTTTTCCAGTATAATAAATAAAAACTATCCATAATATTTTCTATCCATAGTGAAGATAATACTTTTAGCAATTACTCTCACTCAGGGATTAGTTTAGTAAGATTTTATTTTGTGTTAATTTAACTGTTGTATTATTGCAACTGAAAATAGCCTTAGATGCTGACATGGAAATAAAAATAAATAACTATTCACAATTATTCACATTATTACAATTTACGGCACAATGAATGTTTGGAAATGTAAACCGTAAACAATAACTGACTTGAACCAATGTTTAGCTGCTGGAAATACTGCTGTTCTCATCATTTTGGCCAGCGCTGTATGTTTATATAAGATCACACAGTATGTATAGTGAAGGAGATGAAGGGCAGATTAATGAGTGTTGTTTCTGACACAGGCAGACGTCTGCTGTGAATGATCTGTCCTCTTCTCTGTGTTTCAGCTGATGCAGTTGGCTCAGAGTCACCGCTGGTGGGACACTTTCTGCTCTCGAGGGGTGAAGTATCATCGGCTCAACCAGAACGTCAACGAGGCCATGCCCTCGCTCAAGATGACCGACAAAACCTGTTAGCCTGCACCAGAACGTACATACAAGATCCGTCGTAATAACGAGTCATAAACACATCCACAGCTGTAAATCCCAGTTCAGTTAGGAAGGTGAGGGTCCACTGAACGACATATAACGAAGCAATAACCTTGTAATATGGATCATAATTCCTTTGTTTACGTTTCATTTCTTCAGCGACAGAATTGTTTGCGTCCGTTATGGAATAACTCATGGTCGTAAACTGCGTCTTGGTAGTAAAAACACGGCATGGTTTTGCAGTTTACAGAGTCACAAACAGAACGAGGCGATACACTGAAAAAAAGAATGAATGAAAAATAGGCGGAAGATAGTTTATTTGAATTTGGCGCTTTCTCCGGGGAGCTGGTGACGCACTCTGACGCACCTGTCAGCTGATGGAGGCGGAACTTACAGCGATCATCTTTTTCCTTTCTTTCTTTTATTTTTCAACAGTTTTTATATATGTGAGAGTGTGTTTTATGTTGAATGTGAATGTATCTGCATGATTACCATCTGTTTTAGTGCAAATGAGCCCAAATCAGCTCGCTATTACTGAATGATGACGGCTATCAAAGTGAACGCGTCTAAATGAATAGAGTGAGTGGATTATTTACTTTGGCACATTTTTGTTATTACCATCTGTATAAGTGGCCATCAGCACATCAGCACTTATTTGCATCGGAATTCATTGTGAAATATGCATCTCTAGCAATCTCAGGATGTTCTATATTGGCAAACAAAGGTAAATATTTTTTTTACATTTTTCTTATTTTTCTTACTCAAATTATTCTTACTGTATTTTTCTAGTGCTCAAATAAATCATTTATATGATGTCTAAGTTTCTGTCTAGTGTTTTATATTCTATATATTATAATTTAAAAAAAACTATGCAGTGGTATGTTTACTGACTAAATAGTTTGTAGAAGCCTTCAATACTATTGGGAAATATATTTTCTTATATTCGGGGGGTGGGGGTGTAGACATAGTCTCATAAAAATATTTGCAGGAGTCTCATTTTTTATTATATTTTATTCAGATTTGAAATAGAAACTCATGAGACATGTGGCTTTCAACCCATTACTTCTCTAGATTGCTCCAGGACTCATTTCATGTATTTTTATATCAAATAAAAAAAATATTTAAGAGTGGTAAAAAAAAATTCAAGGCACTCCAGTGTCTATAACTTTTAATATTTTTGAGCATTATCAAATCTGGTTGATAAAAAGTGAAGCCCAAAGGGTTTTCTTTCTAAAGACACCACAATTATGTTTGTAACACACTGAAGTAGGAAACTATTACAATTATAAGTTTGGTAGAGCACTTTCATCAGTGAGTCCCATAATGGGGGGTCAGGTTAACAGGTTTTAAAGAAGTGCAAAGAGTTTATTACTTCACACTTTGTGTCTTATTTAATCAGGGGAAGAGGGATTGTGCTTTAGTAGTGTGTTTGCTGTGGCGCCTTTGTTCGTGTTATGACTTCAGTGAAGTTGTTTTATAGGAGATTTATGGGATATTAGTATACAACTGTTTTTATTCACTGTATTCACTGCAAGCATTGCTCCATCTCAACACGACTGTAGCAGCAGCAGACGGACGCGTCATATATCAGTGCATTTGTGTAAATCTGCTCCAGCTACAACACATTACAGCTTCTTCATCTCTGATTTCCATCAGAGCACATGGAGGTTGTGTGTGTGTGTGTGTGTGTTGTCTGTTTCTCTCATGTTCCAAGGTCACCATGGCCACCAGATCCAGTCTGTATCCAGATCAGAGGGTCACTGCAGTCACCCGGATCCAGTACGTATCCAGACCAGATGGTGGATCAGCACCTAGAAAGGACCTCTACTGCCCTGAAAGACAGCGGAGACCAGGACAACTAGAGCCCCAGATACAGATCCCCTGTAAAGACCTTGTCTCAGAGGAGCACCAGGACAAGACCACAGGAAACAGATGATTCTTCTGCACAATCTGACTTTGCTGCAGCCTGGAATTGAACTACTGGTTTCGTCTGGTCAGAGGAGAACTGGCCCCCCAACTGAGCCTGGTTTCTCCCAAGGTTTTTTTCTCCATTCTGTCACCGATGGAGTTTCGGTTCCTTGCCGCTGTCGCCTCTGGCTTGCTTAGTTGGGGTCACTTCATCTACAGCGATATCATTGACTTGATTGCAAATAAATGCACAGACACTATTTAAACTGAACAGAGATGACATCACTGAATTCAATGATGAACTGCCTTTAACTATCATTTTGCATTATTGAGACACTGTTTTCCAAATGAATGTTGTTCAGTGCTTTGACGCAATGTATTTTGTTTAAAGCACTATATAAATAAAGGTGATTGATTGATTGATTGTGTGTGTGTGTGTGAGTAGACAGCATATTGATTTCCTCTTCAATCAGTAGAAATTATGTTCAACAATAAAGCAAATGTCTCTTATTATGATATTGGATTTTGTTACGCTTTATTACACATGCATATCAACAGATGATTCCATATTCATGAAACAAAACCTCAGCTTTTTTGTTATAAATCACTGTTTAGCATTATTTTGGATGATTATTATTCATCCATGCTTGCATACATCAGAGCACAGTTTTACGGTGATAAAAGCATATATTCAGATTTGAAATTATCCAGGTGCTGGTCATATAATTAGAATATCATCAAAAAGTTGATTTATTTCACTAATTCCATTCAAAAAGTGAAACTTGTTTATTATATTCATTCAATTACACACAGACTGATATATTTCAAATGTTTATTTCTTTTAATTTTGATGATTATAACTGACAACTAAGGAAAATCCCAAATTCAGTATCTCAGAAAATTAGAATATTGTGAAAAGGTTCAATATTGAAGACACCTGGTGTCACACTCTAATCAGCTAATTAACTCAAAACACCTGAAAGCCTTTAAATGGTATCTCAGTCTAGTTCTGTAGGATACACAATCATGGGGAAGACTGCTGACTTGACAAAGAGTGGACTGCAGCTGGAGTCAGTGCTTCAAGAATCACTACACACAGACGTATGCAAGACATGGGTTTCAGCTTCGCATTCCTTGTGTCAAGCCACTCTTGAACAACAGACAGCGTCAAAAGTGTCTCGCTTCTAAAAGGACTGGACTGCTGCTGAGTGGTTCAAAGTTATGATCTCTGATTAAAGTAAATTTAGCATTTCGTTTGATATCAGGGTCCCAGAGTCTGGAGGAAGAGAGGAGAGGCACACAATCCACGTTGCTTGAGGTCCAGTGTAAAGTTTCCACAGTCAGTGATGGTTTGGGGTGTCATGTCATCTGCTGGTGTTGGTCCACTGTGTTTTCTGAGGTCCAAGGTCAACACAGCTGTATACCAGGAAGTTTTAGAGCACTTCATGCTTCCTGCTGCTGACCAACTTTATGGAGATGCAGATTTAATTTTCCAACAGGACTTGGCACCTGCACACAGTGGTTTAAGGACAATAGTATTCCTGTTCTTAATTGACCAGCAAACTCGCCTGATCTTAACTTATCTATAGAAAATCTATGGGGTATTGTGAAGAGGAAGATGCGATATGTCAGACCCCAGAATGCAGAAGAGCTGAAGGCCACAATCAGAGCAACCTGGGCTCTCATAACACCTGAGCAGTGCCACAGACTGATCGACTCCATGCCACGCTGCATTGCTGCAGTCATTCAGACAAAAGGAGCCTCAACAAAGTATTGAGTGCTGCACATGCTCATACTTTTCATGTTCATACTTTTTAGTTGACCAAGATTTCAAAAAATCCTTTCTTTGTATTAGTCTTAAGTAAAATTCTAATTTTCTGAGATACTGGGATTTTCCTTAGTTGTCAGTTATAATCATCAAAATTAAAATAAATAAACATTTGAAATATATCAGTCTGTGTTGAATGAATGCATATAATATACAAGTTTCACTTTTTGAATGGAATTGGTGAAACAAATCAACTTGATGATATTCTAATTATATGACCGGCACCTGTATATGTGTATATATATATATATATATATATATAGGTCCTTCTAAAAAATTTGCATATTGTGATAAAAGTTCATTATTTTCCATAATGTAATGATAAAAATTAAACTTTCATATATTTTAGATACATTGCACACCAACTGAAATATTTCAGGTCTTTTATTGTTTTAATACTGATGATTTTGGCATACAGCTCATGAAAACCCAAAATTCCTATAAAAAAAAATTAGCATATTTCATCCGATAAAAGAAAAGTCTTTTTAATACAAAAAAAGTCAACCTTCAAATAATTATGTTCAGTTATGCACTCAATACTTGGTCGGGAATCCTTTTGCAGAAATGACTGCTTCAATGCGGCGTGGCATGGAGACAATCAGCCTGTGGCACTGCTGAGGTGTTATGGAGGCCCAGGATGCTTCTATAGCGGCCTTAAGCTCATCCACAGTGCTGGGTCTTGCGTCTCTCAACTTTCTCTTCACAATATCCCACAGATTCTCTATGGGGTTCAGGTCAGGAGAGTTGGAAGGCCAATTGAGCACAGTAATACCATGGTCAGTAAACCATTTACCAGTGGTTTTTGCACTGTGAGCAGGTGCCAGGTCGTGCTGAAAAACGAAATCTTCATCTCCATAAAGCTTTTCAGCAGATGGAAGCATGAAGTGCTCCAAAATCTCCTGATAACTAGCTGCATTGACCCTGCCCTTGATAAAACACAGTGGATCAACACCAGCAGCTGACATGGCACCCCAGACCATCACTGACTGTGGGTACTTGACACTGGACTTCAGGCATTTTGGCATTTCCTTCTCCCCAGTCTTCCTCCAGACTCTGGCACCTTGATTTCCGAATGACATGCAAAATTTGCTTTCATCCGAAAAAGTACTTGGACCACTGAGCAACAGTCCAGTGCTGCTTCTCTGTAGCCCATTTCCTGCACACACCTGTGCACGGTGGCTCTGGATGTTTCTACTCCAGACTCAGTCCACTGCTTCCGCAGGTTCCCCAAGGTCTGGAATCAGTCCTTCTCCACAATCTTCCTCAGGGTCCGGTTACCTCTTCTCGTTGTGCAGCATTTTTTGCCACACTTCTTCCTTCCCACAGACTTCCCACTGAGGTGCCTTGATACAGCACTCTGGGAACAGCCTATTAGTTCAGAAATTTCTTTCTGTGTCTTACCCTCTCGCTTGAGGGTGTCAATGATGGCCTTCTAGACAGCAGTCAGGTCGGCAGTCTTACCCATGATTGCAGTTTTGAGTAATGAACCAGGCTGGGAGTTTTTAAAAGCCTCAGGAATCTTTTGCAGGTGTTTAGAGGTAATTAGTTGATTCAGATGACTAGGTTAATAGCTCATTTAGAGAACCTTTTAATGATATGCTAATTTTTTGAGATAGGAATTTTGGGTTTTCATGAGCTGTATGCCAAAATCATCAGTATTAAAACAATAAAAGACCTGAAATATTTCAGTTGGTGTGCAATGAATCTAAAATATATGAAAGTTAAATTTTTATCATTATATTATGGAAAAGAATGAACTTATCACAATATGCTAATTTTTTGAGAAGGACCTGTATAAACGAAACACCGCTGTGTTTGAACGGAGATGCGCAGTGGCTCGGCTAAGACTTTGTTTGAAACTATTTTAGCTGACGAAATAGAGGCAATAGAGTTGTAGTCAGACAATATGAGTCACGTTATATTAAATTCTTTAATGAACTGTTGTATTAAATCAATATCACATTTAAAAACTCCCTTAATAATCACTAAATAATTTATTCTTTGGGAACCCGACCGTTGTACTCTATGCAGTTATGGCGTTATTATTTAGTCAAAAGTTATGAGCGTGTAAGACATGCTCACGAGCACATTATGTTATTTCACACGTGCAAAAATGAACCTTCAGCTGGCACGATAAAAGTACTCGCGCACAAATTCAACAACCGAGAGGTGTACATGTAGCTGCGAGCGAGCGCCTGGCATACTCTCATAGGTTTACTCTGCTTGTACGGTGGAATCCTGCTCGCGGAGTGCTGTTTTGCTCGCGCAGTGGATTTCTGCTCACTCAGCTGGTTTCTGCTCCCCTCGAGTCTACATGACTTTTGACAATTTGGGGGCGGAAACCAAGGAGGGCACTGACCCTCTTACACAGTAAATTTTGCAGTGTTAAATTAACTCTTTAAGAGTTAAATTTAACACTGGACCCGAGTGTATTTGGTCCCACTCAGAATTTGTGATAAAATGACTCTCGTCACAGTGTTCAATTTTCAGAGTAAAATTAACTCTTTTTGGAGTTAAAAATTAACACTGCTCAACACTGAATAGTGTTGTTACAATTTAACACTAAACTAATTTAACTCTGGATAGTGTTACCACAATTTAACACTTAGGGTAAATTAACACCAATTGGTGTTATTATTTGACTTTTGTAGAGTTTATTTAAATTTTCTTAGTGAAAAACAAATCCCACTCAGTGAGTACACTTTTAAAATCCATTTGGTGTTGCTATAGGTTAAAATGCTGATCAAATAACTCCAGAGAACAGAACAGAAAACAACTTCAACGTACCGTTTAAAACATTTATTAAAACACGGTCAGGCTTTAAATACATTCACAAAAAAACATCACATCTGCATAAAATGGCAATAGGGCACTATATGCAGTGCAGAATCTGTTGTACCATACTTCATTTGGAGATCAAATGGTTTGAAATAACACAGCTCGTTAACATTCACTGACTTTAGAACTCTGTCTGGATGCAGTCTGACTAAATGCATGGTAATGGTCATCAAAACAGAGTGTTTCCATCAATGCTCCACATAAAAGTACATTTTCATCTTTCACAGCAATAGTCTTGATCTTATAAAACACTGGCATCTCACATGCTACTTCAGTACAGATAATAAAATCAGGGCGATACTCTGTGCCATGATGTTTGATCCACTTTACAGAATAGACACGTTATGATATATCCACTCCTAGCTTGGAAGCCATCTCCATGCCACCTTTAAGTTCACCGAGTTCCACCATCTTCCCTGGACCAAGAGTCAATCTGTACTGGCTAAAAGACTCCCAGTGCATTGCCATACAACTCTGGTGCTTGTTGGCCAATGTTTTGGTGATGTTTTAGAAGCTTTTTAATTGAGTTTTAAAAAATTTGTGTTTAGCTTCATAACGCATGCACCACATGTGCAGAATTGGTCCAATTTTTCTTATACACTGTGGGTAATGTATCATTATGTGATGCTTTGGTAAAAGATTTTTTTCGGGAAATAATTTTTTGAATAACTGGTGATGTTCAATTATTAAATGTTTAAGATAAATGGTCATGCCTTCTGTTAGGACTGGTGAGAATATAATGTTAACAATCTGCAGAAGTAAAAGCAAAAGACACCAGTGTTTATCATCTCTCTGCACTAAATCACTAAATAACAGAGGCATGTTGCGCAACAAGCACCAAGATTGTATGGCATTTAAACCCAAATCGTTGCTTCCACCAAACAATTTGACTGACGGAGGACGGTTCTTCTGCTGATTGTAGCCATAATCAAAAGCATGTATTCTACCAGCAAGATCATCAGCACTCAGAAAATTATGCTGAATGTACTGCAAAACAAGTTTTACCTCTAGCTGAGCGACACCTTCGAGAATGTCGTGCATTATATCCACAGCAAAATTGTTGGCTGTGTTGAAATACTTCAGTGAATTTAACAAACAGACCCGTTTGACGCCATAAACATGAAGTAGTGTAGAGTCGTCCTGTAATCTTTTACAGTGCAGAGCATGCATCTCAGTTGTTCTTAGTACAACCTCAGGGTTATCTTCAGAAAACACAAACTGAAAGCGATCTTTTTCAAGAACACAGAAACGACAGCAATATTGAGCCCCAAATGACTCCAGAAACCCTAATAAGCTGTGTAAGCCAAGGTTATCCCCTGTGACTTGAACAATTGTACCCCTAATACAACTTCCACATACTGGATTCTTAACTCCCTCAATCTCAAGCACTTTTAGATCATTTAATAAAGGCTCGATTATAGAATTAAAACCATAACGTCTTATATTCTGTGCATGAAAGAGGGCACATAAATGAATATTATCTAATGAGGAGTTAAAATGCCTTAATGTAAAATAGATAGCACCCAATTTGTGTATACCTTTTTTGGAACCAAAAGGGTTAGCGGTCTCAAAATCATCATAAAATAACTGAATTTGTAAGGCATCTTTGTCTGTGTAAAATAAAGGATTACTTTTGAAATGTGCTGCATCACTCAAGTCAAAATAAACGCCTTCCTTTGGAACATGCCTGGGTTTAAACAAATCAGTAAGATGCCGATTTTGTAAAATGGCCTTTAGGGTTTCTAAAATGGGAATATAAGCAAATTTATCTGTTACAACAACTTGATCAAATGTTCCTGTGGTTTTGTTTCTTCTGCTGTCAAATCTTGTGCCAAGCACTATTTCCGTTGGTTCAACAGTTCCCCATTTCTCTGTTAACCTGTTAATTGTCACCCCGTCCCGTATACGGGACGCCTACGTTGACTATACTATATTACAATCAAATGTAATCTAATCTTGACAAACTATATATCGTTGGAAAGGTCTAAGACTCCCAAATATATATTTTACCAATATTTGTTGTTGAAAATTATGTAGGAAAAGTAATAGATGAATTTATGACAAGAGTGCACCCTCAGAAATCTACATTACAAAAGGAGCTTTGACCTTTGTTTAAAAAAAAGACTTCCTCGTTGCCTTTTTCTCTATCACATTTTAGAAATCATCAGAAGTTATATATCACTTGAAAACATAAAATCTCAAAATTCATCCTTCAAAACCCATTTTAAAATCAGACATTGCATTACCATGTAAATGGTACATCAAAATCATGTTACAAAATGTTTTCAGTCATGAATTATAAAAATTTAGGTTTGTATCATGCACATTCATGTCTATCTTCAAAAACGTGAGTGACAGTTAACAGGTTAAGAGTCTCTTTCGTTTGGCTTCCGAATTCAAGAAAGTGAATGGATTTTCCAAATGTTCAATTGAATTTTCTATTTTCCTTTTAGTAGCAATGTCATGTGGAGGCAGACAGAGCAAAGCTGCATCCTTGGCCTGACTGTGAATCTCAAAAACAATTTCCTCCATAGATGAAACAAAACCACTTACAGCAGACTGACTTAACCCAGCAACTTTTAGTTGCGCAACAGCCGAAGCACACATATCCAAAGTGCTCTTATTTGACATTAACAATACAGATGTTGTGGCTACCTCTACAACACTGGCAATCTGATCAAATGTTTGAGAACTAATTTGTCCTTCTGCCTAAGCAGTCTCACTCACAACAGAAGTATAATTGAAGCGAGTTCACTGTCCCAAACTGTTTAAACACACATTATGTAAGAAGAATTTGACCACTAAAACAAACTGGAATTTTGAGAACATAAAAAAAAAAAAGTATGGGGACTAAATCGTTCACCTTCAAGTTCCTTGGAAAATTTGTTCAACACTACTTCAAATTAATATTTCAAGTGAAAAATGTATCTTACACATCATACCAAAATTAGCACCCTCTGAGTCACCAGTAGGAGATTCAGCTGCTATAGTAGAAGTTCTTCCAAATCACTGGTGCTGGGAAGCTTTTTGCACTGCTGAATCACTTTTTTCTTGAATGCAGTGGTCCAGTTCTCCAGTAGCTTTCCTGACACTCCTTCTCCAAACATCAGAACAAAGTCTTGCTCAATCTAAGAAGAGGCAGAAAAGGATGACCCAAAATATTTTGTTCTAAGTAATAGACAAATAATTATATAAACCCATGTATGCATTGAATAAACATATTTAGACATCAGTAAATTTTGTTGTAATGTTAAATTGATAAAAACTTATGATTATACACACTTTACCAAGCCTTAAATGTCTTTGAATCGTGGAAAGACCATCAATATATCATTTTAAAAGCTTCAACACTGCTTAAAGAATGATAAACGAAGTTTAATCTTAAAGGTCCCGTTTTACACGCTTTTTGAAGCTTTGATTGTGTTTACAATGTGCAATATAACATGTGTTCATGTTTCGCGTGTAAAAAAACACAGTATTTTTCACACAATTCACCTATCTGTATACTGCTGTTTTCACTGTCACAGAAACGGGCTGATGACTTCCTTGTTCTATGAAGCCTCTCCTTCAGAAATACGTAACGAGTTCTGATTGGGCCAGCGGTACCTGTGCTGTGATTCGACAGCAGCTGAGAGCAGGCTGCCCTCCTGGTAACGCGATTGGGCTAGAACGCACGTGCTGGAGATGTACTTATAATCACAGGAGCGTTTTTACTGACGAGATGTGCATGAAAATCGCATTCGTTTTTTTGCACAGCCCTAACATCTAGTTAACAAAGCTAAACAGCGTTGCCCTTTGTGTAATAAGTTACAGAAACTGTTAAACGCATCAACTTAAATAATAAAATACACTTACCGGTTGTGGTCCATAAACAATGCCTTCTCCAGACAAAGAGGGAACTGCTCCATCTTTCAAGAATAGTCTTTGTGCAAATCCAGCATTAAACTGATTGAGATTGAGAAAGTTGTCCTCAGCAAGCCGTCCTCAGCCAAATGAGCTGCACAGAGTTTTACATGTGCATTATAATTTTCGGGAACCGAGTTAAACATAAATTGTAACCATTAATCTCAAAGTACAGCGTTCCTGGGAAGCCCAAACAAAGATGATTGAACTCAGAGATGAAAAAAAACCAGCGTTTCAACAACATGGCGACAAACACAAACAGCTCTTCCTTCTCCGTCAGAGCGCAACAGGGCCACGCCCCCTGTTTGTGAATTCATGTGGGCGGTGGTTAGTCAAAAACTGTTTTAGTGACGTCATTACTACAGGAACTAGAGGGATGTAGTCCAAACGTGTCGTTTTTTGTAGGCGAATTCTGTTAAATCAAATATCTCGCTTGGCATTGAACTTTGAGCTTTAGAATTTTACAGATATTATTTATACTCTAACAACAACATTACACACTAACTAAAGTTTAAAACATGGGATCACGAAGAAGGGGACCTTTAAAAAGGCAACTTCGTAGCAACAGAACTCCCATGAAAGATGACAAAAAAATATATTTATAAAAAAAAAAAAAAAGGTAGGAGATTTTCAACCTGTACCTTCAAATGATGCACATCGTTCTTTAGCTAAGCCTCTCTGTATAGTTTTGATTCTCCATGCCAAGTACTCAGTACCGCTTTCGCCATCATAGTAATGTTCATTAGAAGGAGAAAAATACAGATAAAAAGTATATAAATTCAACAGCAAAATACACCACCTGTCCCGAAGTGTGAAAAAATTTCAACACAGAATTAGAATTCAAAGCAGACACTAATGTAGCCATTTTTGGAAAAGGGGTCACTGAGGTACGGGAACAAAGCCACAATTCCTCTGGCATATTTTTCTTTCACCTGCCTTGTTGGTGACGTACTGCAGTAAAAAATAAAATAAATAAAATTTGTGTCCTTTGCCTGACTTTAAACAACATCAAGACATTTTAAAACTAGAGACCATTAATACACCAGGTGATGATTATGAAGATTACCCATTCTTTTCTGTCATGTGAGCTGCCAAGATGTTAACCATTTTCCTCCTTGTTTCATCCCCCAAAGACTTAGTTCGGTTGTACTCAGTTATTATACACTCCTCAACAGGTTTCTGGACAAGAATGGTTTCCACCAACTTAAAGATTATAATAAAAACATACATATAAATTAGTTTTCAAAATTGATTCTCATTGATCAACTTAAATCAATAATAAATATCAAATTCATGTTCATTTTTAAAAATACATTTATAAGTTTTACCAGTCTTTATTCCCCAAAAATATAAAAGTAAAAAAAAATTGATACCCACCTTTTTAGCTTCTTCGTCTAGCCTCATTCGTTTACTTGAGGAAGTTTCTTCAATAATGACTGTGTCCTGTGAGTCACTGGAGTCCATGGATGGAGTGCGGGACCGATTTGACTGCTCATGAGAGACTTGTGGAGAAGCAGAATCCTACGGAGCCCTTCTGGAACCACTTAGTCAAAAAAAATTAAAATAACTAACTCGTGGCCTCAAGATAAGTTAACTCGTGGCCTCAAGATACTAAGTTGTGGCCTCAAGATACTAGCTCGTGGCCTCAAGATAAGTTAACTCGTGGCCTCAAGATAAGCTAACTCGTGGCCTCAAGATACTAACTCGTGGCCTCAAGATAAGCTAACTCGTGGCCTCAAGATAAGCTAACTCGCGGCCTCAAGATAAGCTAACTCGCGGCCTCAAGATAAGCTAACTCGTGGCCTCAAGATAAGCTAACTCGTGGCCTCAAGATAAGCTAACTCGTGGCCTCAATATAAGTTAACTCGTGGCCTCAAGATAAGCTAACTCGTGGCCTCAAGATAAGCTAACTGGTGGCCTCAAGATAAGCTAACTCGTGGCCTCAAGATAAGTTAACTCGTGGCCTCAAGATAAGCTAACTCGTGGCCTCAAGATAAGCTAACTCGTGGCCTCAAGATAAGCTAACTCGTGGCCTCAAGATAAGTTAACTCGTGGCCTCAAGATAAGCTAACTCGTGGCCTCAAGATAAGCTAACTCGTGGCCTCAAGATAAGTTAACTCGTGGCCTCAAGATAAGCTAACTTTTGACCTCAAGATAGTGAAGTGTCTGACACATGGACTTATCAAAAAGTTTTCATGCCTAGTGTTCGCATTGTAATAATGTACAAAGATACTTCATATTTATAAACGCTGACTTGTTAGGTGATGTTTTCTCATTAAAATCATACAAATTCCTATTAATTCAACTGAACTTTTTCCCACACTAGGGATTACCAATATGGCGGCGCGGCGGCTTCACGTTAATGACGTCATGAGCAATCCAGTTTATAGACCAGTGGTTTGGACACGGAAGCACTGCTACGTGACGTCAGACTTAACAAGCGAATTGAGTTCCAATGGGGGTCGCTGTGTCCATTTCTTTTACTTTTTTTTTTTAACATTGCAGAGGGGATACAGAATCAAACACAAAATATAAAATAAAAAATAATACAATACACTCCGAGTAAAGCAAGGCAGTAGATAAGGGATAGTCTACGAAGAAAAAAAAAAAATTCACAAAAGATTCATAGACATTACAAATACAAAAGATGAATAAAAGTAAATAGAAATAAATAACACTGGGAATAAACAAATAAATAATAAAAGTTCAGAAATTCAGGAAGTAACTTATAATGAAACAATAATTTCTTTAAGCAGCAAAGAAGTTTTAGCAGCTTTCTTATTAGCTGATAAACAAAGAGAGTCATAAAATAATTTTAGATCAACACAAAAAAGCTTAAAATTGGGCTTTGAAAAAGTTACTTTACACTTATGAAGATGAAACGCGCCACATAAAGTAAGCAATTTTAATCTGTCATCCATCCATCCACCTTTGACCCGGTGTCCCAAATCAAAAACAGCACATTCACAACCTTAAATGTAAAGAGTTTGTAATAAGCAGAAAATATAAGCCAGGCTACTTTTTTCCAGAACTCTTTTGCATAATCACATTCAAAAAACAGATGTGGTATTGTTTCAAGATTAGAATTACAGAATGTGCAGTGAGAAGATATGTCGAAGTTAAATTTAGAAAGGAGAGAGTTACAGGCATAGTAATTATGTAGAATTTTAAAGTGAAGCTCTTTCCACTCTTTTAAACTTATTAATGCCAATCCATATATTAATTGTAGAAACAGAAGGATAATTCAATTTCCATTTAAAAAAAGCTTTGGGATGACAACTAGACTTCCTAATAAGACATTTTCTAATCCAAAAGTTATTACATTTGACATTGGAAAGCTCCAAACCTCCAATAGACAATTGGGGCTTTTCACAAACGGATATTCTGTAGCTACAGAATGACCTCACCATATGCAAAAGTTTAGGTGAAATAGAATTAGTAACCCAGTTATAAACTTTAGGTGATGAATTTACTCCAAAAAGGTTGATAAATTGTAGGAATAAAAGTTACCATCCTTATTCAATAAATCCAAAATAAAAATAACACCTTTGTCAACCCAATCCTTAATAAAGATAGATTTTTTTCCACAAAGCACATTCTGATTGTTCCATATAATACTCCTATGAGGGGAAAAATTGTGGCAAAAGGCAAGCTTGCAGGCCTCCAAGGCTTGCTTATGAAAATTAGCAAGATTGAGCGGAAGTTTGTTGCATTTAAAATCGCAAGAAAATAAAAAAATCAACCCTCCACATTTTTCAAAATATAAATTTAGGTATGTGAAACCATAACAAATTAGAATCAGCATTCAGGCAACGTTTAATCCAGCCGATCTTGAAAACCTGATTGAGAGTACTGAAGTCCAAAGCATTCACATATTTTTCCACAAGAATTTAAACAGTATAGAGTCAATAGATGAGCAAGTTTTCGGGTTGACGTATAAGGTCAAAGCTGGGTAAACAATCCTAGAAATGCCTTCAGCTTTAGCTATCAGGACACGACCATAGATAGTTAAATTTCTTTGTAGCCAGCAATTGAAGACATTCTTCAATTTTTTTGTCCGTTGTGAAAAATTATTTAAAATTCTATCTTCGGGTGATTTACTTATTAAAATGCCTAAATATCTAACAGAACTTTTGACCTCAATACCTTCTATATGATGTTTTTCAAGACTGTGAATAGGTATAATTTCACTTTTATTTCTATTAACTGTGAGACCAGAAGCACTAGAAAAGGTTTTTAAAGCTTCCAAAATCACAGGAACCTGTTTCTCATCTTTTAAAAACAGACAGGTGTAATCCGCCAGTTGACTAATTAAAAAAGTGTGTTCAGCTACAACAATACCTTGAACATCTGTGACTAATAAAAATAAAAATGGTGAAAAAGGACACCCTTGTCTGATGCCCCTGCTAATTGTAAACCGGGGAGAAACACCATTCACCAATGACACATTGCTGTTAATATTTTTGTAAAAAGTCTGAACTATTCTAATAATGGAAGAGCCAAAACCAAATTTGCGCAAAGATTCAAACATAAACTCATGCTCGACCGTGTCAAAGGCCTTATAAAAGTCTAAAAATAAAATGATTGCACCATCATTGATCAATTCATTATAATCTAACATATCTAAAACAAGCCGAATGTTATTTGCTGTATGCCTACCTTTCATAAAGCCAGATTGGGAAACTGAGACAATTTCTTCTAAACATGGTTTCAGTCTATTTGCATAAAGGGAAGCTAATAATTTATAATCCGAATTAAGTAAAGTAATTGGGCGCCAATTATCTAAATATGAGGAATCTTTGTTAGGCTTTGGGATTAAAGTGATCAAGCCCTGCTTCATGGATTCAGTCAATTCAACTTTCTTTACACAGTCTTTAAAAACTTCAAAAACAAGCTTATTTATGTCTTGCCAAAAGGTCCTATAAAATTCAAAAGGGAGTCCATCTGGACCAGGGCTTTTATTGAGGGGGGCTTTCTGGATTCTCATATCCAACTCTTCCATAGGCAAATCCATCTCACAAGACGACCGATTTCCATCACTTATAATAGGTGTGAATGCTTGAACTCTCTCAAAAAAACTATCAGCAAACTGAGGATTAAACGAGGAAGAATAAAGCTGTGAATAAAAATTAGAAACTCTAGCTTCATCTGTGACCAAATTGCCCTCAATATCTAGAGAACATATTTTCTTAGATTCCCCTCTTTTCTTTTCTAAATTAAAAAAATATGCTGAATTTTTTTCTCAGAATTCTAGCCACTTTACTCTGGATCGAATAAAGGCACCCTTAGCCTTTTCTACATAAAAGTTATTTAAATCTTCCTTAAGATTGTGCAGTTTTACTTTATCATCTTCACTAGTCTGTTGCTTGCCTAAAATTTGATTCATTTCACTTAATATGGAGGTATACTTTAAAGATTTTGCCTTGGCTAACTGTTTACTAAATCGAATAGAAAATTTTCTACACTCGTACTTAAACATTTCCCAATTAGAAGATATTGAAACATCAGGTTTTGCTTTAAATTCTTCAATGATGCTCTTAATACCCAAACAATAAGAGGGAATCTGTAGAGAACAATTTAGTTTCCAATATCCAGGGTTTCTGTGACAACCAGTACCAGAATCAGACAAAATAAGATCAATAAAAGCATGATCTGTGAGGGGAGCAGGAAAGATACTACTGGACTTAATAAAAGAAGATATAAAGTCTGATGTAAGCCAGTAATCTATACGCGATTTTCTCGAAAGATCTTTACTGAACCAAGTATATGAACAATCTTTATCGTGCATAAACCTGTAAGCATTCAAAAGAGAAAGGTTACTACAAAAATCATTAATAATAGTTTTACATCTGCATGACTCTCGTTTTGGGGGAAATCTATCCAGACATAGGTCAGGAGCTTCATTAAAATCTCCCCCAACTATTACTGCAGCAGATGGATATTTCCCTTTAAATCAAGAATTTTAGAAGACAGATCCTGAAAAAATAAGTTATTTTGTGTATGATTATTAAAACCATAAACATTAACCAAGATAAAGAAAAAATCCCCTAGAAGAATGACAGCAATAATCCATCTACCCTCGGTAGAAGAAAAGGACTGCAGAATCGAGCCACTAAAATTATGGTCAAATAAAATCAAAACTCCAGCGGAGTGATTAGTACCATGACAAAATAAAACCTTACTTCCCCACTGATTGCGCCAAAATGTTTCATCTTCATAACCAGAATGTGTTTCTTGAAAAAAATAAACATCCCTTTTCTGTGACGTACAAAATAAAAATAAAGCCTTGCGTTTAGATAAATCACGAATCCCCCGTACATTAAGAGAAAAACAAGACAGTTTAACCGCCATATGAACAGTAACAAAAAGAGAAAAATAAAATAAAAATACTATACAACTACAATCGTAACAAAGTTATGAAATGTAATACAGAATAAAACTTGCAAAACTTGAAACATATCCATACCCCTTAATAACGGTTTAGGCTATCCGTTATGTTCCCTCCTTTGCTTACCTTAACATATTAATGCTCATACAAATTTGTCAGAATTTTGCTAATGTCAATAAATGTCTCGATTAACAAAAGTTCAGACAAAACGGCAAAAATCAGACATCGTCTGCAGAAAACCTCCTTCCATCCACGATAGCATTTGGCCCCCTGAAGCCAGCACGGCGACCCTCCTTTCGGGCTTTCTCCACCAAAGGCCACAGCTTGTTCCGTGCTTCCTTCTTCCTCTGCGTCAGGTCCTCTGAGATCCTAATCTTCTTCTGTTTGAGCACTTCTGATCGTCTTGCATCAGCCCAGACACGACCGCGGTGAGATCGAGAGAGAAATTGTCGTACGCGGGCGTCGAGCGGCAACCTCGCGCTCTCTCTCGTGAAGCCAATAAAGAAGTGACTAAAACTGCAATTCATCGACAGGCCGCTTGAGGCTGGCTGCAGAAGGAGTCAGTCCCATAGACTCCCCATGTTAAAATGCCCAACTTTACAGCAGAAAAAAACATGTTTACAGCCTGGTTCAAAAAATGATTTTGGTCTATATTGAAAATTTTGCCCTTCATGACAACTGTGAGGGGGTGAATTTTTTTTATAACTCATCCGTTTAAATTATATTAAGCCTTAAATTTCTGCATAATTAAGGGCATGGCCACTTGAGTGACAGGTGGATTGCCGCTGCTGACATTGCCGTCGCGCTAGGTGGGCGTGGCTTCAGCAATCAGCTCCCGCCTTTTTGCCCATTTTCGATTATCCGGGAGAGTCGCGCGGCTGACAAGATGTCGACAGCCCGCTCTGCACACTTTAGGCTTCAAAATCGCTATTGAGGAGTCTATGGGTGACGTCACGGACACTACGTCCATATTTTTTTACAGTCTATGGCGGGCGTGCATTGCCCAGTTTGGGGCCAAGCCTGTGCACAACATCAGTCGAAGACTGCAGAACATCTGCTAAGCCTGGTGACACCTGAAGAAAAATGTCCATTGTTACCATCTTGACATTCTCCCCAACTTCCTCCAGCACACCCGAAATCCTCAGATTCCAACGCCTCTTGTAAGCATCCAGCTCATCCACTTTACCCCATAAGCGTTTATTTTCTGCAGCCAGCGAAGATAGCTGGGAGTCCATTTTATCAGATTTAACAGCTGTAGTCTCTGTTTTTTTGTCAACGGCGTCAACCCGTGTTGTGAGCTCGGAGATGAGGGTGGAATTGGATGCAACCGATTTCTCGACCTCCAGAAGTTTCTCCAGAAAGTCATCCTGCTTCTTACCCAGTCTCTCTATGGGCTAGTTGCACAAGATGGCGCCGGTGAGCTTCAGCGACGCGAGTGTGTGCGTACTTATTTCCGGTCTTGCGACGCTCGCACTGACTGTAAGGGAAACTTACATATGAAACTTGGCTAGATGTATATAATTAAAGATTTTCAAATTTAACAGCCCATAGTGGTATATCAAAAACATGGGGAAACATCCTCCCTATATTTTGCGTACCTCTGTGTGGAAATTCATCAAGATACAACGCGGAGATTGCTTTATTCTTCTGTTGATTATGTGGATCAGCGTCAGTTCAGGTCCACAGGGATTTCTTTTTTCAAACACAAACCTCTCAAATATGCAATACTTTTCATTTTCGAAGAGCTGGTTTTGTTCTGTTATGTAAGATAATTGTTTCTGACTGTCAAACAAGACGCACAGAGATTTCTGATAAAGCGTTTTATTAACTTTATTTGATAACAATTTATAACTAACTGTACAATTAAACGTAGTATAATTATGGTAGGTTTGCCTTAAATAAAAGATCGCTGTTTGCATTCATGTGTTTTTATCTGGTTATTTGTTTTGTGAAAGATCTGCAGCATAAATCATTATATGTCTAGGAGTAGCCATTGTTATTGTTTTGCATTAATTATCAGATTAAACAGATATTAAAAGTCACGTATTTTTTACTGTGTAAAATAATCTTGTGAAAATAACGATAAAACGGACTGATGTATGTGTACAATTGAGAAATGGATACTTCTGAAGATAAATCGCAGCCCACGTCTCACGAGGTAAATATTTCATATAAAAATAATAATAACAATGCAAACATCTTCAAGAAATAAGTAATTTGTACATTTACATATTTGGTAAGATAAAATACATCATATAGCTGTGTATACACACCATGAGTTAAACTTTCATCTCGTGAACAATAGTGAACATTAGTGTATTTAATTCAACAGGACCGAAACATACACCGGTTTCAAATCCACTGGCTCAGTTAACATTTGTAGTATAGTGATAATAGCAGTGTATATCTTATTTGCATATGAAGTGATATTATAAATCCCGTAAACATATAGGAGGTAATATTTGGACTTCTCTGGTTCTCTGCACTGACTTTAAGCACAGCCGGAAATACCTACGCACACACTCGCAAGACCGGAAATCCAAGATGGCGGAGATATGCAACTAGCCCATTGCCTCCAGCAAAACGGCATTAGAGGGGTCTGAGGACGGGCGTCGCATTTTCGGTAACAGGCTTGCCGCTGGAGACTCGGGAAGACACACATCCAATGAATCCAGATCATGGGCAGTTTTAGAATAATTATGTATACGTTTAACACTTTCAAATTTCGAAGTATCGTCCACCTCCATCATGACGCCACACAGGAAAGCTCAAATCCACGTGTTGTGCAACGACGTTAATGAACTTTGAGGGGAAAAAATTTGGAATTCGCAAAACACAGTATCTTTGAAGTATAGGGAGCGTGAACAAAACTAAAATCAGCCCATTGATGACAAAAGAACCTTTAAAGGGGAATAATAATCAAGTTTTGCACAAAATTCAGAGAAGAGACATGGTGTCTATGGTAAAAACACCCTGATCTGTTTATTTATTATTTTTTTTATTAATTAACAAGATCAAAATTACATGTATAAAACAAACATTATACATGATATAGACAAACATTACACATGAAATAAACAATTTCACAATAGGGGGCTGTACACCCTGATCTGGTAACTCCCATTACTTGCCTGCCGATGACGTCAGCGAGGAAGATGGCGGCGGCGACGGCAAGGAAGACGGGATCTATGAACTCCGCGATGCGAATAATGGCAGTTTTACTGTCAATGCAGATCCTTTCTATGAACTGCGCATCTGTAGCGAAAGGTTAGTGGTGGATTTCCCTATAAACATTAACAGCTTGTTCCCCCTGGCCAGTGGTGTCATTTACTCTTGGCAAAAAGAGTTCGTGCTCCGTTGTAAAACTTCGTCTGTCAGTTAACAACGTTAAATTAATCCCAAGTGACGTTAACGTTACTCTTCAAGCGTCTTTCTCATCAAATGTTTGTGTCGAGGTCACGATAAATGGCACGTTTACATAACGTTACATGAATACTGCACAGAAAACAGAAAGACCTCCGGGGCATGTTCAAGTTTAAAACGGTACGCATTGCGCAACGTTTTGCTGCGGTTTTCGGGTTGAACGTCATGTTTCCTGGAAACGGCGTGCACCGTTGTGCAACGGGGTTTGATATGTGTTTTCTCGTTTGGTGGGTGTATCAGAACTGCAGTCCAATCAACATGTTTATAAAGCATGCGGTATTAAAGTGAACTCGCACAATGGCTTCAAGGAAAATAATGTACAAATGTGTTCGTTGCAGCTCGGTATACGCAACAACTGAGGATGTTAGAAGACATGTTTATCGTAAGTTTTATTGTAAAAATATAGGATGTCAACATAATAATGTAGTTGTTTATATTTTAGCTTCATTGCAAGTGTATGACATTTGGTATATAAATAAATAATGGTAATAAAGTGCTTTCCCTAAAAATGAGAAAGAAAATGCAGGGTATTAAAACCGTATGAACTACAAATAAAGTCAGTATGTGAGGCTAAATAGATGTGTTTTAGTCTGAATTAGGTAAGAAACACTAACACAAATAATGGCCGAACACGAAGAAACACCAACACAAAAAACGTTGTGCAATGTTTTGTCGGGGCTGAACACAGCCTTGGTGATTCTGAGACCGGAAGTCTCGTGCTGTTGGTTGTGACATGGTCAGTTTCTCAACTGTCAAGCTTCTGTAAACACTGGAATTGTTTACATCTCACAATACAATTTAAATTTCCAAATTCTGGCTTTTTTTGTCAGAATTGTGAGATAGATTCTGAACTATGAGGAAACCAAATTTAAATAATCTTTTATTTTTATAATGCGACGGAAAAACAGGCTTGCATACATTTCAACTTTTATTTTATTACATTACGTATTAGTCCATGATGAACCATAATAGTGTTATTTATTATAGCTTTGGAAATAAAAGTGTAACACGAGATAAAATGTAAATCTGGTCAATCCGGTTAGGGTTTCTGTGAACATAGATCTATAGATCATCTTGTCAAACTGTTGATCTGACTTTTATAGACATAATTATAACATTATGTATTCAGTTTCTTGTGTTCTTATTACCTTTTCACTCAGAAAAATATCTAATCATGCTTTAATGTGCCAGAATAAAGAGCTTGCATCATTGTCTGCTGTTGTTAATGGGAAAGGCATCCAGTCTGAACAGAAACAGGAATAAAACTTATGAAAAATGATCAACAGAAGGATATTTAAAAGCAGAGGCAGGGAAATCAGATCGTGTATACGTGAACCAAACTAGATTCTGAAAGGTAATACATTATTATGGTATTAAAGTTTGTTCTTATTAAATAAACACATTGGGCAAAAATTGGTATTCCCAATTGTTCATGATTTATGTCTATGGGAAATGCAAAAATTGGAAATTGTATATCTCACGTGAATATTAACCAGGTAGATGACATGTAATCTGCATTATGTAATGAGATTCCAAATATTAAGTACTTGTAATTGGATTATAACACATTACAAAATAATTTTAAGCACAAAAATTGTTACATTTCTTCTTTTTAAAAAAATTATAATTTATATATTAATTATTTGATCACTAAATTGACTATTTAACCATATATTTCTGTCTCTTTGGAAGGTTTTTGTCTTTTTAAAATGATTGATTGAAATTTTCTCATTCCATTCATTCCACCAAAACACCTGCAGACCGGGCTGAGCCCAACAACAAAGCACCCGCAGACCGGGCCGAGTCCAACAACAAAGCACCCTCAGACCGGGCCGAGTCCAACGACAAAGCACCCTCAGACCGGGCCGAGTCCAACAACAAAGCACCCTCAGACCGGGCCGAGCCCAACGACAAAGCACCCGCAGACCGGGCCGAGTCCAACGACAAAGCACCCGCAGACCGGGCCGAGCCCAACGACAAAGCACCCGCAGACCGGGCCGAGTCCAACGACAAAGCACCCGCAGACCGGGCCGAGTCCAACGACAAAGCACCCTCAGACCGGGCCGAGTCCAACGACAAAGCACCCTCAGACCGGGCCGAGCCAAACGACAAAGCACCCTCAGACCGGGCCAAGTCCAACGACAAAGCACCCTCAGACCGGGCCGAGTCCAACAACAAAGCACCCTCAGACCGGGCCGAGTCCAACAACAAAGCACCCTCAGACCGGGCCGAGTCCAACAACAAAGCACCCTCAGACCGGGCCGAGTCCAACGACAAAACACCCTCAGACCGGGCCGAGTCCAACGACAAAGCACCCTCAGACCGGGCCGAGTCCAACGACAAAGCACCCTCAGACCGGGCCGAGTCCAACGACAAAGCACCCTCAGACCGGGCCGAGTCCAACGACAAAACACCCTCAGACCGGGCCGAGTCCAACGACAAAGCACCCTCAGACCGGGCCGAGTCCAACAACAAAGCACCCTCAGACCGGGCCGAGTCCAACAACAAAGCACCCTCAGACCGGGCCGAGTCCAACAACAAAGCACCCTCAGACCGGGCCGAGCCCAACGACAAAGCACCCGCAGACCGGGCCGAGTCCAACAACAAAGCACCCTCAGACCGGGCCGAGCCCAACGACAAAGCACCCGCAGACCGGGCCGAGTCCAACGACAAAGCACCCGCAGACCGGGCCGAGTCCAACGACAAAGCACCCGCAGACCGGGCCGAGTCCAACGACAAAGCACCCGCAGACCGGGCCGAGTCCAACGACAAAGCACCCGCAGACCGGGCCGAGTCCAACGACAAAGCACCCTCAGACCGGGCCGAGCCAAACGACAAAGCACCCTCAGACCGGGCCAAGTCCAACGACAAAGCACCCTCAGACCGGGCCGAGTCCAACGACAAAGCACCCTCAGACCGGGCCGAGTCCAACAACAAAGCACCCTCAGACCGGGCCGAGTCCAACAACAAAGCACCCTCAGACCGGGCCGAGTCCAACAACAAAGCACCCTCAGACCGGGCCGAGTCCAACAACAAAGCACCCTCAGACCAGGCCGAGTCCAACAACAAAGCACCCTCAGACCGGGCCGAGTCCAACGACAAAGCACCCTCAGACCGGGCCGAGTCCAACGACAAAGCACCCTCAGACCGGGCCGAGTCCAACAACAAAGCACCCTCAGACCGGGCCGAGTCCAACAACAAAGCACCCTCAGACCGGGCCGAGTCCAACGACAAAACACCCTCAGACCGGGCCGAGTCCAACGACAAAGCACCCTCAGACCGGGCCGAGTCCAACGACAAAGCACCCTCAGACCGGGCCGAGTCCAACAACAAAGCACCCTCAGACCGGGCCGAGTCCAACAACAAAGCACCCTCAGACCGGGCCGAGCCCAACGACAAAGCACCCGCAGACCGGGCCGAGTCCAACGACAAAGCACCCGCAGACCGGGCCGAGTCCAACGACAAAGCACCCGCAGACCGGGCCGAGTCCAACGACAAAGCACCCTCAGACCGGGCCGAGTCCAACGACAAAGCACCCTCAGACCGGGCCGAGCCAAACGACAAAGCACCCTCAGACCGGGCCAAGTCCAACGACAAAGCACCCTCAGACCGGGCCGAGTCCAACGACAAAGCACCCTCAGACCGGGCCGAGTCCAACGACAAAGCACCCTCAGACCGGGCCGAGTCCAACGACAAAACACCCTCCGACCGGGCCGAGCCCAACGACAAAGCACCCGCAGACCGGGCCGAGTCCAACGACAAAGCACCCTCAGACCGGGCCGAGCCAAACGACAAAGCACCCTCAGACCGGGCCAAGTCCAACGACAAAGCACCCTCAGACCGGGCCGAGTCCAACAACAAAGCACCCTCAGACCGGGCCGAGTCCAACAACAAAGCACCCTCAGACCGGGCCGAGTCCAACAACAAAGCACCCTCAGACCGGGCCGAGTCCAACAACAAAGCACCCTCAGACCGGGCCGAGTCCAACAACAAAGCACCCGCAGACCGGGCCGAGTCCAACAACAAAGCACCCTCAGACCGGGCCGAGTCCAACGACAAAGCACCCTCAGACCGGGCCGAGTCCAACGACAAAGCACCCTCAGACCGGGCCGAGTCCAACGACAAAGCACCCTCAGACCGGGCCGAGTCCAACGACAAAGCACCCTCAGACCGGGCCGAGTCCAACATCAAAGCACCCTCAGACCGGGCCGAGTCCAACAACAAAGCACCCTCAGACCGGGCCGAGTCCAACAACAAAGCACCCTCAGACCGGGCCGAGTCCAACGACAAAGCACCCTCAGACCGGGCCGAGTCCAACGACAAAGCACCCTCAGACCGGGCCGAGTCCAACGACAAAGCACCCTCAGACCGGGCCGAGTCCAACGACAAAACACCCTCGGACCGGGCCGAGACCAACGACAAAACACCCTCGGACCGGGCCGAGCCCAACAACAAAGCACCCGCAGACCGGGCCGAGTCCAACGACAAAGCACCCGCAGACCGGGCCGAGTCCAACGACAAAGCACCCGCAGACCGGGCCGAGTCCAACGACAAAGCACCCTCAGACCGGGCCGAGTCCAACGACAAAGCACCCTCAGACCGGGCCGAGCCAAACGACAAAGCACCCTCAGACCGGGCCAAGTCCAACGACAAAGCACCCTCAGACCGGGCCGAGTCCAACAACAAAGCACCCTCAGACCGGGCCGAGTCCAACAACAAAGCACCCTCAGACCGGGCCGAGTCCAACAACAAAGCACCCTCAGACCGGGCCGAGTCCAACGACAAAGCACCCTCAGACCGGGCCGAGTCCAACGACAAAACACCCTCAGACCGGGCCGAGTCCAATGACAAAGCACCCTCAGACCGGGCCGAGTCCAACGACAAAGCACCCTCAGACCGGGCCGAGTCCAACAACAAAGCACCCTCAGACCAAATCCTCAATGAGCCACCTTCTGATCAAAGCAAGGTCACAATCTACACCCAGAATGGAGATTCCCATTTCTTCTTCCATCTTGTCATCTTCGCTCTTATGGCGGCCATCGTGTACATCACCTGCCACAACAAGAGGAAGGTGAGCATCACAGTAGTTTGATCTAATCACAGTTTCTTCAGATCACTGCCATAGTTCTGCGAGTTACCGTATTTTCCGGACTATAAGTCGCACTTTTTTTCATAGTTTGGCTGGTCCTGCGATTTATAGTCAGGTGCGACTTATTTATAAAAATTAATTTGACATGAACCGAGAGAAATGAACCAAAAGAAATCATTACCGTCTACAGCCGCGAGAGGGCGCTCTATGATGCTCAGTTCTCCTGTAGTCTACACTGAAAACATACAGCGCCCTCTCGTGGCTGGAGACGGTAATGTTTTCTCTTGGTTCTAAATAAATGCGACTTATAGTCCGAAAAATACGGTACATTTTTTCCATGTGAAGAAATGCCACGATTAACTGAAAAATTATTTTGCATGCACCAAACAAACTTATAATGCGAATCACTTGTCAATAAAAGAGAAGCTTTGCGATTTACTGTCAAAATGCGGAACATTAAAAACGATGTAATGTATTTTTTTGAAAAGTGACATAAATATTAGTATTCTACAGCTTTAATGTGAAATAAAATCATTATAATTTTTCTTAAATACTTTCCAAAATACTTGATTTTTTTTTTATTTGGCAGTAGTAATACTTATTTTGTTTTCCAGTATAATAAATAAAAACTATCCATAATATTTTCTATCCATAGTGAAGATAATACTTTTAGCAATTACTCTCACTCAGGGATTAGTTTAGTAAGATTTTATTTTGTGTTAATTTAACTGTTGTATTATTGCAACTGAAAATAGCCTTAGATGCTGACATGGAAATAAAAATAAATAACTATTCACTGCATTATTACAATTTACGGCACAATGAATGTTTGGAAATGTAAACCGTAAACAATAACCGACTTGAACCCATGTTTAGCTGCTGGAAATACTGCTGTTCTCATCATTTTGGCCAGCGCTGTATGTTTATATAAGATCACACAGTATGTATAGTGAAGGAGATGAAGGGCAGATTAATGAGTGTTGTTTCTGACAGAGGCAGACGTCTGCTGTGAATGATCTGTCCTCTTCTCTGTGTTTCAGCTGATGCAGTTGGAACCAGCTCGACCAGAACGTCAACGAGGCCATGCCCTCTTTCAAGATTACCGACAAAACCTGTTAGCCTGCACCAAAACGCCCTCGTCCTCAAAGCCTCTCCTCTCGCACGTGTCAGTGATTTATGAATAGATTAAATGAAACAGGACAAATTTAATCTTGACAAACTATGTATCATTATAAAGATCGCTGTTTTTCAATGGAAAGCTTATAAAGACTGTATTTGCTACATTTGTGTAAGCAGTTTACATAAAAAACATGAACATTAGAAACGCTGTACATACCAGATCCGTCGTAATAACGAGTCATAAACACATCTACAGATGTAAATCCCGGTTTAGTTAGGAAGGTGAGGGTCCACTGAACGACATATAACGAAGCAATAACCTTGTAATATGGATCATAATTCCTTTGTTTACGTTTCATTTCTTCAGCGACAGAATTGTTTGCGTCCGTTATGGAATAACTCATGGTCGTAAACTGTGTCTTGGTAGTAAAAACACGGCTTGGTTTTGCAGTTTACAGAGTCACAAACAGAACGAGGCGATACACTGAAAAAAAGAATGAATGAAAAATAGGCGGAAGATAGTTTATTTGAATTTGGCGCTTTCTCCGGGGAGCTGGTGACGCGCTCTGACGCACCTGTCAGCTGATGGAGGCGGAACTTACAGCGATCATCTTTTTCCTTTCTTTCTTTTATTTTTCAGAAGTTTTTATATATGTGAGACTTTGTTTTATGTTGAATGTGAATGTATCTGCATGATTACCATCTGTTTTAGTGCAAATGAGCCCAAATCAGCTCGCTATCACTGTATGATGACGGCTATCAAAGTGAACGCGTCTAAATGAATAGAGAGAGTGGATTATTTACTTTGGCACATTTTTGTTATTACCATCTGTATAAGTGGCCATCAGCACATCAGCACTTATTTGCATCGTAATTCATTGTGAAATATGCATCTCTAGCAATCTCAGGATGTTTTATATTGGCAAACAAAGTTAAATATTTTTTTAATTTTTCTTATTCTTATTTTTCTTACTCAAATTATTCTTACTGTATTTTTCTAGTGCTCAAATAAATCATTTATATGATGTCTAAGTTTCTGTGTAGTGTTTTATAAATGAAAAAAAAAAACTATGCAGTGGTATGTTTACTGACTAAATAGTTTGTAGAAGCCTTCAATACTATTGGGAAATATATTTTCTTATATTCGGGGGGTGAGGGGTGTAGACATAGTCTCATAAAAATATTTGCAGGAGTCTCATTTTTTATTATATTTTATTCAGATTTGAAATGGAAACTCGTGAGACATGTGGCTTTCAACTCATTACTTTTCTAGATTGCTCCAGGATGCATTTCATGTATTTTTTTATCAAATAAAAAAATATTTAAGAGTGGTAAAAAAAAATTCAAGGCACTTCAGTGTCTATAACTTTTAATATTTCGAGCATTATCAAATCTGGTTGATAAAAAGTAAAGCCGAAAGGTTTTTCTTTCAAAAGACACCAAAATAATGTTTGTAACACACTGAAGTAGGGAACTATTACAATTATAAGTTTGGTAGAGCACTTTCATCTGTGAGTCCCATAATGGGGGGTCAGGTTAACAGGTTTTAAAGAAGTGCAAAGAGTTGATTACTTCACACTTTGTGTCTTATTTAATCAGGGGAAGAGGGATTGTGCTTTAGTAGTGTGTTTGCTGTGGTGCCTTTGTTCGTGTTATGACTTCAGTGAAGTTGTTTTATAGGAGATTTATGGGATATTAGTATACAACTGTTTTATTCACTGTATTCACTGCAAGCATTGCTCCATCTCAACACGACTGTAGCAGCAGCAGACGGACGCGTCATATATCAGTGCATTTGTGTAAATCTGCTCCAGCTACAACACATTACAGCTTCTTCATCTCTGATTTCCATCAGAGCACATGGAGGTTGTGTGTGTGTGTGTGTGTGTGTGTGTGAGTAGACAGCATATTGATTTCGTCTTCAATCAGTAGAAATTATGTTCAACAATAAAGCAAAAGTGTCTCTTATTATGATATTGGATTTTGTTACGCTTTATTACACATGCAAAGCAACAGATGATTCCATATTCATGAAACAAAACCTCAGCTTTTTTGTTATAAGTCTGGAGGACCAGGTACAGGCCCCCGAACACTGAGCTACACTTGATCAGACGAGAATCAGATTCTTGTGATTGAACACCAATGCTGCTTTCTTCTCCTCAGCTGGCTAAAGGGCTGAAGTTGACGTTTGATTCCTCCTTCTCTCCGAACACTGGGTACGTGATGTCTTTAGTGTGTCTGTGCTCCAGTATACTCCATGCCACTGGATTGGCATTTCCAGTGAAGATGCAATGTATAAAGGGAGGGATGTTTTTGGTTGCAAGTCTAAATTACAATGGCACAATTTGTATAATTGCAATTTAATATTTTTTTTTTTATGATATGCTTTAGGATTTACAGCATCAAAAGTAACAACAATAATAATAATCATTATTTATTTTTAATAAAAATGTAAAAACTACTAAAAGTAAATATCTCTTTATTGACAACTGCAATATTATTTTAAATGCGTATTTTATTCTCCTGATAAAAATTATTATTATTATTTTTTTTATGCAATTTAAAATATTTGTAGGGATTTAAAATTTGGCAAATATTTTGTGGTTTGCTTTAGGATTATTATATGAAGATGATGATGATTATGATAATTCTGATAATGAATATTGTTATAATTATTATTTATTTACTAATATGACAAAAAAAGAGAGAAATATTACTTGGTAGTATGTGTGTTATTATCACAAAAAATATATAAGAATTCCTGAAAAACAAAATGTTAACATTGTAAAATTTCACTCTAAAAATAACAATTATTTAATAGAAAAGATTGCGTTATTTTTGTAAAATGACTAAAATCTTAGTATTGTCTTTTTATAGCTAAACCCCCAAACACTATTTTTCCAGTAAACTGCCTGGAGCCCAATCTTTCATTGATACGCACCTCTCATTAGAAGTTTGTGAAGAAGGTTGGTGCATGTTTAGTCTGCAAATGCATGTTAAAACAGATGCAGATGGAGTGTGGATCATTTACATTTAACTGAGATGCTGAAAACACCTTGAGCTGCTGATGTGTAACTAAAAACAGTGCTGCGCTTCACTCAGAAATACACATGTGAATGATTTGATGATCACAGTAAGCCACATCGCTTTTGCTGTTTTGTTCTGATTAGTCGTGCAGCTCAAGTTAAACGAGTGCTGTATTAACACTCTTTCAGCTGATAACAGACTTTCATTCAGTGTTGTGGTTTTTCCATTGCACATGGAGTCTGAAATTTGTGCACGTTGAAAAATAAAAATACGACCTCATGTTGTATAAATCACGTTTACACACTGCCTCCAAATATTGCATCCTATATATCTCAGAATCGAATGGACTCTTTTTTTTTACTTTTTCTCTTTTAAAGAAGCAAGTCCTCACTACTTGAAGACACCAGTTAGTACAGAATTTATTTTTCCAACGGATTGATTAATATACATTGTACTCTGTGCATGATGAATTTTAAGGGTGATGAATACGAAAAAATGCATACGGGCTCCCTGAGCACTGATGTAAACTCAGTTTAGTTTCGCTGGCTTCTCTCCTGACTTCCCACAGCAAGAAGAGCCGAAAGATCAAGAGCAGCTTCCAGCATGAGCACATCAACCTGGGCTGTGACGTGGACTACGACATCAATGGCACCGCGGTGCACGGAGCCGTGGTCGTGGGCTTCGAGGGCTGGCTGGCCGGATACCAGAATGTAATTCCCTAACTTTATTTGTGATACAAAATCTAAAAGGAACAAGCCACGCCTCATGCCAATTGATCTCAGGAAAATGAGAATTCCAGAAAATTTGTCCACGAGGTGTTATTTTCTTTAAACTTGAAAAACCTTTTTTAATGTGCTTATTAGTACAATTGCTACTCATAATATCCATACCGTTTATATAAAGAGAAGTATTTAAACCAGAAACTTCGTTTTGTTAGTTCTAATATGCCATTAGGTATAGACTTGAAAACAGAGTTATATTCTTTGAATTTTATTGGAAATGCGTTCTCTTTTAGAAAAGTTTCATACTTAAATAATTGATTATTACCATCAAAAAGATCTTTTAAAAATATAATATCTCTATCGATCCATTTCTGCAAATAGAGTGACTTGTTCCCCTTAGTAATGCATTCATTATTCCATATGATGGACTTGTGTGGAGAGAAGTTGTGAGAATGACAGAGCTTCCAAGCCAAAAGAGCTTGTTGATAAAATTGGGATAGTTTTAGTGGCAATCTTGTAATATTGTAGCTACATTTCAATAAAAATTTTAGGCCTCCTACATTATTAAAAATGTTATTGGGGATAAAATACCATAATGATTCAGGTGTCCTCAAACATTCCTTCAACCATTTCACCTTAAAGGTATAATTTAAGTCACAGAAGTCCAAAAATTCAAATCCGCCTTCATCCTTCGAACCAGAGAGCACCGCTTTTTTAAAGTGATGGTGTCTGTTTTTCCACACAAAATTTGTAAATATGGTATTTATATCTTTACATATTGAATCATGAACATTAAGAGAGAGAGCAGAATAAACAAATCTTGAAATCCCTTCTGCTTTAGTCAAAAGAATCCTTCCTAAAATAGAAATATTTTTTGAAGCCATACATTTAAAATTGTTTTAGATTTCTTCAATTTAGATGAAAAATTTAGTTGTTGACGTTGTTTGTGATCCTTGCAGATATGAATACCTAAATACTTTACACATTTCTTAACAGGTAAATTAAACATTTTTTTCTCTTCAGTCTGATACAGGCATAGGACTTAACATTTAGATTTGTTAAGCATTAAACCCGAAGCAGCAGAGAATTGGTCAATTAGTGTTATAGCTTTATCAATTTGATGTTTGTCATTCAAAAAGAGAGCTGTATCATCCGCTAGTTGAGTTACTATAATTTCCTTACCGAAAATAGACAATCCCTTAATAATAGGACTGTGTTTAATATGTAATGATAGTAATTCAACCACCAGCAGGAACAAAAATGGTGAAATAGGGCAACCCTGGCGAACTCATCTCAGTACAGGGAATCTTTTGGTTGTGTTGGGATATAATATCACAGAACTATCAATATTTTTATAAAGCATTTCAACTATAGATATAAAATTTTGTCCAAAATCAAAAGTCTGAAGTGATTTAAATAAAAAAATAGTGTTCTACCGTATCAAATGCTTTATAAAAATCAAGAAATACTATTAGTGCACCTATACTTGCTCGGTTTGGACACGGAAGCGCTGCTACGCGACGTCAGACTTAACAAGCGAATTGAGTTCCAATGGGGTCGCTTTGTCCATTTCTTTTACTGTTTATGGTAAAAACACCCTGATCTGGAAACTCCCATTACTTGCCTGCCGATGACGTCAGCGAGGAAGATGGCGACGGCAAGGAAGACGGGATCTATGAACTCCGCGATGCGAATAATGGCAGTTTTACTGTCACTGCAGATCCTTTCTATGAACTGCGCATCTGTAGCGAAAGGTTAGTGGTGGATTTCCCTATAAACATTAACAGCTTGTTCCCCCTGGCCAGTGGTGTCATTTACTCGTGCCAAAAAGAGTTCGTGCTCCGTTGTAAAACTTCGTCTGTCAGTTAACAACGTTAAATTAATCCCAAGTGACGTTAACGTTACTCTTCAAGAGTCTTTCTCATCAAATGTTTGTGTCGAGGTCACGATAAATGGCACGTTTACATAACGTTACATGAATACTCCACAGAAAACAGAAAGACCTCCGGGGCATGTTCAGGTTTAAAACGGTGCGCATTGCGCAACGTTTTGCTGCGGTTTTCGGGTTGAACGTCATGTTTCCTGGAAACGGCGTGCACCGTTGTGCAACGGGGTTTGATATGTGTTTTCTCGTTTGGTGGGTGTATCAGAACTGCAGTCCAATCAACATGTATATAAAGCATGCGGTATTAACGTGAACTCGCACAATGGCTTCAAGGAAAATAATGTACAAATGTGTTCATTGCAGCTCGGTATACGCAACAACTGAGGATGTTAGAAGACATGTTTGTCGTAAGTTTTATTGTAAAAATATAGGATATCAACATAATAATGTAGTTGTTTATATTTTAGCTTCATTACAAGTGTATGACATTTGGTATAGAAATAAACAATGGTAATTAAGTGCTTTCCTTAAAAATGAGAAAGAAAATGCAGGATATTAAAACTGTATGAACTACAAATAAAGTCGGTATGTGAATCTAAATAGATGTGTTTTAGTCTGAATTAGGTAAGAAACACAAAGAACACAAATAATGGCCTTCTCAGCTGCCATAGTTGCAACTCTTTCGTCATCAGAACAGTGTGTTCAACGCATCATCGTTTCTGTTTAAAAACCGTTGTGCAATGTTTTGTCGGGGCTGAACACAGCCCTGGTGATTCTGAGACCGGAAGTCCATGATAATAGTGTTATTTATTATAGCACTGGAAATAGAAGTGTAACACGAGACAACAAATCACCCGCAGACCGGCCCGAGCCCAACAACAAAACACCCGCAGACCGGCCCGAGCCCAACAAAACACCCGCAGACCGGCCCGAGCCCAACAACAAAACACCCGCAGACCGGCCCAAGCCCAACAAAACACCCGCAGACCGGCCCGAGCCCAACAAAACACCCGCAGACCGGCCCGAGCCCAACAACAAACAAACCCGCTGACCGGCACGAGCCCAACAAAAAACTCGCTGACCGGCCCGAGCCCAAAAAAACGCTCGCAGACCGGCCCGAGCCCAAAAAAACGCCCGCAGACCGGCCCGAGCCCAACAACGAAACGCCCGCAGACCGGCCCGAGCCCAACAACAAAACACCCGCAGACCGGCACGAGCCCAACAAAAAACTCGCTGACCGGCCCGAGCCCCAAAAAACGCTCGCAGACCGGCCCGAGCCCAAAAAAACGCCCGCAGACCGGCCCGAGCCCAACAACGAAACGCCCGCAGACCGGCCCGAGCCCAACAACAAAACACCCGCAGACCGGTCCGAGCCCAACAAAACGCCCGCAGACCGGCCCGAGCCCAACAACAACACACCCGCAGACCGGCCCGAGCCCAACAACAAAACACCCGCTGACCGGCCCGAGCCCAACAACAAAAAACCCGCTGACCGGCCCGAGCCCAACAACAAAACACCCGCAGACCGGCCCGGGCCCAACAAAACACCCACAGACCAGCCCGAGCCCAACAACAAAACACCCGCAGACCAGCCCGAGCCCAACAACAAAACACCCGCAGACCGGCCCGAGCCCAACAAAACACCTGCAGACCGGCCCGAGCCCAACAACAAAAAGCCCTCAGACTGGCCCGAGCCCAACAACAAAACACCCGCAGACCGACTCGAGCCCAACAAATCACCCGCAGACCGGCCCGAGCCCAACAAAACACCTGCAGACCGGCCCGAGCCCAACAACAAAACACCCTCAGACCGGCCCGAGCCCAACAAAACACCTGCAGACCGGCCCGAGCCCAACAACAAAACACCCGCTGACCGGCCCGAGCCCAACAACAAAACACCCGCTGACCGGCCCGAGCCCAACAACAAAAAACCCGCAGACCGGCCCGAGCCCAACAAAATACCTGCAGACCGGCCCGAGCCCAACAACAAAAAGCCCTCAGACCGGCCCGAGCCCAACAACAAAACACCCGCAGACCGGCCCGAGCCCAACAACAAAACACCCGCAGACCGGCCCGAGCCCAACAACAAAACACCTGCAGACCGGCCCGAGCCCAACAACAAAACACCCGCTGACCGGCCCGAGCCCAACAACAAAACACCCGCAGACCGGCCCGAGCCCAACAACAAAAAGCCCTCAGACCGGCCCGAGCCCAACAACAAATCACCCGCAGACCGGCCCGAGCCCAACAAAACACCTGCAGACCGGCCCGAGCCCAACAACAAAACACCCGCAGACCGGCCCGAGCCCAACAACAAAAAGCCCTCAGACCGGCCCGAGCCCAACAACAAATCACCCGCAGACCGGCCCGAGCCCAACAAAACACCTGCAGACCGGCCCGAGCCCAACAACAAATCGCCCGCAGACTGGCCCAAGCCCAACAAATTGTCCGCAGACCGGCCCACAATCTACACCCAGAATGGAGATTCCCATTTCTTCTTCCATCTTGTCATCTTCGCTCTTATGGCGGCCATCGTGTACATCACCTGCCACAACAAGAGGAAGGTGAGCATCACAGTATTTTGATCTAATCACAGTTTCTTCAGATCACTGCCATAGTTCTGCGAGTTACCGTATTTTCCGGACTATAAGTCGCACTTTTTTTTCATAGTTTGGCTGGTCCTGCGATTTATAGTCAGGTGCGACTTATTTATAAAAATAATTTGACATGAACCGAGAGAAATGAACCAAAATAAATCATTACCGTCTCCAGCCGTGAGAGGGCGCTCTATGCTGCTCAGTTCTCCTGTAGTCTACACTGAAAACATACAGCGCCCTCTCGTGGCTGGAGACGGTAATGTTTTATCTTGGTTCTAAATATATGCGACTTATAGTCCGAAAAATACGGTACATTTTTTCCATGTGAAGAAATGCCACGATTAACTGAAACATTTTCAGCATGCACCAAACAAACTTATAATGCGAATTACTTGTCATTAAAAGAGAAGCTTTGCGATTTACTGTCAAAATACAGAACATTAAAAATGATGTAATGTATTTTTTTGAAAAGTGACATAAATATTAGTATTCTACAGTTTTAATGTGAAATAAATTCATTATAATTTTTCTTAAATACTTTCCAAAATACTTTTTTTTTTTATTTGGCAGTAGTAATACTTAACCCTATAAGTAATACTTAATACCTAACCCTAACCCAATAAATAAAAACTAATATTTTCTATCCATAGTGAAGATAATACTTTTAGCAATTACTATCACTCAGGGATTAGTTTAGTAAGATTTTACCAGAAAATATTTTTTATCACGCATTAATTTGAAAAGCCTTGTGTAATTCAAATTGCTGTATTTTTTCAGATTTTCTTTTGTTTTTATTTTGTGTTAATTTAACTGTTGTATTATTGCAACTGAAAATAGCCTTAGATGCTGACATGGAAATAAAAATAAATAACTATTCACTGCATTATTACAATTTACGGCACAATGAATGTTTGGAAATGTAAACCGTAAACAATAACTGACTTGAACCAATGTTTAGCTGCTGGAAATACTGCTGTTCTCATCATTTTGGCCAGCGCTGTATGTTTATATAAGATCACACAGTATGTATAGTGAAGGAGATGAAGGGCAGATTAATGAGTGTTGTTTCTGACAGAGGCAGACGTCTGCTGTGAATGATCTGTCCTCTTCTCTGTGTTTCAGCTGATGCTGTTGGCTCAGAGTCACCGCTGGAGGGACACTTTCTGCTTTCGAGGGGTGAAGTATCATCGGCTCAACCAGAACGTCAACGAGGCCATGCCCTCGCTCAAGATGACCGACAAAACCTGTTAGCCTGCACCAAAACGCCCTCGTCCTCAAAGCCTCTCCACTCGCACGTGTCAGTGATTATGAATAGATTCAATGAAACAGGACAAATTTAATCTTGACAAACTATGTATCATTATAAAGATCTAAGCCTCAAGCATCAAGACAGATCGCTGTTTTTCAATGGAAAGCTTATAAAGACTGTATTTGCTACATTTGTGTAAGCAGTTTACATAAAAAAAAAAAACAATGTAAACAAACGCTGTACATACCAGATCCGTCGTAATAACGAGTCATAAACACATCTACAGATGTAAATCCCGGTTTAGTTAGGAAGGTGAGGGTCCACTGAACGACATATAACGAAGCAATAACCTTGTAATATGGATCATAATTCCTTTGTTTACGTTTCATTTCTTCAGCGACAGAATTGTTTGCGTCCGTTATGGAATAACTCATGGTCGTAAACTGTGTCTTGGTAGTAAAAACACGGCACGTTTTGCAGTTTACAGAGTCACAAACAGAACGAGGCGATACACTGAAAAAAAGAATGAATGAAAAATAGGCGGAAGATAGTTTATTTGAATTTGGCGCTTTCTCCGGGGAGCTGGTGACGCGCTCTGACGCACCTGTCAGCTGATGGAGGCGGAACTTACAGCGATCATCTTTTTCCTTTCTTTCTTTTATTTTTCAACAGTTTTTATATATGTGAGAGTGTGTTTTATGTTGAATGTGAATGTATCTGCATGATTACCATCTGTTTTAGTGCAAATGAGCCCAAATCAGCTCGCTATTACTGAATGATGACGGCTATCAAAGTGAACGCGTCTAAATGAATAGAGAGAGTGGATTATTTACTTTGGCACATTTTTGTTATTACCATCTGTATAAGTGGCCATCAGCACATCAGCACTTATTTGCATCGTAATTCATTGTGAAATATGCATCTCTAGCAATCTCAGGATGTTCTATATTGGCAAACAAAGGTAAATATTTTTTTACATTTTTCTTATTCTTAATTTTCTTACTCAAATTATTCTTACTGTATTTTTCTAGTGCTCAAATAAATCATTTATATGATGTCTAAGTTTCTGTCTAGTGTTTTATAAATTAAAAAAAAACTATGCAGTGGTATGTTTACTGACTAAATAGTTTGTAGAAGCCTTCAATACTATTGGGAAATATATTTTCTTATATTCGGGGGGTGGGGGTGTAGACAGTCTCATAAAAATATTTGCAGGAGTCTCATTTTTTATTATATTTTATTCAGATTTGAAATAGAAACTCATGAGACATGTGGCTTTCAACCCATTACTTTTCTAGATTGCTTCAGGACTCATTTCATGTATTTTTATATCAAATAAAATAATATTTAAGAGTGGTAAAAGAAATTCAAGGCAGTGTCTATAACTTTTAATATTTTTGAGCATTATCAAATCTGGTTGATAAAAAGTGAAGCCCAAAGGGTTTTCTTTCTAAAGACACCACAATTATGTTTGTAACACACTGAAGTAGGAAACTATTACAATTATAAGTTTGGTAGAGCACTTTCATCAGTGAGTCCCATAATGGGGGGTCAGGTTAACAGGTTTTAAAGAAGTGCAAAGAGTTGATTAATTCACACTTTGTGTCTTATTTAATCAGGGGAAGAGGGATTGTGCTTTAGTAGTGTGTTTGCTGTGGCGCCTTTGTTCGTGTTATGACTTCAGTGAAGTTGTTTTATAGGAGATTTATGGGATATTAGTATACAACTGTTTTTATTCACTGTATTCACTGCAAGCATTGCTCCATCTCAACACGACTGTAGCAGCAGCAGACGGACGCGTCATATATCAGTGCATTTGTGTAAATCTGCTCCAGCTACAACACATTACAGCTTCTTCATCTCTGATTTCCATCAGAGCACATGGAGGTTGTGTGTGTGTGTGTGTGAGAAGACAGCATATTGATTTCGTCTTCAATCAGTAGAAATTATGTTCAACAATAAAGCAAAAGTGTCTCTTATTATGATATTGGATTTTCTTACGCTTTATTACACATGCAAAGCAACAGATGATTCCATATTCATGAAACAAAACCTCAGCTTTTTTGTTATAAGTCTGGAGGACCAGGTACAGGCCCCCGAACACTGAGCTACACTTGATCAGACATGAATCAGATTCTTGTGATTGAACACCAATGCTGCTTTCTTCTCCTCAGCTGGCTAAAAGGCTGAAGTTGACGTTTGATTCCTCCTTCTCTCCGAACACTGGGTACGTGATGTCTTTAGTGTGTCTGTGCTCCAGTATACTCCATGCCACTGGATTGGCATTTCCAGTGAAGATGCAATGTATAAAGGGAGGGATGTTTTTGGTTGCAAGTCTAAATTACGATGGCACAATTTGTATAATTGCAATTTAATATTTTTTTTTTTTATGATATGCTTTAGGATTTACAGCATCAAAAGTAACAACAATAATAATAATCATTATTTATTTTTAATAAAAATGTAAAAACTACTTAAAGTAAATATCTCTTTATTGACAGCTGCAATATTATTTTAAATGTGTATTTTATTCTCCTGATAAAAATTATTATTATTATGTTTTAATGCAATTTAAAATATTTGTAGGGATTTAAAATTTGGCAAATATTTTGTGGTTTGCTTTAGGATTATTATATGAAGATGATGATGATGATGATGATATTTCTGATAATGAATATTGTTATAATTATTATTTATTACTAATATGACAAAAAAAGAGAGAAATATTACTTGTTAGTATGTGTGTTATTATCACAAAAAATATATAAGAATTCCTGAAAAACAAAATTTTAACATTGTAAAATTTCACTCTAAAAATAACAATTATTTAATAGAAAAGATTGCATTATTTTTGTAAAATGACTAAAATCTTAGTATTGTCTTTTTATAGCTAAACCCCCAAACACTATTTTTCCAGTAAACTGCCTGGAGCCCAATCTTTCATTGATACGCACCTCTCATTAGAAGTTTGTGAAGAAGGTTGGTGCATGTTTAGTCTGCAAATGCATGTTAAAACAGATGCAGATGGAGTGTGGATCATTTACATTTAACTGAGACGCTGAAAACACCTTGAGCTGCTGATGTGTAACTAAAAACAGTGCTGCGCTTCACTCAGAAATACACATGTGAATGATTTGATGATCACACTAAGCCACATCGCGTTTGCTGTTTTGTTCTGATTAGTCGTGCAGCTCAAGTTAAACGAGTGCTGTATTAACACTCTATCAGCTGATAACAGACTTTCATTCAGTTTTGTGGTTTTTCCATTGCACATGGAGACTGAAATTTGTGCACGTTGAAAAATAAAAATACGACCTCATGTTGTATAAATCACGTTTACACACTGCCTCCAAATATTGCATCCTATATATCTCAGAATCGAATCAACTCTATTTTTTTTTTACTTTTTCTCTTTTAAAGAAGCAAGTCCTCACTACTTGAAGACACCAGTTAGTACTGAATTTTTTTTCCAACGGATTGATTAATATACATTGTACTCTGTGCATGATGAATTTTAAGGGTGATGAATACGAAAAAATGCATACGGGCTCCGTGTGCACTGATGTAAACTCAGTTTAGTTTCGCTGGCTTCTCTCCTGACTTCCCACAGCAAGAAGAGCGGAAAGATCAAGAGCAGCTTCCAGCATGAGCACATCAACCTGGGCTGTGACGTGGACTACGACATCAATGGCACCGCGGTGCATGGAGCCGTGGTCGTGGGCTTCGAGGGCTGGCTGGCCGGATACCAGACCACTTTCGAGGCTGGGAGGAACCGGGTCACTCAGAGCAACTTCGCTGTGGGCTACAAGTCTGACGAATTCCAGCTCCACACAAACGTGTATGTACCAAACGCAGTATCGTCAGACACATTAGCTACTGTCTCCAGCAGTCGCAATGTTAGAAAGGTGGGTTATTTATATAAGCGTTTATTCCCTGGCGATTGGATTTGAGAAGGGCTTTGCTGCAGGAAAGCCCATCACTGAAGCTCAGATCTTGAGGAGTGAGTTAGTTGTGTTTAGGGCTCACTCAGATGCACTACAGCCTTTTTCATTAAAAAAAAAAAAAAATTAATTAAAGCAATAATCAACAGATTTGTCTATTAGATAAATAGTTGATTGCAGTTTTATATTCTTACGCAAAAATCTGTTGATATTGGATTTGGTAGAAATGGCAAGACAAACATTGAATTAATGTTTACTTGTAAAAATACTGCAATCCTACTCTGGATAAAAATACCTGACCCTAATATCAAAAAATTATTTTTAAACTGCATGCATGGTTTATGTGGGTCTTGAAGTCTTAATAAACTCATCCTCAAATTAAGGCCTTAAAAAGATCTCAAGATGGAACAGAAAGTCTTAAATTCATAAAGTCTTGGAATGAAATGTTGCATGCACTACAAAAAAATGAAAATGAGAGTCTTTTCCCTCAAATATCTAAACTTCAAATATCTCCTTCAAGACCCTCTTTCCTGTACGGTCTGAATTTCTGCATTTAGAATTTTAGAATTTTAGAAATTAGCATTTAGAATTTTAGAATTTTGCATTTTGAGTTCTAGAATATTGAATTTTTGTGTTCCGAATTTCTTCATCTTGAAAACTTAAAGCCTATTGTTAAAAACTAGATAATTGAAATCTGCTATTTGAAACTACATATCTAAAAAATTGCCATTAAACATCCTACTTTTATTTGAGATACGGACCTACTTTATATTAATTGGCCTTAACTACTATGTACTTACATTTTAATTAATCATTTAGTACAATGTACTTAGTGTACATACATGTTTTTACATTGTACTTATATTTAAAAAAACGACATGTTATTACATCTGTATTTAATTTCTGTAATTACATTTATAATTACACTGTTGACCCATACTTTACACCTCAACCCACCCTTAAACTTACCCATACCTCCAACCCTCTCCCTAACCTTATCCCTATCCCACCTCAATAGCAGCAAAAGTGTTTTACAATATAATATGAACACAATAAATACATTGTACTTATTTTGTTATGTAAGTACATAGTAGTACAAAAAAATACATTGTACTTATTTTTTAATGTAAGTACATAGTAGTTAATGCCACCTAATATAAAGTGGGACCTGAGATACAAACTAAAGATATGAGGTCTTGTTTTCTGGGACTCGTGGAAACTTGATTAAAATGGAAATATCCTTAGGAAATGGAAGTATAGTCAGTGTTTTGCTGTTATGTGATTTAGTGAAATTCATCGTTCAAAACTAATGGTCACCTAGAGAAATTTCTGTGTAGTTTATGCATTTCAGATCATTTTACTGATGTGTTTTCAAATCACAGGAATGATGGAACAGAATTTGGTGGCTCCATTTACCAAAAAGTGAACGATAAGCTGGAGACGGCGGTCAATGTAGCATGGACCGCTGGTAACAGCAACACCCACTTTGGCATCGGGGCCAAGTATCAGATCGATGCTGATGCTTCCTTCTCGGTACGTTTAAAGTTAGCATTGCCCCTTTTCAACATTTTTCACTGCTCATTTCTCTGGTGTAATGATGACCGGTGGCACCAAACTGTATATTTGTGTGTAGCGCTTTTTTCCCTTTCCTATGTAGATAGATAATGGTGCGCTTTGAGTTCGTATGAATAAACTTTGGTTTATCAAATATTGTGAGCTGAGTGTTCTTATTTACTCACTTCAACTTGTTCTATGTAACTGTGTTTGTTACTTAGTTCCTTGGGTCCCTTAAACTTTAAAATAAATTCAAATAATAATGAATTAGAATTTAACTTCTGTAAATAAATCAATTGTGTTACCAATCAAAGAAATATCAATGTATATTTATATTTCCTTTTTTACTCAAATAATAATAAACTGAATACACTCAAGTAGACTGTAAATAACAATTTACTGGATAAAATGTAAAATGATCACGTTTCAGGATTTTTTTCCAAATGTAAAATAAAATTATTTAAATAAGCAATAAGAATTTTACAAATTCACACAAATGAATAAAACAATAAAATCAAGTACACATTTCACATTCACTCTTATTGTAAATGGATAATTGTTTCCCTCTGTTGTTATACTTCAAATTTGAGTCCTCAAACTGTTCCTCAAACTTAATAAACTCTTCAAACAAATACTAAGCCGGCAATATGAGCTCACACTTAACCTCAATCAATATGAAAATTCGTTATTTTCACGTTGCAGGCCTGTTTGATGCTGGGGTATGTTGTGGTCAACAAATAAACAAAAGACCGCTTCGCTCAACACTGAGCAACAAACAAAAAAAAAAAAAAAAACCTTGAACCATCCAATCAGAAGAGCGTGTTTCACCTCACGATGTTAGATGTCCGTCAACTCCACTATCGCGGCGATTTCCTTAAGGCCAAAGGAATTCCGAGCACTCACGTTAGCTCACAAGTCATCTGTAATCATCCTCATCTGAAACTGCCACGAATCCTCACGCTGACGACTCGCCAACCGTCTCTGTAGTATAAGTTTCTGTTCTCATTCCGACAACACCTTAACTACATAAACTATTGTAACACATTATAGCATTAGTTACACTATATATTTTGTTAAACAATATAACACCAGATGATTGCACGCTCTTCTCCCTCGTGCTCTCCCAATTCTTCCTCGTTCAACTTTGCCCTCAATTATTCCCGCCCCCTTCAACTTAATCTAGAGCATAGCTTGGACACCCAACGTGGACAAGTGAATATGATTGGATCAACAATAGAAATATAAAAATACAAAAATAAAAATAATATCAACTTAATTAACATAGAACTTATCCAAAACCATATACATTTATGAAATGCACATATGTATATATATATATAAAAAAAAACACTTTGTAAAGTATTACACTGGGTTACACCCTCCCCTTTCTAATTGTCTGAATGTCCTCATCAGACATTTAAATCAAAATTTTACGGTCTATCCCTGGTTGTTCATTTAGTCATTTTAACTCTGACCTAGTCTAATAATGACCCCTCTATGGACAATTTCAATTGGGTGGTCACTACTTCTTCCTGGTTTGTCATAAGTGAGTCTTATAACAGGCTTCACAGGTCTCTTACTATGGGATCTCTGACTAGGAGGCATAACCGCTTTTGGTTTTGTACACTTCCTTTTAGAAACAGTCACAGTGTCTGATTCAACTTCTGACTCTGACTCAGATTCAGCAACATTATCATTTTCAGTCCACTCTTCCTCAGCCTGATCACTTTCCTCATGACCAGTATCACCAGCTTCTTGCTCATTTGCATCGCTATCAGAAGATCTGTCCAGGGTCATATTATTTTTCAGCAACTTGTGCACATATTTCTGGTAAGGCACATTAACCCTTTCACATTCTGACTCTGAGGATTCTGTCATCTCACATAAGTGATTTTTGATTTCTTTTTGCACTTTTTTGTGTGTTTGTTTTGAGTTTGAATGTTTTCTTGTCTTTTCAGGTGATGCATATCCTGGACTCTCCAGCATTCTCACAGACTGTCCAATTGGTAATAGGTGATCCCGATGGATAGTTTTTACTCCTCCACCACGTTCAGGTTTCACCTTATACACTGGTAAGTTAGGCATTTTGTCAACTACCAGATATGGCAAAGAACTCCATCGACTCTGAAGCTTGTGTTTTCCCCTCAGTCCCAGATTCTTCAACAACACTCTATCACCAACATCCAAAACCTGGAATCTAATGCTGCTGTCATAGGCTCTTTTGTTTCGTTGATGCACTTTGTTTGAAGCTTCTGAGGCTAATTGATAAGCTTCTTTTAGATTTTTTTTCAGCTTGGCGACATACTGAAAATGTTGTCTTTCCTCTGTTCCATCAGCAGATGTTTGGAAACAAAGATCAATAGGGAGTCTAGCTTCCCGCCCAAACATTAAATAGTAGGGAGAGTACCCTGTAGCATCACATTTCGTGCTATTATAGGCATGAACCAGATACCCCACATGCTGACTCCACTGACGTTTTTTCTCATGTACCAAGGTTCCCAACATCGAGAGCAAGGTCAGATTAAACCTCTCAGGCTGAGCATCACCTTGAGGGTGGTACGGAGTGGTACGTGATTTTCGAATCCCCAACAGAAGCAAGAGCTCTTTGATTAAATTACTCTCAAAGTCTCGCCCTTGGTCGGAATGAATCCTCCCAGGTAAGCCATAATGCACAAAATACTTGTCCACTAAGATCTTGGCTACAGTGCGAGCTGTCTGATTCCTTGAGGGAAACGCCTGGGCATACCGTGTAAAATGATCTGTGACTACCAAGATGTTACTTATTCCTTTTGAGTCGGGCTCAAGTGAGAGGAAATCAATGCAGACCAGATCCATCGGTCCATTGCTGGTAATTTGGTGCAAAGGAGCTGCTTTACTGCATGGTGTCTTGCGAGTAATACACTCCCCACAATTCTTTATATATTGTTCCACCTCGCAGGCCATTTTGGGCCAGTAGAATCTACTCCTGATAAGATCGGTGGTTCTTTCTACACCCAGATGACCCATGTAATCATGCAACAACCTGCACACATCCTCCCTGAATTCAGTAGGCAAGACAAGTTGGGAAACTTGTTCTCCAGAGGGTGTTTTACTGCATCTGAAAAGCAAACCTTCTTTTATTAGAAGCCTATTCTTCTCACGTTTCATAAGCCACAACTCAGAATTCACCTTTACCTCAGTAGGCCACATCCCTTGCTTTAAAGCGTCAAATACTTTTTTCCAAGACAACATCATTCTTTTGGGCTCTTGTCAAATCAGCTATGGATTTCTGCTCCAAGAAGTCACATTCCAGTTGAACAGGGAAAGCATACACATCAGGTATACACTCAGGTGAGGCTGCTAGTTGCTCTACATACCTAGGTGATTTGCTGAGCTTTAAATCAACATGAACTTCCTGGCATATGGCCCTTACATCGGTCTCAGAGAGGCTTTGCCAACCCTCACTTATTTTTCATCTGCCATATTACGGGACAGTAAATCTGCATCAGTATTGTTCTTGCCTGGTCTGTACAACACATCAAAGTCGTAGGTGGATAGTGCAGCCAGCCAACGATGTCCAGTGGCACTGAGTTTAGCTGTCGTAAGAACGTACGTAAGTGGATTATTATCCGTACGTACGGTGAATCTAGCTCCATATAGGTAATCGTGGAATTTATCCACGACCGCCCATTTCAAAGCAAGAAATTCCAACTGGTGTATAGGATATTTCTGCTCTGAATTACTCAGTTTTCTACTAGCAAATGCCACCGGCTGCAGACCCGATGAATGCTCCTGATATAATACAGCCCCTAGTCCTTTTAGACTAGCATCTACATGCAAAATGTAGGGTTTGTAGGGGTCTGCAAAAGCTAGGACTGGAGCATTAGTGAGACACTGGATTATCTGCTCAAAGGCATCGGAGCATGACTGGTTCCATCTGTTTCCGAAAGGCTCTGACTCTTTCAGGTAAGCCTTAGATCGATCTTTTTCCCACTTTTTACCTCGCTGGGTAGGGGCATAACCTTTAGTAAGCTCAGTAAGAGGTCGGACAATGGCAGCGTAGTTGGCTATGAACCTACGGTAATATCCGCAGAAGCCAAGAAAAGATCTCAAGGACTTAAGGTCTGTTGGTTGCGGCCATGTGCTGACTGCCTTGACCTTATCGGGGTCTGTTGCAACGCCTTCGGCAGATACTATATGTCCAACATATTTGACCTTGGTCTGGCAGAATTGGCATTTGTCCAATGACACTTTTAGTCCCACTTGTGCTAGCCTGTCCAGGACCTTCAGAAGTCTTTCTTCATGCTCTTCCAATGACTTCCCAAAGACAATCAGGTCATCCAGGTATACAAGGACTTGAATCAGATTCATATCCCCAACAGCTTTTTCCATCAAGCGTTGGAAAGTCGCAGGTGCACCAGTAATGCCCTGTGGCATACGCTCGAATTGATAGAATCCTAAGGGGCATATAAAAGCAGTTTTTTCCTTATCCTCTTCAGACATAGCTATTTGGTAATAACCACTTCTGAGGTCAAGGACGGAAAACCATCTACTCCCTGATAAACAGTCTAATGCATCGTCAATGCGAGGAGTAGTATACTGGTCAGGCACTGTACGAGCATTAAGTGTGCGATAGTCGATGCACATTCTTACACTTCCATTTTTCTTTCGGGCGATAACAATAGGGGAGGCGTAGGGACTTCGTGATTCCTTGATGATGCCAGATTTCATAAGCTCTTGAATGTGTTTCCGAACATCATCAATATCCGCAGGAGCCAAACGCCTAGAGCGCTCACGGAAAGGCCTAGAATCGGATAGCCGAATATGGTGTTCCACTCCTTTCGCCAAACCCACGTCCCACTCGTGTAGTGAAAACACAGAAGCTCTTTCCGACAATGCCTGCCTTAACCTCTGCTTCCATGTCTCAGGAATTGGGGAATCTCCAAAGTTAATGAGGTTTGTATCAAACTCTCCTGTCTTTGGGGCGGATGTTACTGGTTCTGCAGAATACAAGTGACCAACCACTGTTCCTACTGGAATCACTGTGTCCTTCAGGGATTCGTTGTGCATCAGTACTGGAAAATGGTGAACATCCATTTCAGAATGTGGCACTACCATGGGCTGCAGTAACACTCCAAATGGCAGAGTGGCATCTGGAGAAGCCTCTACCAACAGAACCTCTTCTCCTAATGGTTCATTTAACTCTACATTACAGATTGCCACACAATCCCCTCCTGGGGACAAGGACAAGGGGCCAGGACCAAGCCACCTTACACTGCCCACTCCTTCGTCTTCACCAGAGATCTTAGCAGGGTCACATGACAATTCTTCAGAAACTGAATCCACATTTATGCCCAATGTCTGTGCAATGTCCACTCCAGTACTTTCTCTACACAAACGAGCCAAACGCTTGAAAAGGTTAGCATTGGTACCCAAAATAACTGGTGTTTGATCTGGACTACATGGTCCCGGGCAGATTAAGGCCAAGACTGAAAGGGTTTCATGAGTTCCTGTGATTTTGGCAGGGAACTCAACATCTACCATCACATAACCCAAGTAAGGGTAGCTGGACTCACTTAAACCCCAAATGGCCAAACCTGTGACAGGGTGAATTGGAACATCAGACAGATGCTGCTTGTACCACGCTTCGAAGATGATGGTTACTTGTGAACCACTGTCTAATAAGGAATCACATTCATGTCCGTTCACCTTTAGCTGAACAACAGACATTGGACCAACCAAGCCTTCTGGAAGGTGCCTTTGTTTTTGTATGTCTACAGCACTCTTCTTTACTGAACAGTTGGTTGTACTGGATTTTGTCTCAGATGAAAGCAAGTCTCTACTTTTGGCTTTTTTCAGTGACTGGATTAATCTTCGAACAACTTTTGCTTGGTTTTCAGCATTTCTGCATTTTGCGGCGAAGTGTCCACTTTCTCCACAACGGTAGCAGTAATATTCCTCCGAATCACTGGATGTTGTTGGCTTATATGTACCAGGGAAATTTCTAGAAGTCTCCACAGGCAAGGAGGCCACAGAGGCAATAGGCTTTTTACTTTGAACTTTCTGTTGCAATCTTTTGACCTGTTTTTTCAACGCAGTCACTTCAGGGTCTGGACAAATTTCAAAGGTTGTAGCTTTCATACTTGAACCAGCAGATGTCTCTTCTTTCACAGTTCCTTGCGGGGTGGCTGCCATGGAAGCAAACATTGCTTTCAGTTCCTTTAACTCAGTTTTTAAAGTCTGAATTTCCGTCTGCTTATTGTCTACCTCTGCTTTAGCCTGGATCTTATGCACAGTGGAGTTTAGTTTAGCCCTTGATGCCTCATATTCTTCCTCACTGCGAATCTCACTCAACAACTCCAAAAAGGATGGAGGATTTTCCTTCCTTTCCCTCAGTTTAAGATTAACTAACATAAGATCGGCAGCCACTGCTCCACGAAGTAACTGTTCCACTCTTACACGGTTTGCAGCGGCAACTGACAGACCACCTCGCTGTATGACTTTGGTCAATGCTTGTTCTAATCTTTTTTAAAAATCTGACAGTTTTTCACTTGGCTGTTGCTGTATCAACCGAAAAGCAATATACAGCTCTTCCCCTGATTCAGCAGAACCAAAGGCACTTTCAATGGCCTCTAAACATTGTTCTGGCTTGAGATCAGCAGTGGTTACACGAGCAGCTTTTATTATTGACAAGGCTGGCCCTCGTAAACTCTCCATAATCCGACATCTTTTTTCTTTGTCTGAGCAATCGATTTCTTCAACCATAAGACGAGCTTGTTCTAGCCAATGTTCTAAAGGCTCTTCTCCGGCAGGAGTTGGCAAAGTCCCAGAAAAAACACGGAGGCGGCGATAACTGCTGCTATCACTAACTGGTTTTTCTATTTTAGACAGCAGATCCCCCACGGCACCAATAATGGACTCAGCCGAGCCATCATGTGCACCCAACAATTCATGAATGTTGGCATCATCCACAGCGGTAGATGAATCTTTCTGCTCTGCCCTAAAGGGAGCACTTGGGGATACTGGACTTTGTGTCACCATGACAATCGGCCAGGCTACAAGTCCGCCTGTGGGAAGTATGTTAGGAGGGACTTTAGAAAAGTCTACAACTTCTTTGCATTCACATAAAACAGTCAAACTATCCAGTTTACTGTTGTACATGCGTCCTCTCACACGCACACGTCCCAGACATTTAACAGATTGGAGAGTGTCTTCTATTTGAGAAATTTCTACATCTTCAGGGACAATGACCATCAGCGCATGTGCCTCATTAAGCATTTCTCCTCGACACCATCCTTTAAGCTCATCCACCAGACCAGGATATATAGAGTAAGCAGTCATGGTCACACTGTGCTAACTAGATGAACACGGAGACTTTTGTTTCTTCTTTTACAACACACAACTGTAATGGGACACGCAAGGATCCCAGCGGTGCCTCCAATTTATGTAGCGCTTTTTTCCCTTTCCTATGTAGATAGATAATGGTGCGCTCTGAGTTCGTATGAATAAACTTTGGTTTATCAAATATTGTGAGCTGAGTGTTCTTATTTACTCACTTCAACTTGTTCTATGTAACTGTGTTTGTTACTTAGTTCCTTGGGTCCCTTAAACTTTAAAATAAATTCAAATAATAATGAATTAGAATTTAACTTCTGTAAATAAATCAATTGTGTTACCAATCAAAGAAATATCAATGTATATTTATATTTCCTTTTTTACTCAAATAATAATAAACTGAATACACTCAAGTAGACTGTAAATAACAATTTACTGGATAAAATGTAAAATGATCACGTTTCAGGATTTTTTTCCAAATGTAAAATAAAATTATTTAAATAAGCAATAAGAATTTTACAAATTCACACAAATGAATAAAACAATAAAATCAAGTACACATTTCACATTCACTCTTATTGTAAATGGACAATTGTTTCCCTCTGTTGTTATACTTCAAATTTGAGTCCTCAAACTGTTCCTCAAACTTAAACTCTTCAAACAAATACTAAGCCGGCAATATGAGCTCACACTTAACCTCAATCAATATGAAAATTCGTTATTTTCACGTTGCAGGCCTGTTTGATGCTGGGGTATGTTGTGGTCAACAAATAAACAAAAGACCGCTTCGCTCAACACTGAGCAACAAACAAAAAAATAAAAAATACCTTGAACCATCCAATCAGAAGAGCGTGTTTCACCTCACGACGTTAGATGTCCGTCAACTCCACTATCGCGGCGATTTCCTTAAGGCCAAAGGAATTCCGAGCACTCACGTTAGCTCACAAGTCATCTGTAATCCTCACGCTGACGACTCGCCAACCGTCTCTGTAGTATAAGTTTCTGTTCTCATTCCGACAACACCTTAACTACATAAACTATTGTAACACATTATAGCATTAGTTACACTATATATTTTGTGAAACAATATAACACCAGATGATCGCACGCTCTTCTCCCTCGTGCTCTCCCAATTCTTCCTCGTTCAACTTTGCCCTCAATTATTCCCGCCCCCTTCAACTTAATCTAGAGCATAGCTTGGACACCCAACGTGGACAAGTGAATATGATTGGATCAACAATAGAAATATAAAAATACAAAAATAAAAATAATATCAACTTAATTAACATAGAACTTATCCAAAACCATATACATTTATGAAATGCACATATGTATATATATATATATATATATATATATATATATATATATATATATATATATATATATATATATATATAAAAAAAACACTTTGTAAATTATTACACTGGGTTACATGTGCAAATTAAATTAACAACAGTGTTGACGAATTTCAAGCTTTCACAGTGTGATGTAGCCTAGCAAAATGCGAATCAGAAATGAACCCAAAATTGATGAGAATAAAAAAAAAAAGCCCCATGGAAGCATGCATACTGCCTAATAACGTATTGTATAATCTGATAAATAATCATAGCAACAGTTACAGTGTAAAATTATAATACGTACCTATTCGTGGTTTTAATGCACAATAATATAATGCATTGAAACACCAGATAAAGCCTGCCTTTATAATACATCATAAAGGTTATTCTTCATGCATTATAATGCACACTAATAAACTTGTAATGTGTTGTCATCTCATGAATAATCATAACAGCAGTAATGCATGTAATCAGCTCAATTCTAGTGCCGTTTCGTTTGTCTTCAGGTCAAAGTGAACAATTCTAGCCTCGTCGGCCTGGGATATACCCAGACCTTGAAGCCTGGTGAGTACGTGTTAAAACAAGCATTTTAAATGGCAATAATATTTCTCAATAAAATGGTTCTTTTTGTTTTTTTGATTAAAAAAAATTCAGCCTTGATGAGCAGAAGAGACTCCTTTCAGAAACATTAAATCTTACTGATGCCAAGCTTCTGAAGAGTGGTGTATATGCCATTTTCAGTAAGCTCTTTTGGACATGATCGTTTCTTGTCTAACTTTCTCCCCCTTCCCTTGGTTCAGGTATTAAGCTGACCCTCTCTTCTCTTCTGGATGGGAGGAACATTAACACAGGTGGCCACAAACTGGGGTTGGGTCTGGAGTTCGAGGCATAGGAAGCTGAGGATTGCAATAATCCTGGCTTAAATTTTCTTTTTTTTCTCACACACCTTGTTTCTCTTAGATGCACTGACCAAGGAAGAGCACTATTGTATACTCGGGTCAAATAATGCATTAGTGATGCTCACTACTTTAGAGAGAGCAACAGTTGTGCATTTATTAGATCACAGAGAATGAAAGAAGAGCATTTGAAAAGTTATAAATGGCTTGATTTATAATGCACATGGCTTCATTTTCACCTAACTCAATATTATTTATTACAGTGTTGATCATGGCAGAATATTTCATTTTTGGGAAGGCGTTGGGTAGAAACGGAGACCTTTACATCAGACAACACTAATATTAGGCCACAACATTCCTGATCTGTGGTTTTCACCCCACCAAAGCTTGAAGCAAAGGACCCGTATGTATAGGATAACACTCGCAGCCCACCACGTCTTTAGTTGTAGACCCCAGACTTTTGGGTGCGTTTCATATTTTTTGTCTTGTCTGTGTGAGTGAAACCACACCTGTATCTTGACTGACATTGTTTTCTTTAAATGGCAAAACTTTTTCAGCTTTCCCTGAACTAAAGGAGATTGGAAACAAGCTTCTGACAAATTGGGGAGAGCAGAAAAGATCACCACTGGTGGATGTAGTCTTCCGTTTTTAAGTGTAGGATTAGAATACTGTGTATTTAGCAGTATGGGTACTTTCAGTTGAATAAAACATTTCAACCTGGACCACATTACTCGACTGTGCAGTTTGGTTTCTTTCTCACTTTTTAAAAGGTTGAAGTGCATACACAAAGACTTTTGCATTGTGCCATTGTCTATTTATTTATTTTTTGTCAATTGCAAGATGCATATTGTCACATGTATACATTCTACAGCATCTCATACTTCAGTTTCATCCATTGCACCAAAAAAATAACAGCAGTGCTTTACAACTATAGGACAGGAAGAGCTAAATAAACTTATCTCTGAATCTAAACCAACAACATGTTTATAAGATCCTTTACACACTAAATTACTGAAAGCGTTGTTACCTGTAGAACCGCTTCTCAATATTATCTCATCGTTATCTTTAGGTCACATCCCAAACCATTCAGGCTGGCGGATATTAAGCCTATTATTAAGAAACCACAACTAGATCCTAGTGAACTGGAAAATTATAAGTCCATTTCAAATCTTCCATTTATGTCTGAAATTTTTGAAAAAGTTGTGTCTGCTCAATTGAGCTCCTTCCTGCAAAAATTATCTGTATGAAGAATTTCAGACCCAACCATAGCACAGAAACTGCACTTGTTAAAATTACAAATGACCTGCTTCTTGCGTCAGATCAAGGCTGCATCTCATTGCTAGTTTTACTTGATCTCAGTGCTGCGTTCGACACCATAGATCATGACATACTCATTGATCGATTACAAAACTATACAGGTATTCAAGAGCAGGCTTTAAGATGGTTTAGGTCCTACCTTTCCGGTTGTTATCACTTTATTTGAACAGGGAGTCATCTTAATTATCACCAGTAAAATATGGAGTGCCACAAGGATCTGTCCTAGGTCCTCTGCTATTTAAAATATACATGTGCATTAGTAATATATTTTTTAAAAATACAGGATTAGTTTCCACTGTTATGCTGATGAACGAGACCAGATGAAACTTCTAAATTATCTAAGCTAACAGAGTGTGTTAAAATTGTAAACGATTGGATGACCAAGACAGAGATATTACTTTTTGGACCAAGAAACTGTACACAGAATCTAGTTCCAAACTGTAATCTACTAGATGGATGTACTGTTACTTCTTCTACAGTCAAAAATCTGGGTGTTATTTTAGACAGCAAATTGTCTTTTGAAAACCATATTTCCCATCTTAGAAAAAAAGCATTCTTCCATCTTAGAAACATTGCCAAGCTTCAAACGTTACCTGTTTCTAATGCAGAAAAAGCTAGTTCATGCATTCATGACCTCTAGAGCATCTTCAACAAGCTACAGGTAGTCCAAAATGCAGCAGGTAGAGTCCTTACCAGATTAAGAAAATATGATCATATTACCCCAATTTTACAGTCTCTGCACTGGCTACCTATTAAGATCCATATCAGTTACAAAATATCACTACTTTCCTATAAGGCCCTTAATGGTTTAGCTCCTGTGTACCTAACTAGTCTATAACTTATACCATGCTACAATCCATCATGCTCCCTAAGGTCACAAAACTTTTGGTAGTTCCTTAGATAGCAAAATCCTCTAAAGGAGGTAGACTCTAGAATAACCTTCTTGATAATGTTTGGGGTTCACACACTGTTTGAATCTAGATTAATCTTTAGCCAAGCATTCCACATTTTAAGGGATGAGTGGCAAAACACACTACAGAAACCCATATTTTAATGTTTAAAAGTTGATAGTTTGTAATGGTTTTTAGTACACTATAAAAAATGCTGGGTTGTTTCAACCCAACTTTGGGTTAAATATGGACTAACCCAACCGTTGGGTTAAATTTTTACATTAAAGTTTTAACCCAAAAGTTGGGTTAGTCCAATTTTGACCCAAAGTTGGGTTCAAAATACCCAGCATGAGTAGAAATCATAAAAATTTCTGTGATGGTTTCTATTGTGTAGTTTGTTTTTTTTCTGCGGCGTAGTAACGCCTTTTTGTATCGCCTTTTAGTCACTTTTCAAAAGTTGCCAAACACATTTTAAAACACAGCTAAATTTGTTGCTAGATCTAGCATCAAAATTAAGTTGGTCACACTGGGAGACTTTATGGTGCGTTCAAGTCCTCCTGGGAAGTTCGTACACAAGAGGTGGGAAGTCGTGCTTATGACGCCATGTGCGTTCAAGTCACTTTTGTCGGAGCAAGATGGCGGAGTTCTGTCTCTTAATTAAAGGGTCATGAAACCCCAGACTACTTATTCTAAGATTATAGCTGTGATAGAGTGGGACACTCTGAATGGGATAATACTGGTCTGGCAGTTTCCTTTGACAGGGCTCCGGTCAGAGAGAAGGGCACGGAGAAATTGTTCCAGCAAACTTTAATATTGTAGTTTGGGTACAATCATTGGTGTACAAATAGGTATATGTGTGGGTGTGTGTGTGTGTGTGTGGTCTGAAAAGGAAACAAAGAATAAAATAATAATCACAATGTACAAAAGTATAAAAAACATGTACAAAGGTATACAGTAATATCCAATGCAATAATAAACATGGAATGAGAATTCTGAAATATAATAATTTGGTCAAATAACCTGAAAAGAGTCATAAACAACTAATATACAGGCATACGAAAGGTTAATGAGGCAACGTAGGAATACTAAATGGATTTGGTGGTCTTCGCTTCCCTCTAGTGGAAGGGGGCGCAACTGCACCCCATGCGCTCAGCACCTGAGGGGCGCATGGCCAGGGAGCGCTGAATTTCACTCTAGGTGCGTCTGACAGCGACACAGAGGCTAAACACGATTTAGCAGTGGGACTACAGGGCATAAGAACTGAAATATAGCACTCGAGAATACAGCTTAAGGCTGAGATAATGTAAAGGAAACAATCTCCAGTCTAACAAGGCTTATGACATGTTCACGTGATACCTATTAACTAAAGAAATACACACGAAAGTATCAAACCATACATATAATATACTTAACATGAAAACAGGTGAAAGTATACAACATCTAAACAAGTCAGATGGCAATATTTGCATCTTAGTGCAAGATGAAACTTACTTTCGATTAGGTTACGCACACGCGAGCCACCATCCCACAGAATGCGGAGTCGGGAATGAGGATGTGATGCGCTCGGAAAGGATATGACATCATTATAGTTTCAAATTAAAATGACAGGAAATAAAAGACTTTCCGACATAGCCGCCCCCAAATTTAGCAATAAATTTGAATCCCAAAGAAAGTCTACTTAGTTGGCGTCATCTTCATCCTCCCAGGCTGACAGCCGCACAAGGCGCACGACTGGCCGTAGGTAGGTCTGTCCCTTGATCTTAACTTCAGCTGCCCTGACTCGTCCATCCGAACCGGAACAGGTCTTCACCACTCTCCCAATGGGCCACTGAGCTCTGGGTAGCTGCGAATCAACCACCATCACCACCTGGCCAGCAACCAGATTGTCAGTGTCCTTGTGCCACTTCGACCGCTTCTGTAGGTCCGGGAGATGGCGACGGATAAAGTTGGACCAGAAATGGTCCGCCAGGATCTGGCTGTGGCGCCATCTTCTTCTGCTGAGAAGGTCACTAGATGCATAGACAGCTTGTGGGAGTGATGCATCGCGGCGTCCCATCAACAGTAGATTTGGTGTGACGGGATCCGGATCCGCAGCATCAGAGGAGAGGTACCCAAGCGGTTTAGCATTGAGTATTCCTTCCACTTCAATCAGCACAGTTTGCAGCACAGGTTCAGCGACGGTGTGGTCCTGAAGGATGACTTGGAGAGCTGACTTAATCGACTTGATCTCTCGTTCCCACGTTCCCCCAAAGTGTGGAGAGCCAGGAGGGTTGAAACGGAACTCGATTTGCTGTCTGGCCAGCTGTTCTTGAAGAGGAACTTCTAAAGCAGCAAAACTGGCTTGCAGCTCTGCAGCTCCACCTCGGAAGTTGGTTCCTCTGTCAGCCAGGATCTCAAATGGCTTTCCGCGGCGGGCGATGAAGCGGCGGAGGGACATCAGGAAAGCATCAGTGTCTATACTCTCCAGTAGGTCAAGATGTACACAGCTCGTCGTCATGCACTTGAAAATCAGACCCCACCGCTTTTCAGTACGCCGGCCCACCTTGACATTGTAGGGACCAAAACAATCGACTCCAGTCGACCAGAAAGGTGGCTTGTATAAGCGGAGTCTGGCAGGGGGTAAGTCTGCCATCCGAGGGACCACTGGAGTAGCGCGCCATTTCTGACATTCAACACAGGCGTGCTGATGATGCTTGATGGACTCTCTTCCCCGGAGGATCCAATATCTTCTCCTCATCTCGGCGAAAACCCGCTCGGGACCTGGATGTAGCAGTTCACTATCATATTTCTTAATGAGCAGCTTCGTGACATAAGATTTGGGATCGAGGATGATAGGATGCATCGCATCTGGGTCAAGATCTTCTGCTCTGCGTAGTCTACCTCCCACTCTCACCAGGCCCACAGCTTCATCATACTCTGGAGCAAGCATGAGCAGGCGACTCAGTCTCGAGATGGACTTACCAGCAGCAAGAGCTTCCACTTCTTCAGGGAAGGACTCACTCTGGGCTTGTCTGAGGACATGTAGCTCTGCTGTTTGGACATCAGCTGCTGTCATGGTGGGGCTGCTCTGGTCATCAGCCGCCCCGTGAAGGCTCTCATGGGTAGCCTTGAGAAGACTGTCCCAGTTGTCTATATCAGACTGGAGTGTCGTGGTCGGAAAGCAAGTGGTGGCTCCACAGAACAATGTTTTCCGAAGTTCTTCCTCGTCAGCTTCTTGGGCTTCTATTAACGGAAGCACTGGCCAGGAGTCTGGATGTTGTAGGAGGAATGGTGGACCTTGGCTCCACCGGTTCGGCTGGCTGAGTTCGAGCAGGGGTTTGCCGCGAGTAAGGTCATCGGCTGGATTGTCAGTGGTGCGGACATACCGCCAGGTCGAGTTTTCAGTGAGCTCTTGAATTTCTGCGACTCTAGTTCCTACAAAGACCTTGTAGCGACACGAGTCGGAATTGAGCCACGTTAAAACTGTCATCGCGTCAGTCCAGAGAGTGACTTGCTGGGAAGGGAGTGACAGTTCTGTCATAATGACTTTAGCCAGCTGGGCTCCGGCTAAAGCAGCACACAGTTCGAGGCGTGGCATGGATAGTTGTTTGCGAGGGCTCACTCGTGACCGAGCCATCACAAATGCAATGTGGACTTCACCTTGATTCTCTTGGGTGCGGAGGTAAGCAACGGCCCCGTAGGCTCTTTCAGAGGCGTCGCAGAAGATGTGTGCCTCTCGTCTGGGTGCCCCAGTGTCTGCTACTGATGGGACATAGCATCGGGGGATTTCCACTTGAGGAAGATGGATTAGTTCACTCTCCCATTGTGTCCAGATATCCAGCAGAGCCTCTGGTCTGATCAGTTCATCCCAGCCAACTCCCACTCTCCACAGGTCTTGAATCAGGATCTTCGCTCGTGTGGTGAATGGAATTAGGTATCCGAGGGGATCATATTGTGTTGCCATCACCTTGTAGACGTTCCTCAGAGTTGGCTGTGAATATTCTACTGGTCTGTGGCGGTACCCAAGGCGATCGGTAAGGCAGTTCCAGCGAAGGCCTAAGGCTGGCTCTTCGGGATCTTGTCGAGACTGAGAGAGCCACAACTCGGTGCTTGCTGCTTTCGCTTCCAATGAAAGATGCTCAACAACGGTGGGGATGTTACTGGCCCACTGCCTGATGTCAAAGCCTCCAGCTGAGAGCAGTTTACGCATCCGGTTGATAATGGTCTTGGCTTCATCAGCGTTCGTGACACTGGTCAAACAGTTGTCAACGTAGAAGGCAGTCTCCACAAGGTGTAGGATGTCCTCATAACCGCTGCTGTTACCCTTCACATGCCGCTGCAGGGCGTATGTGGCACAGCAGGGACTACATGTCGTCCCGAATGGCAAAACCTGCCACTCATACACCGTTGGTTCATCCTCCCTCTTCATACCTCTCCAGAGAAAACGGAGAAGGGGCTTGTCTTCTGGTAGCAGGCGAACTTGATGAAACATCGCTTTGATGTCACCACTGATAGCCACACTGTGTTCTCGAAAACGAAGAAGTACACCGAGGAGAGTAGGACCTAAGGTCGGACCGGGCAACAGTTGACTGTTGAGACTTTGACCGTTGTGCTGGTAGGAACAGTTGTAAACAATCCTCGCCTTACCATTGTGGTGGACAACGTGGTGCGGCAGATACCAGGACTCTGTGGAGCTGTCTACTGTGTCAGGAGGTAGAGGTTTGGCGTAGCCCAACTGTTCAAGTTTCTGTATTTCTTTACAGTAGGTGTTAGCTAGAGCAGTGTCTTTGGCTAGACGGCGTTCTGTGCTCCGTAGCTGTGGGAGCAATGTGTGCTTTGGAGCCCAGAGCGTGAGGCTCGCTTTGCGCCTCAGTAGTGGAGTAGCATACCTTGTTACTCCATCCACCTCTGCCTTGACTGTGCGCTGTTCCAGCAGTTCTAGGGCCTGCTGATCTTCTTTGGAGCGGATCACAGTCTTGGCTTTGGCATACGGGGTTATGTCAACTTCCCACAGTCGTTCAACGTGCCGTTGCAGCTCTGAGTTAGTAGACATGGTGAAGTAGCAGTGAGTGCGCTCACCAATGAGGTTAAGGTTGGCGGGGCCTTGCAATGTCCAACCAAGAGCAGTACGCACAGCTACAGGACTCCCAGGAGGACCTGCTCGGACCGGTTGTTTGGGAAGCAGCAGATGTGGAAAGTCAGAGCCTATCAACAGAAGCGGCTGGACCTTGTCAACCTTCGGCAGGGGAAGACCTTGCAGGTGGGAGTATCTGCGCATGAGTGACTTGACAGGATAGCTATGCTCAGACAGACTCAGCTCACTAGCGGTGAAGGCATGAAAGATGTGGTATCTTTGTTTGGGAGAATGAGCTGGGGAGATGTCGAACGAGACAGCGGCTCCTTGTAGACGGATCACCTCATGGCGGACAGTACGTAAAGGCAAGCTTTCAGGCTCTTTAGCTAAATGGAGATGCTGGGCTGCTGAGGGAAGGATGAGGGTTCTCTCCGATCCATCGTCCAGAATAGCGAAACCTTCCAGAGTGTGCTCGGCATTGTACAGGCGCACCTTAACTAGCTTCAACATGACTCTCTGCGGACGACTAGGACGGTCAACGTATATGGTGTCGGGAGCAGCACTGACCATTAACACTTTCTTAGCCTCTTGGGAACACACTTCGTGGAGCACGGTCAGGTGTTGCTGTTTGCACACTTGACAAGGCTTCTTGAGAGTACATGCCTCAGGTTTATGGTTCCTGCCACACCTCCAACAGCCTCTGTCTTTGATCCAAGCGGAAATCTCTGATGGAGTGAGCATTTTGAATTTGGGGCATAAGCTGAGGTAATGTTCACGGGCGTCGCAGTACGGGCAGTAAGGCTTCACACTGGGTTTACCTTTGGGTGACTTTGTGCTGCGAGCAGGATCTGGAGGGGCTACCTTAGCTTGACTCTCAGTGCTGTAAAACACGTTGGATGAAGGACCCTGGGATTTCTTTTTGCCCTTAACTGGCTTAGGCTGGTCTTGGAACATCAGAGCTGCTCGAGATGAAATGCGCTTTGCTTGTGACTTTAACTGAAGCCAAACTGAGAAGTCTTCAAGCGTGTAGGTCTGATCTGTGCCGGTCCTCAGGATGCCTCGGTTTATGCTGTACTCCACAAACGCATCTCGATAGCTAGTAGGCAGTTTGCTTAGCAGCCTGTCGACGTGGGAGCCACATCGCAGTTCATAGCCATTCTCACCCTCGAGGGAGCGAAGCATGCCAACTAGACCTTGTACTGAGAGGGCAAAGTTGTCAAATGCCTCTGGATCTCCAGATCTTACGTGAGGTGAGTTTAAGATGGCACCCAGTTCACTCTGCACGAGCTGACGCGGTTGCCCATATTTATCTTGGAGAGCCTGGAGGGCCGAGGTGTATGGCTTTGGATGGTACATGTAAGCTTGGGCTAGCTTGTAGGCGCTTGGCAGTTTCAAGTGATCGAGGAGGACTTGATATTTAAACTGCTCTGTGAGGTGAGCATGTGTGTTGAGCAGATTATCCAAAGCCATCTTAAGCAGGGCAAAGTCTGACTCTTTACCTGAGGTGAAGTGAGGTAGAGTAGGTCTAGGAAGGCCATAAGATGTGGCAACTAGGAGCTCCATGAGGTCTGTACCCGGCGTTGTCCTGTAATCTAAAGGCGCTGTGCCCTGTCGTGGAGAAGGTGGCATGGCGCTGTAAGGATAGGACAGCGTGTTAGCAGCTGATAGCACTGGCTGTAGAGGTGTACCAGGTGGAGGCACATATTGGACCTGGGCTTGACTATAGACCATGTGTGGCTGGCGAAGTGGGGCCATATACTGTCCTACTGACAGTGGCGGAGAACATGAGGTAACGGCACTCACGGCTGATCTGGGAGCCGACTGCGAAGCTGGGTTGATGATTGCTGGAGGAGGAATCATAGTAAGATACGTAGGCTGTGGCTGAGAGAGTACACTAGTAGTAGTATAAGCACTCACTTGTGGAGCGGGCAGGACTGATGTAAGACTGGTCGAGACAGGTGGACTTCTGACTATACTGGAGACTGGTGGCATTACATGCATAGATGGAGTAGAATGGAGCAGTCCATGTCCATCTTGTGAGTGGAGTAGGAGAGGCTGTACTTCTGATGAGGACCTTAGATTGTACTCACATTCACTGAGGGGCCTGGAGGAACGGGGACTCTCAATTCCTTCTTCCTTCAGGAAAGACGTGATAAGAGCTGCTTGCGCCAATTCCATCTCTTTCTCTTTCTGTCGCCGTCGCAACATCTGATGCCTGGTGATAGCCTCTTTACTCTTGTATGCCATCTCTGCTTTCTCCTCCAGTCGACGTCTCTGCCGTTCTTGTTCTCTGAGAAGTTCCTCCTTCTCATAGAGGGCGTCTCTGGCTTCTTTGTCTAGAAGAGTACACTGCTCATCCACTAGCGTCTGCTCCATGATCTGCCGCTGCACTTCTGCTAATTCCATCCGCTTGACCTGTTCCTCCAACATGGCACTTTGTAGCTCGGATAGCCCGTCTGCAATGGACCTCTTAGTTGATAAGGCAGCACTGGCTCGAGATCTTGGTCTGCTACGATGAGAAGATACCCAGGATCGACATGACTCTGCTCTCACAGATGGCAATGAAAGTGGATCAGGGATTGGGATGTCTTGAGCTGGGGCTGCTGCTCCGAGTTCCTCAGCTTCGGTGGAAGGGAGTACTGTGACTCTCGGTGTGTACCCAACTTCAAAGTTTGCAAGGGATGCTGGTAACTGTATCTCCCGCTGGGGTCGAGAACGCACTGCTGGATCTGCAGATGCTTGTCCTGGCTCCATATTGTCTCCAGAAAGCTGTCAGATCCGGCTCGAAGGACCATGTGATAGAGTGGGACACTCTGAATGGGATAATACTGGTCTGGCAGTTTCCTTTGACAGGGCTCCGGTCAGAGAGAAGGGCACGGAGAAATTGTTCCAGCAAACTTTAATATTGTAGTTTGGGTACAATCATTGGTGTACAAATAGGTATATGTGTGGGTGTGTGTGTGTGTGTGGTCTGAAAAGGAAACAAAGAATAAAATAATAATCACAATGTACAAAAGTATAAAAAACATGTACAAAGGTATACAGTAATATCCAATGCAATAATAAACATGGAATCAGAATTCTGAAATATAATAATTTGGTCAAATAACCTGAAAAGAGTCATAAACAACTAATATACAGGCATACGAAAGGTTAATGAGGCAACGTAGGAATACTAAATGGATTTGGTGGTCTTCGCTTCCCTCTAGTGGAAGGGGGCGCAACTGCACCCCATGCGCTCAGCACCTGAGGGGCGCATGGCCAGGGAGCACTGAATTTCACTCTAGGTGCGTCTGACAGCGACACAGAGGCTAAACACGATTTAGCAGTGGGACTACAGGGCATAAGAACTGAAATATAGCACTCGAGAATACAGCTTAAGGCTGAGATAATGTAAAGGAAACAATCTCCAGTCTAACAAGGCTTATGACATGTTCACGTGATACCTATTAACTAAAGAAATACACACGAAAGTATCAAACCATACATATAATATACTTAACATGAAAACAGGTGAAAGTATACAACATCTAAACAAGTCAGATGGCAATATTTGCATCTTAGTGCAAGATGAAACTTACTTTCGATTAGGTTACGCACACGCGAGCCACCATCCCACAGAATGCGGAGTCGGGAATGAGGATGTGATGCGCTCGGAAAGGATATGACATCATTATAGTTTCAAATTAAAATGACAGGAAATAAAAGACTTTCCGACAATAGCAGAAATGTTTGTGTTGTACATCATAGAAGACAATGTTAGCATCCGCTAATTTTAACTGTTGGAGAAAATTGGTTAATTTTAAAGGGGGGGTGAAATGCTATTTCATGCATACTGAGTTTTTTTACACTGTTAAAGAGTTGGATTCCCATGCTAAACATGGACAAAGTTTCAAAAATTAAGTTGTACGTTTGAAGGAGTATTTCTGTTCCAAAAATACCTCTTCCGGTTTGTCACAAGTTTCGGAAAGTTTTTTTTGAGTATGGCTCTGTGTGACGTTAGATGGAGCGGAATTTCCTTATATGGGTCCTAAGGCACTTCTGCCGGAAGAGCGCACGCTCCCGTAGAGCAGAGCACAGACATTCACTGATCAGAGCGAGAGACCGAATTGTCACAAAAGAAGTGTGTTTTTGGTTGCCAGGGCAAGACAACCCTGCACAGATTACCAAAAAAAAAAAAAACAGCATTAAGGGACCAGTGGACGGAGTTTATTTTTACAGAGCATCAACGGAGTTGTGCAAGTGTTTTTGTTTGTTCCCTGCATTTCGAAGATGCTTGTTTTACAAACAAGGCCCAGTTTGACGCCGGATTTGCACATCGTTTATTTCTTAAGGATAATGCAGTCCCAACGAAAAAGGGTCACGATCGTGTGTTGGAACCGCATGCGGTGAGTAAAACTGCTTTAAATATCTCTGTGTTGTTAACTTAGCTATCTGCGCATAAGCACATCAAGTAAACAACATGCGATGTTGTCATCAAACTGCACTTTCCACATGTACAGCTTAAAAAAAAAAAAAAAAAAAAAAAAGACCACAAAGTGGAACTTAGTCATTTTCCAAAACCGCTAAGCAAATATATACAGTTTAATTACATACCACATAGAGACGTCGTTGCTGATGCTGCTCTTGTTAAATTTCAGCCTCTGGATTCTGATTCTGGATCATAAATATACGCTGAATCTGACTGTTAGCCATGGTTTGTTTTGGATGTTTTTTTCCTCACGGTAATGTCACAGCTTCCAAACGCTCTCAATGCAAAAGCCTACTCGCGCTCGTGATTCTTTAGCTCCGCCCACACGTCACGCCTACAGGCGCTCGTGTTTTTCCGGGAAAAATCGGTACAGACTATCTTTCTCTTATGAATATAATAAAACTAAAGACTTTTTGGAGTTATGAAGGATGCAGTACTACTCTATAGGTACTCAAGATTAACAGGATATTGAGTGAAAATGAGCATTTCACCCCCCCCTTTAAGCTTTTTTGCTCTATTTTCATCTTCCGGATTTAAAATCTAGATTGTGTTGACGTCACAATATGTGACGTGGCAATGGACTATAGTACATTGATGAGCGTAGGTGTCTATTAAATTATTCATGAGATTGCATGTTCTTATCCTATGAGAAGACGCTTCGCTTAATTATTCACAACAACATGTGTTGATTTGCTATGAAAGACGCATCAGACTGTGAAATGACATTGCACATATTAACAGAAAAACATTCATGGATCACAGAAGAGTGTTTTTTCTTTGTAATAAGAGTTCGGCAAAAACGCGATTCATTCACTTGGTGAGTGTAACCGTTTTTATAGCTCTGTGACACAACCTGTCAAAAGGCTTCTATAAACGCCACAGAATCTCGATGGTAGCGAAGTGAAACTGTCTGAACGCAAAGTTGTGTGTGCTGTCTGTCTTCCCTCTTCCCCCTCCCCCGGTCCGCTGCACACCACGCCCACTTTTTTAGCATTTTTTTAAACTGTGGTGAGAACTAACCAGTGCAGAAACGGGGGGTTTCATGACCCTTTAAAAACACAAAAATACAGCAATGTTCTTAAACTCTTGTTCTAGAAAATGAACAACAAAGAAATGTGCATTAGGTATAACGTTACTTCGTTTTTTAATGTTTTAAATAAATTTATGAAGCCGCTGCCAACTTTATTGTTACAAGTTGCATTGTTATATTATAAAGCCATCATATTATGTGTCGTTGATTAACTTACTGCGCAGTAAACAGAAAATCCTGACAATATCACAGCTAAATATCTTTAAGTATTGTATATTCCTCCATGTTAATCCCTGACACGCCCCCAACTCGTACAGATCGGGGCTTAAATAAAATCCCGAGCTCCCCACTGGTATTTACGATATTGTGGTGGCGTTCATGTGCATTCAACTCGTAAATACGATCTATACAAGATGAATTGAACGCACAGTGCAAAAGTGGGCGTTTATCACCTTATGGGTGTTTTCAAACCGCTGGGTGTTTCTAAATCATGCAATAATTTTCTCTCCATTGACTTCCATTCATACGCATGCGAATGTGTCAGACCGGAAACGCAAGCTTATGTGAAAAATTTCGCATTTTGCTGCATTCCAAAGTTCAAGTTTGGTGAACTCTGACCTGCAAATTCACAATCACGTGAAGATGTCGGACCAGTAGAAGATCGACACGTCACTGCGTGAACTCTCTGTACAGAAATTAAAAAAAAATGAAGGAAGCGCTATATCTTTAGCTGTAGAGCAGCATCCTATTTAATATAATACATATTTAAAAATTATAAAAATTTAAATAAAAAAAAGAAGCTGCATGGTTTGTAGTGTCAACAGGAAAGAGGAACAGATGATACATTTGAATGAGGACGTTTTATAAATTTTTATTGCTTAGGGTGTATATATTTATATAGAGAGAGATACAGAAAGTACAATATAATAAGACGCTTTCGACGCCGTCGCAAAAGACACAGTACAAGCACATATTAATCCATGTTGTGATAATTGAGGAGACTAAATTTTATCTTGCTCCCGCGCATATTCGCAGCGGTGTCCAAAATAATTTCGCAAGTTTAAATTCTAGTGTGACCGCGCCTTGAGCCTTCGCCATCCTGGCAGAATGTCACCACGCGACTCTCCCGGACAATCGAAAATGGGCAAAAAGGCGGGAGCTACTTGCTGAAGCCACGCCCACTTAGCGCGACGGCAGTGTCAGCAGCGGCAATCAACCTGTCACTCAAGTGGCCACGCCCTTAATTATGCAGAACTTTAAGTCTTAATATAATTGAAACTGATGAGTTATAAAACAAATTCACCCCCCTCACAGTTGTCACGAAGGGCAAAATTTGCTATTTAGACCAAAATCTTTTTTTGAACCAGGCTCTAAACATGTTTTTTTTCTGCTGTAAAGTTGGGCATTTTAACATGGGGAGTCTATGGGACTGACTCCCTTTTGCAGCCAGCCTCAAGCGGCCAGTCGATGAATTGCAGTTTTAGTCACTTCCTTATTGGCCTCACGAGAGAGAGCGAGAGGTTGGCGCTCTGTTTACTGCTGGGTGTTTCTGAATCATGCAATCTAAATGATCGCCCTTACCCAACCCCACCCCTAAACCTAACGTCACTATTACATCAACCAATCAGGTATCATGGTGTAAAAACACCTTGATCTAGTAACTCCCCATTACTTTCCTGCAGAGACCTATAGACCCCTTTTGTGCGGACGTCACAGGTATGTCACGGCGCTAGCTGGAGGCAAAACAAACGGAAAACTGGGGGGCGGCAAGATGGCGCATAGCGAAGACGTGCTTTAATTAGCTCTGCTTTGCCAACTTTTATTTTGATCGTGAAAAAGTAGTTTTTTTTCCATTATAAAGACCCAGTTTTCTATCGTTCTTCTCAGGTTAGTTGTTTATATAATACTTGGTTGACTTGTGGTGGAAAAATGTCTGTAAAGCAAAAAAGAAGAGGATCGAATACAGGTGCTAACTCCCTTGGTTCTTCCAATGTCTTAATGGACGCTTGTCATGATTATGTCGAACAGCTGATTACTGTCAATGATGAAGACTTCCCTCAATTACCAGTTACCCCTAGGGAATCCCCTGCTCCATCACTATGGATGGTGACAATATCATCACCACGCTTTCCCAGCTCATTAACGATCGGGCAGACGGAATTGAAAAAAAGTTGGGTGCTAGATTGGACGAATTGGAGAAAAAAATTGAATCAACCTGCGCTGAAGTTGTCATGCTTAAAGAAAACGTGTCCTGCATGGAACAGAAGTTACAGAAGTGTACTTCTTCAGTCAATCAGATCGAAAACCGTGTGTACGAATTGGAAGCGTACTCTAGGCGATGGAACCTCAAATTATATGGAGTTCGCGAGACCGAGGCAGAAGACGTCCGGAGGGAAGTTATAAAGATCTGCCAAGCTTTGTTACCGGAGGAGAAATCTAGGCTTGTGGATGGCATAGAGGCAGTACATCGCCTGGGTCCCAAGAGGAAAGAGCAGAAGGATTCCAGAGTGATCATCATGAAATTCATCTCTCATGCACTTCGTGACGCAGTTTGGAAAGCAGCCAAAAAATCATAATTTTTGCAAGCGAACAAGCTTCGATTCACCGAAGACCTGTGTAAAACTGATCGCGAAAAGAGACAGCTGTTATGGCCCGTGATTGATAGCGCACGCAAGGCTGGTAAGAAAGCGTACTTTGTGGGTGGCCGAGCATTTATTGAAGGGAGGGAGGTGTTTCCCCCTTCTGTGGCAATGTCTGACTGATTTGGACGATGGATTAATGAATCCATGACTGTTTGTTTTGAAATTCGCTTTTTGTAAGTATTGATTTTCGGGTTTTCTGTATTGTTTTACTTTTTCAGAGTTTATTATTGTCTGTTGGCTAAGTAGCATGGAATATTGTTCAGCTGACTGAAGCAGCTTTTGTTCAAGGTTGGTTGTTGACATGTCATTATCTTTTGTTTCTTTAAATGCCAGGGGATTGAGATGCAGTATTAAACGCAAGGAGTTATTTTTGTTTACTAAAACCCTTAAAACCGATTTTGTCTTTTTCCAGGAATCACATTCTACCATCCAGGATGTAAACTTTTGGCGATCACAATGGGGCAATAATCTTTGGGCTTCACATGGTTCAGAACATTCAGCAGGTGTTTGTACCTTTCAAAATAATTTTTCTGGTAGCATCTTACACAGTGATTATGATCATACTGGACATTATCTTCTCTTAGTGATTGGATTCAACTCCCAGTGTTCCAATATTATTTTGCTGAACTTTTATGGTTATAATTCAAAATCTGATAATGAAGTCTTACTAGATTGTGTTGAAGAACGGTTACTGTTTTGGCTAGATAAATATCCTGACTCCTTAATAGTTATGGGAGGTGATTTTAATACCGTTCTTAACAACTCACTTGATCGAAGGCCTCCTCGCTCTTCTACCTCAGGAAATTATTTAAAAGATTTTATGGAACGCTTTGATTTGGTGGATATATGGAGGGAAAAATTTCCTTCAAAAATATCATATACATGGCAAAATAATGTAGGCTCCTGTCGATCTCGGATTGATTTTTGGCTAGTTTCCAAACGATTTATTAACAATTCATCTGTTGATATTTTAGTGACCCCTCTTACTGATCATAAAGCTATATATATTAACTTGTCTCTTACACAGGATTATAATTATAGAGCATCTTTTTGGAAAGTAAACAACTCTCATTTGAAACATGAGTCTGTTAGACTTCATTTAGAAACTTTAATTTTAGAGTATTTAGGTAAAGCTACAAAAGAAAAAAGATTTAGCCTTTATTGGGAACTGTTTAAATTTGAAGTGGGTAAATATCTAAGAAGATATGGTAGTGATTTAGCTAAAAAGAAGAGGTCTGAAGAAAATGAAGTCATTTCTAAAATAGCATTTCTTTCTCAGAACATAGTAACATTGACTGACCAAGAAAATATGGAACTGTCTAAATTGCAGAATAGGCTAGATGAGATGTATAGAACCAAAGCCGAAGGAGCTTTTATTAGATCTAGACAGCGTTGGTTAGAGCATGGTGAACAAAATTCATCTTATTTTTTTAAACTTGAGAGACACAATTCCAGTCATAATACAATTCATAGACTAAAGATTGATGGACAGATATCTGACAGTCCAAAAAAAATTGCACAATTTTGTGCAGATTTTTATAAAGATTTGTATAGTTCCGATTTTGATTACGAAGCTACTACATGTTTCTTCGATTCATTACCTAGTTTTTTTCAAATTAACAGGGCAGACAGAAACATGTGTGATCTACCTCTTGTTTTGGAGGAAGTCACTGAAGCCATTAATTGTCTTAAACTTAACAAATCTCCAGGAGTTGATGGCTTGTCTTCGGAGTTCTACAAATTATTTGCAAAACAATTAGCACCTTTTCTTTTGTAAGTTTTTAGAGAAAGTATTTTAAAAGGCTCTCTCCCCCCTACACTTACACAAGGCCTTATCACATTGCTCCCCAAACCCAAAAAAGATGTTCTTTGTCAGGATAATTGGCGTCCAATATGTCTTCTTAATAAAATTTTAGCCTTAATTTTTGCTAAACGTCTTAAAGCATTAAATTCTATTATACACTCTTAAAAGAAATGGTTCGATTTAGAACCAAAAATGGTTCTATCACCCGCTTCATATATGGAACTCCAAAATGGTTCTATATAGAACCACTTTAATGGGTTCCATAAAAAGAACCCCAAATGGTTCTTTGAATCCAAGTTAGATGGTTCTAGAACCATTTAAGGGTTCTTTATTATTAAACAAGTTAAAATTATTATTGAATAAGAAAATATAAACAATCCAGAAAATTCTAAATGTTTAAATTTATTCAACTGTTTATACAAAAATATTAGTGTCATTTAAAATTGCACCTCTGTATACTCTGTATTAGACAGCAAATTTCACATTTAAGATGTTTAATTACATTTAACCATTTAGTTTGAATTATTTCACTTAAGCATTTTCACTTTGCAATAAACACACATAAGCTTTTTTACGTACATATAAAGTACTTCACTTTTACATATATCTCTGAAATGAGGAAAAACAAATCATTTTTGATATTTAACAGTGCAGATAAAAATCAATACATGAACAATTAAAACCACTATTAAATAGCTCTACAATTTACACAAGTTGACTGTACATTTTCAGTACAGGTATTGGTGTTCTTTTGCCGTGCTGTTGTCTAAGTTTAAGCATATATTTTTGAATAAAAGTCATTGTGTGCTTAATGTCAACCGGGTATTGCACATTAAAGAGAAAATAGACTGCAAATAGGCATTCCACAGCCTGTGTCATGTCAATGTCTGCCTCTCTTATGATGTTCACATTGTCCATTATAATGCTGAGACTTTCAGCCTTGAGGGGATCAGGAGAGCAGTTAAACACTATGGTTGGTGTAGCACCTTTGGGTTCCTGTAAAACAAACATTTCACCTTTTGAGTGCTTTTCACCAATTAACACAAGTCATCAAATAGACTTAAAAATTACCCCATAATTTACTTACCAAAAAAACAACCAATGTATATGACTGTTTCTCCAGTTTAACACAATCTGAGATATATTTAATAATAAAAAGCTTTGTAATGTGTTTGAATGTCAACATTGCTGATGACTGAAGAACATTCAACATGCTACCACGTCAGTTCCATTTTGATTACTTTGAATCTCATCGGTTCTTTCCTTCTTTTAAATGGATAGTTCATGACACAACACAGATATGACACTTTCTTTCTTCAGCATAACACAAAAAAAAAATATTTTGAAGAATGTTGGTAAGCGAACAATGCTGGTACTCATTCACTTCTATTATATAGACACCAAACCAATGGGCACATTTGTTGTTCGGTTACCATCCTTCTTCAAAATATCTTCTGTGTTCTGAAGAAGAAAGCCATAAAGATTTGAAATGACAAGAGGTGAGTGTGGATGACAATTTTTATTTGGGGGTTAACTGTTCCTTTAATATTTGCATTATTTTAATACATGTTTTCACTTATACAATTTATAGGAGCTACAACCTTTACATTGACAATGCAAACAATGCAACTTTACACTGGGCATGGAACAGATAGGTTAGATGGGGAAAGATATATGGTGTAGTTACCTTCTGTGGTTTCCTCTGCTAGTCCAATGAGATTGGCGTAGTTTTTTTTTACTTCCTTTTGCACTCCTGATGATGTTTGGGGCCATTTCATTCAGAGATGTTTCCATGTTCTTCGCCAAGTCTGTTCCAAACCTCATTGTCATTTCATGCAGCATCTTAAATACAAAACAGTACATGCTGTCTCAGTCCCAATAACACAGTTTCTAAATCAATTCCAAGCAAAGAATTTTGGTTGTTCTCTAGCAGATCACCTCACTTTCATTGTTATCTTCAAATAAAGTAGCCTTTTCAAATAGGGGATGATGCAAAACTTGTCTGTGCTTTCGATAGATATGGTTTCTGTAACTTGAAACAGTTTTATATATTCTAAAACATCCCTCAATGTCACAGGTAAAACTAAAATCTGCTTGGTGGTTATGTTGCACTTGCAGGTGAGTTAGAAACTTTGTGAGTTGAAACTTCAAAACATCATAAAATGAACATTTATAAATTTTCATCTGTAACCTTACCTCTGAAACTTTCTTTTGTGTCATCTACTGACCATTTATTAACCATGGTTATCTGGGGATAAAAAAAAAAACAAGCATAAATAACACTTCGTGAACGAACTATGCATTAAACACACCTAACGTTAAACATTTTTGGCTTTAGAACATTTGAATACTAAAATGTAACCTTGTGCTATCATCACTTTAATCCAGCGCATGCGTCACAGTAAACATAAACGAACACTGCACTGCAACTGTGTCTTTGCACAGTTTTAATAGCTACAGACCGGCCAGAAGTTTTGAACTGTAGCAGTGTCCACTTTCCTGCTGAATTTAGCTCCAACCCTGATGAAACACACCTGAACAAGCTAACGTTAATCAAGATCCTCGTTTGGTCTGGGTTGGAGTTAAAAACGGCACGAAAAGTATCTTGCGGGCCAAAGTTAAGAACTTCTACACCTGTTAACATAGGCCTGGGAAAAATACTCACCGCAAAATGAGTAGGCCTATGTGTGAAACATAATCATTCACCTCCGTCTTCCACCCGGTTCACTTTTATTTGAATCGGCGCCGTTTATTTGAACAAGGAGCGCGCGCTTAAAGGGGTGATAAAACACGATTTAACTTTTCTTGCTTTAGCTAGTGTGTAATTTTCCTGTTTGAGCATAAACAACATCTGCAAAGTTACAACGTTCAAAGTTTTAAGCAAAGGGAGATATTTGCTTTTAAAGAAATCCATTTCTAAGGACTACAGCAAACGGCCGGTAGGGACTACACGACATTCCTCCAGGGTTGCTGACGTCACTAAGCCCAATATTTACATAAACCCCTCCTCCGAGAATAATAAATTAGGTGGGGGGCGAGGCCATTTTATATTGCTGTGGAGATTGAGAAGAGTTGTTTATGCTGGAGTGTCTTTGCCGCGATGCCGACGAAACGCTGTTATTTTCATCCGGATTGCAGGTCCACTTTGTTCAGTCTTCCTAGGGACGGGGAAGTTAGGGATCAATGGTTAAAATTTATTTTTAACTCGGTCCCTCAAAATTATTACCCAAATCTCGCTCTCTGTGCTGCACATTTTACCGAGGAAAGCTTCCACAATCTTCGCGAGTTCAATGCAGGATTCGCCCAACGGCTTGTCCTGAAAGATGGAGCAGTTCCAACTTTAAAAACAGAAGCTGTTTACGGGCCACAAGCTGTAAGTATGACTTATGTTTCGTCGATGTGTTTTACTGTATTGGTTTGTATTGCTATTGGCTGTATTGCTAATTGTACGTTGTATCAATGAAGTGAACAAATAACAACGCTGTTTGGCTCTGCAAACCAGTTAGTTAAATGCTTATTCATAATTAACGTTATGCGACAAACACCCTAACGTTACGAACTTTTTTTCTTAATCTCAACAACGAACTTGGAATTAGTGTATATTATTCTTTGATTAGAGCGTTTATGTATTGTTTATCTACATGTTTGTTTATCTGCAGGCATGCTAAACATGGTTCTGTGTTTGATTTGGCTACTATAGTAAAGCCAATGTTTTGGGTTAATAGTTATAGCGACAGATATTTGGTTATAAGCGTTCTAAATATACAAAAGTAACGATTCCATTCAGTACCGATTACTATAGATCTTCACTCTTTAATCAAAAAATCCCTTTGAGGACTAATACAATTTGTCAGAACAATTATATGAAAATATTGCTTATGAAGCTTATTTTTTTTGTGGTCCAATGATTATTATCCAGTAATTTTTTCCTACTATTTTACATGTCAAATGTATGTTTTAAGCTGTAATTTGATCATTGATTACATATTGTCATTATTTCTTACAGACAACATCTCAGCAGGGTGCGAGTTCCCAAGAGCTCCCCACTACATCTACACTTAATGAAGTTGGATGTCAGTCAGACCCTATAGAGACCGAAACTGTAGCCACAGAGATAAAGCCAAAGATGCGATCAGTGGGCACACAACTTTCAATGGGTACATTGAGCAGTTTCCACTTAAGGAGCAAAGGTATGAAATACAGACATTAAATGTGTTTGTGTTACTTTATCATATGCAGTTCTAGTACATATTGTCTTTTTTTATTATAATTGTTATACCGGCTACTGAAACGTATGTGTATTAGAAAGTGGCTTGTGTTTCTCACTGTAAAAAAAATTGTAATAGCATGACCGATGGTTATGAGTAATTGTATTTTTTACTTTGTTTTTTTTTTGTACTTGTAGGCATTCAGGCAACATATTATGGTCATGATGTGGGCACCCAAACAACTGACATGTTTCCTGATGTGCAGCTGTCTTCAACACCAGTAAGGGGCTCAGTCTTCAGGCCCAGTAAGAGACCTCGTCTGGTGTTAGATGAGGAAGAAGAATCAGAATTAAATGTCGAACCCACTGATTCCACATATAACCCAGATTCTGTTGTCACTGAAGAATCAGAATTGGCGTAAGATATAAATACATATTTACACACTTGTTTTACCAATACATTTGTGTTTAAAAATATATATAAAACATGAAAGCAACTTCCTAATATTTATTATTTTTATATTGCCTTAGGATAGATCCACAGCCCGACCACAGCGATAACAAATACATTGTTTTTGAAAGCTGTCTTCGAGAGCTGTTTGTGTCCTGTCCAATTTGTAAGACAAAGTGTGTTGTCCAGAGCAGACGAAGGGGGACTTTTGTTGCATTCACCCAGCTTTGTGAAAAGTGTAACTACTACAGACATTGGCAGAGCCAGCCCATTGTTGGGAGTACCCCACTTGGAAACCTGCTATTGTCTGCTGCAACGTATTTTACCGGTGGATCTTTTAAACAACTAGAGAAGGTATTACAATTTACAATAAAATTCACAAAAAAATACTGTGTTTCAGTACATACTGTATGTATGTACTGTATGATTTCTATGTTAATAGATTTTCAAAGCCATGAAGCTCCAGATGATGCATTTCGTAACATTTAGGATTCATGCCAGGAATTTCATTGAGCCTACCATAATACACAAGTGGAACCAAGATCAACTGAATCTTATAAGACAGCTGCAAGAGGGAGGAAATGTTGCTGTGGCTGGAGATATGCGTGCTGACACGCCAGGTACGTTTAGAGTATATTTTAAAAAATCACACCGTTTATTTTATAGTCTTTGAGTTATCCTAAAATATTATGATACTGATGTTCTCAGTAATGTTCTATATCTGATTATGATGTTTACTATAGGACACTCAGCAAAATTTGGCAGCTACACCATTATGCACATGGAAACCAACAAAATTCTGGATCTTCAACTAGTTCAGGTTAGTAATTAAGCATTTAAAAAAAAGTTACATTTTCTTTTATCTGTTATTGCTTATACTCTACTCTGTTTATACATTTGAAATGTTGTGTACCCAACAACAGAGCAATGAGGTTGGTGGCAGTTATCATATGGAAAAGGAGGGATTGAAGCGTTGTCTCGATAAGCTGGAGTCTCATGGTTTAGCTGTTGACTACATCGTCACCGATCGCCATCCGCAGATTCAGAAGTACCTGAGGGACCGCAATATCACTCAGTTCTATGACGTGTGGCACTTTGAGAAAGGTAATTATTTATCTTTGTATTATGAATTGATACTTATTCAGTTATTTGTTAAACCTAACATGTACATTTATATTTTTGGGGTAATTTGATTTTCTTGAAATAATGATTGTACAACCAAGCTTTTACTTTGTACAGGTTTATCTAAGAAACTTGACAAACTTTCAAAAATGAAGGACTGCGAGGTGCTGAAAAAATGGTTGCACAGCATCAAAAACCATGTTTACTGGAGTGCGATTTCCTCTGAGTCTGGGCCAGAAAAGGTGGCGAAGTGGAATTCACTGCAGAACCACATACAAAATGTACATGTTCATGAGAACCACCTCTTCCCCAAGTGTGAACACCCAGACAAAGTTTCCAGGGATCCAAAAAAATGGTTCCAACCAGGTATGACTGTATAGAGAGACAGATGACAATAGAATGACAGTAAAATGGTAACATTTTGAGATTTTCTTCATATTTTATCTGTTTGGCTACAGGATCAATAGCGCTCCATAAAGTGGAAAAGCTATTATACAACAAGAGAGTTCTCAAGGATATAGAAAAGCTCAGCCACAACTTTCAGACGTCATCACTGGAGGCTTTCCACAGTCTGATTTTGCGTTTTGCCCCAAAGAACGTGATTTTCCCTTTCGTAGGAATGTTGTGCAGGTAATGTTCAGTAATATTTATAAACATTGTTTCTAACAATTGTTATGGAAATGTTTTTTTTATTCATTATTTAATTAATATTAATAATCTTTCCCTATAATAAATAATGTTCTTTGCTAATAAGGAAGAAACAGGTAAAATAGGTTAGGAGCCTTGCCTGTGGCCCTATGTTATCTATGTTATGAGTAGCAGAGATATAAAGAGATCGAGAGCCTCCCATCTTGGCGAGCACTCTCACATTCTCTTGACTGACTGTGCGACTGTGAGCCTTTCTTGCAAGAAAGAAACCATTATAATCATTGATTGAACATTTGTCTCTTATTCTGAATTGTTTGTTTATTTGTCACAACACAGTCTACTAATCTTTTCATATTTTATGGATTGTCCACTGATTACAGGCTGTATCTTGCAGCAATGCACTATAATGAAAATGCTAACCGTGAGCAGGCAACAACAACTGAAGGACAGGCTGTGTATAAGTTCGTTTTTCCAAAGTCCAAAAAAGGGGAATGCACAGCAAAGCCAGTGAAAATAGAACCAACATACAGTAAGTTGTAAAATGTTTTATTAACAATAATATAAAAAAAGCTATAATAAAATAAATATAAGCTTACAATTTTTTTTTATAAATATTACACAAATGTTAATTATAAAACAAAGGTAGCTTATTTATCAGTAATTATATAAACCCATAGAGGGACTCAGTATTCTGTTTTTTACAGACTATGTCGATGACCTTATGAGCCTTCTGTTACATAAAGTCTTTGTGGACCCCAAGCCATATGCGGAAGAGCTGCATGCAATCCCCATTCCACCTCCTCTGTCATCACAGTATGAAAAACCTTCCAAAGAAGAGGTGATTGCCCAGCGTGTGTCACGATTCAGTCGAGGGGTGGCCGGAACCCAACATACTGTCCCGCTGGATCAGGAAACTGTAGGCGGATCCGGTTAACAACACATGAGGGGATGACAACCCTCACACTACGTCCTAGGTAGCCCCAGCACCAGCTGACAAAGCTGCGATAGGCCAGATAACGGAAGCGCCTATGGCAGGAACAGAAAACCTCAATATTGTGTATAAAACCAGTGGTATATTGGAAACATGTATATGTGATGTGAAAATATATTTTGATTTAATTTTTGTCTTTGAATAACATGTCTTGTGTAAATAAATATATATTGTATCTATTGTCTTTTATTTATATTATTTTACACAACATAATTTCATACAATTTAATAAATACTTACTCCTCTTCATTTCTGCGTCTCACTGGTCCATAGTCGGCTCTGTAAATATTATTGATATTTTGCAAAGTATACGGATTTAAGCAGTTTGGTTCAAAACCTGGATGCTCAACCATACATTTAGGAGTGTCTGGAACCTCCATCATTCGTTTTACAACCTAAACAGTAATGTAAGACAATGAGAACATACTGTATAATTAATGTTCATCTTTTAAATATGAAAAAAGGATTATACAGAACTATTAACACGTTATGCATAATTTTGGTACTAGCTTATTACACTACCTTCTGTATTTCTTTGCAGCAGATGTTTTCCTCTTCAGTTGGCATTTTTGCACAGTTATTACATGTACACCTAATAAAATATATATATTTTTTAAATAAAAAAGGTTCTTGAATACTTTTGTTAATAGACAAACACTTATTATTGTTATAAATTCAACATCAACTATTATAATTAGTACAATTAAATAACAGCGTATCTAAAAAAGTATTATATAACAACAATAAAAAACATAACATTCTGAAACGTCATTTAACAGCCGTTCTTGAACAGGAAATGCTCGATCATCTTCATCAAAATTTTCTGGGTCCGATTCGGGCTCAAATTGGTATGGTTTTATTGACGCCATTGTTTCTAATACCCCCAAAGCACAGCCTACTGGTAAAGGTAAGGGGCGTGACGTTACCGGAAAACACACTCAGTGTGTTGTGATTCGCTAGTCGGTTAGCGAATCACAACACACTGGGCCAGCTAACCAATCTGAGCCCATTGCTCTTTTTGTGGGACTGGCTTCATAGAACCCGGAAACCATCAGACCGTTTTACAAGGAGGGACAGAGCAGTGTAGAGTAAAGGTAAAATATATGAAAAATAATGCATTTTTTTAAAAAACGAAGCATGAACATATGTTACAGTGCACCCCACAAACACAATCAAGCCTTCGAAAAACCGTGTTTTACCACCCCTTTAATTGAAATGAACGTTAAAATTCACGCTTCTGACTCGAAGCTCGTCTCCTTATAACACAGCTATCTTACTGTAGTTAACAATTCCATTAACATTAACAAGGAAATAAAGGAAGACTGTATCTTAATTAAATTAAAAACCGGAGCAAAATTAATTTAACGGCTAGAACCGATGGCTGACGAAGCCCGTCAGTGCTTCACGCCAGTGTTTTTGAGGTAAAATTTGCTTCTAGTATCAGTGTTTAACACAAGGGCTACTCTAACAAATATAAATATTAACTGTAATACAAAATATTTTGGTAAAATCATTTCAAAAATGTAAAAACTTAACTTACCTTATGGTATGAACGAGCAGAAATGGCGGACTCCTCAGTTTGTAAAATGAACTGTCACTTGTCTCGAGTCTCAACTCCTCTCACGATTCATCTTCGCCCATCCACCAATAGGAATTCAAGGATGACGTAATGCATATATGCCACCGGGGAGGGGGGCTTTTTATGATTATTTGTTTTTAATGTTCCCTTAGGTAGATTAAAACCATCACAATATGGTATACAAAATAAAGAAAACTCCTGGTTAGTTTGTTTTTCTTCACAAATTGATTCGTCAAAAAGGTAAACTATAATGTAAAGTAATAGTTTCATGCTAATGTACAGCTCACATCATACATTGACTAGATATTAATATTTTTGACTACAGCAGTCATTCTCATGGGTCTTGACTCAAAAAGCTTTGTGAATGTGTTGAGTAAGGATAATTATAGTGTAATCTTAAGTTTAAACTTCAGTCATAAAACATGAATTATAGAACCATTTTAATAAAAAAAGGGTTCTTTGCATGCGAGGGTTCTACATAGAACCATTTTTTTGATAAAAGGTTCTATTGGCCAAGTACGGAACCCAAGGGTTCTATATAGAACCTTGAGGAACCCTTTTTTTTTTTAGAGTGTAGATGAATCCCAGTCTGGTTTCTTATCAGGGAGGCATATTGCAAATAATATTAGATTAGTGTTGGATCTTATTGATTACTCTGATTTAATTGTAGATGAGAGCTTTATTTTGTTTTTAGACTTTTATAAGGCATTTGATTCTGTTGAACATAAGTTTATTTTTATAGCGTTAGAAAAGTTTGGTTTTGGTCCTTTTTTTATCAAAGCTGTTGAAACACTTTATGCAAATGCAAACTGTTCTATCAAATTAAAGACTGGCTCTACTAGATTTAATATGCTATGTGGAATTAGACAAGGATGCCCGATATCACCATATTTATTTTTATTAGCTGGTCAACTACTTTCTGTTTATCTTAGGGCAAGCGCTATACAGGGCATTAATATTGCAGGTAGAGAGATTATACTGAGTCAACTCGCAGATGATACGACACTTTTTTTTACGCAACTCTGCTCAGGTTTCTTTAGCTATTAATACTATTAGTTTATTTTCTCGGGCATCAGGTTTACATTTAAATATTCACAAATGTGAATTATTTTCAATTAAAAATTGTTGTTTAACAAACATAGACAGCATCCCAGTGAAAGAAAAAATTACTTACCTAGGCATAGTCGTTTCTAAAGATATGAAGAATAGATGTGTTGATAACTTCTCTCCAATGATGGAAAAGACCAAAAAGAAGCTAAATCTATGGTTACACAGAGATTTGTCTCTCAAGGGTAGAACTTTACTTTCTAAAGCAGAGGGTCTCTCACGTCTAGCCTATTCTGCTACATCTCTTTATGTTGATGCTCAGACTTCCAAAACAGTTGATCAATGTTTATTTAATTTCTTATGGAAAAATAAGAAACACTATATTAGAAAATCTGTAGTTATGAATTCTTATGAAAAAGGTGGACTTAATTTTATCATCTTTTCTACCCTTAATTATACATTTAAAATAAATTGGATAAAACAACACTTAAAAAATCCCACCTCTTTATGGAACTTTATACCAAATTTTATTTTTTCTAAATTAGGTAGTCTAAATTTTCTGCTCTTGTGTAATTATAATCCTGACAAAATTCCTTCCAAATTATCTCACTTTCACAAACAATGTCTTTTATCATGGTCTTTAATTTACAAGCATAATTTTTCCCCACACAATTATATAATTTGGCACAACAGAGATCTGCTGTACAAAAACAAATCTATTTATTTTGATAATTGGGTTAAAAATATTATTTTGGTGAGTCAGTTATTCAATGACCGAGGAATTCCATTAAAATATGAGGAGTTTCTGTCACATTATAAAATCCCAATTACAGCAAGAGAATATGCTATTGTTTTTGGAGCTATCCCTTCTGGGATTATTATGTTTATGAAGGGTTTTAACAACAAGGTCTCTCAGTTTGTGCCATGTCTCAATGTATTTGATACATATGTCTGTAAATTATCCCTAACCACCAAATCAAATAATAGGAGTATTTGTGCTCTGTTCCAGAATGAGGTTGTCTCTTGTCCGAATGCCATCTTTTATTGGAACAGACATGTAGGTGAAATTAACTGGGATAGGGTCTGGGTTTTGCCTCAAAAATTCTTTTTATATAATAAGACCAAAGAAGTGTCTTATAAAATTATACATCGGTGCTATCCCACAAAATGTTTTTTACAAAGGTTTATTTCTGAGGACTTTGATGTAAATTGCTCCTTTTGTGGTCTCCAAGCTGAAGATTTAACTCATTTATTTTGGTATTGTGAGTATACTAAGAATCTGTGGGAAAACATTTTGAGAATTTTTTGTGGTATAATTCCTGACATTTCCTTGAAATATTAAATGTTATTTTGGGTTATATACATTTTGAAAGAGAACAATCAGATGTTTTTTATTTACTTAATCTTATTTTGCTTCTCGCCAAATATTTTGTCCACAAATGCAAATATTGTAAATGTAAGCCTTTCTTTAACCTTTTTCTGGAAGATTTAAAACTGTATCTGTATTTGATTTCGGACTCTTCCAATAAGAAAGCTGTAAAAACTGTGAATCTTTTTAAAAGGTATATTATTTTTTTGCTCCCTGGCATGTAATATGTTGATGTCATTATGTGTTTCAAATGTCATTATAATAATTAAAAACAAAAACAAAAAAAAAACGGAAAACTGGAGGCGGCTAATACAAACCAACACAGGGTCGGCTACTCAAGGAGCTTAAAATGTCGTCTTGTTGTGTTGTTGGTTGCCAGAATCGACAGAGAACATTTTATATACATTGTTGTGATTAATTGTGACCGGAATTTAAGAACATGGTAAGAAAGAATAAATACAGAAAGTTTATAATTAATTTGCAGTCTTCAGAATTTTTATTTCTAGAAACTATTTACATCTTAATAATAATTTTACAGTAATGTCACTCTTTATTTAATCTAAGGATTTATACGCCCTCATTTTCTCTTTACTATACACGCTCGGTTTCTCTATCAGGTAAGTGTAGATGTCAGGCCACTCAATCGGAGGTAATCCTGTCAGATCGTCCATCCAATGAGTGATTGTGTACGGGTCGACCAATCTGGTTCCGTCCGTTAAAGTTAACTTTTTCAAATAATTATCGCGGTCCCGGACAGTGAGTGACCTTAAATATTCAGATAAAGCAGATATATTCAGATTTTCTCCAGCCATTGTTAAAAAAACAAGCTAAGAAAACTCGCTAGCTACCGTTTGTTCAAGTGTTGAGGGGAATCTTTGCCTCCAGCTAAGCCCCGCCCACACAAATACGTCACATTGTTTACCAACTGTAAAAGGGTCTATACTTGCTCGGTTTGGACACGGAAGCGCTGCTACGCGACGTCAGACTTAACAAAGCGAATTGAGTTCCAATGGGGTTGCTGTGTCCATTTCTTTTACTGTTTATGGTAAAAACCCCTGATCTGGTAACTCCCATTACTTGCCTGCCGATGACGTCAGCGAGGAAGATGGCGGCGGCAAGGAAGACGGGATCTGTGAACTCCGCGATGCGAATAATGGCAGTTTTACTGTCACTGCAGATCCTTTCTATGAACTGCGCATCTGTAGCGAAAGGTTAGTGGTGGATTTCCCTATAAACATTAACAGCTTGTTCCCCCTGGCCAGTGGTGTCATTTACTCGTGCCAAAAAGAGTTCGTGCTCCGTTGTAAAACTTCGTCTGTCAGTTAACAACGTTAAATGAATCTGTTAACAGAGTCGACGCAACGACTTGACTGACTTCGAACGCACAGCAACAGCTGCGCTCACTCAAGGTGATTTTTATTGAAACATTACAGGTACACACCCACATTAACAATCAATCACAGTTGTTCCATCATTCAATCAAATAAACAAAACAAAAAAACAAAACTACAATTTGTAGTTTTTTCACATCTTGGATCTAGCTTTCTTTTATCTTGTTTATAAACAAAACACTTTGAACCAAACTTTTGCATCCTGGATAAATTTGGCCTTCTCCCTGTTAACATCTGAACTGGTGTTTGTTTGGTGCGTTTGTTAAAACATCTGTTTCTAGTTATGGCTGCTGTCTGCACTGCGTAAGGCCATAAACCTTTAGGTAATCCACTCTCTATCAACATGCATCGTGCCATGTCAAAAAGTGTGCGCCAATTTCGCTCTGCTGTACCATTTTGATGGGGAGAATAAGGTGCAGAAGTCTCATGTCTAATACCATTCTTAACCAACAGTGTTTTGTAATGCTTTGCAGTAAACTCAGTGCCATTATCAGATCTAAGGCGTTGAATTTTACCATATGGGGCCATATCTGCTAGAAACCTCTCTGTGGCTTGTAGTGTGTCACTTTTATTCTTAAGGGCATATATAAACACTGCACTGGAAAAATCATCAGTGAATGACAGGACATATTTATACCCCTCTCTGGAATCTGGCTGAATTGGACCTGCCAGATCTGTGTGCACTAACTCTAGAGGTCTTTTAGCCCTCACATCAGGCTTTCTGTTTCTACTTTGCGTAAACTTGCCTTGGGTGCACACTTCACAAAATGGGGGTTTATTTATTGGACCCTTAATTTTCATACCATCAACAATACCTTCTAACCTCTGAACATCATCAAAATTACAGTGTCCCAATATCTCATGCCATGTTTTTAAATCATAGCATCCCTTAACATGGTCATCACATTCATTTGGTACTGTATGCAAATAATATAGTCTATCATGTACATGAATAGGAAATTTTGTACCGTCTTTGTGCATCAGAATGTTCTTGCCTTTCTTGAAAGTCACAGTCGCTCCGCTGTTAGCTGCTGCTTGCACCGAGAATATATCCTGCGGGTAAGAAGGAATATACAGCGCCCGTCTCAGCGTAGTTTTGAGGTGGCGTCCTCGGCTGTCCATCAAGTAGACTTCTGCATCACCTCGGCGCTCTGCCACTCCTTTACACCTCGTGCCGTCAGCCAACTCCATGCAATGTGTCCCGGACTGGAACTCATCATCAAAACTTTTGAACTTTGCAATATCAGTGACGATATGCGAGGTTGCCCCGCAGTCGACCATCAGGCCCCTCGTGTAGATACCCTGGCTGCTTGGCTGGGATCCTGCCGCCCCATCCGTCACCAGGAATACGTATTCGTCTGTCACTTCCTCAGCGGCTCTCCATGTTGCGTCCTGACGCCGTCTCCTCCTGCAGGTTGAGTCGCGGTGTGTACTGCTTTTGCAGTGGCTACACCACAGTTTGCGCTGGCAAGCGCGGGATATGTGTCCTTTCAGACCACACCTGTAGCACACGACGTCCGCTGCAGCCTGTTGAGCTCCACTTTCAGTTGAACCTGCGTTGGCGGGTCTCGCTGTCCTTTGTCGCGCCCGCACTGACATTACATTGTCCTCAGCGGCTGGGGCACGCATCTTTTCGATGTCCTCGTAGCTTCGAAGCTTCGTTTTGAATTCGGCAAATGATATCGTCTCATCTGCTTGCGTTATATGGATGGCAAATGGTTTAAAAGTCTCAGGAAGCCCCTTCAAAACCATAGCTATCAGCAACCCGTCACTCAAAGTCTCTCCAGCATTTCGTAATGCCGTGATAGCGTTTTCCGCTCGAATAACGTATTCAGTCACACTTTCGCTGCTTGATTTTTGAAGCGAGGTCAGTTCAGTATACAGGCTTATTACTCGTGGTTTTCCTTTACCTGCATAATAGTCTCTCAAAATCTTTAGCGCTGCACATCCATCATCGGCTGCGTCTCGCATCACCAGTGATAAACTTTTATCATCCAAGAATTGTATCAATTCTGCATATGCATCAGAATTTGCGGCAGCTTCCTCCGGTGTCTCAACACCCTCGGGCTTCATAGTGATAATCCATTTCAGCCCTTGCAGTCGGAGGTGGCCCAAAAACTTTATCTCCCAGAGTTCATAATTTCTCTCATCCCCGTCAAACAAAAGCCGCGACCAGCGACCGCTATGTTCTGACGATCTTCTCGCGTTACTCATGGTGCTACTTCAGCACGCTATAAAACAAACAGACGCGGTGTATCTCGACTTAATCTGGGCCCATAACCTGTTAACAGAGTCGACGCAACGACTTGACTGACTTCGAACGCACAGCAACAGCTGCGCTCACTCAAGGTGATTTTTATTGAAACATTACAGGTACACACCCACATTAACAATCAATCACAGTTGTTCCATCATTCAATCAAATAAACAAAACAAAAAAACAAAACTACAATTTGAGAGCACATAGTTAACAGAATCCCAAGTAACGTTAACGTTACTCTTCAAGCGTCTTTCTCATCAAATGTTTGTGTCGAGGTCACGATAAATGGCACGTTTACATAACGTTACATGAATACTTCACAGAAAACAGAAAGACCTCTGGGGCATGTTCAGGTTTAAAACGGTGCGAATTGCGCAACGTTTTGCTACGGTTTCCGGGTTGAACGTCATGTTTCCTGGAAACGGCGTGCACCGGTGTGCAACGGGGTTTGATATGTGTTTTCTCGTTTGGTGGGTGTGTCAGAACTGCAGTCTAATCAACATGTATATAAAGCATGCGGTATTAAAGTGAACTCGCACAGTGGCTTCAAGGAAAATAATGTACAAATGTGTTCATTGCAGCTCGGTATACGCAACAACTGAGGATGTTAGAAGACATGTTTGTCGTAAGTTTTATTGTTAAAATATAGGATATCAACATAATAATGTAGTTGTTTATATTTTAGCTTCATTACAAGTGTATTGCATTTGGTATAGAAATAAACAATGGTAATTAAGTGCTTTCCTTAAAAATGAGAAAGAAAATACAGGGTATTAAAACCGTATGAACTACAAATAAAGTCGGTATGTGAGGCTAAATAGATGTGTTTTAGTCTGAATTAGGTAAGAAACACAAAGAACACAAATAATGGCCTTCTCAGCTGCCATAGTTGCAACTCTTTCGTCATCAGAACAGTGTGTTCAACGCATCATCGTTTCTGTTTAAAAAACGTTGTGCAACGTTTTGTCGGGGCTGAACACAGCCCTGGTGATTCTGAGACCGGAAGTCTCGTGCTGTTGTTACATGGTCAGTTTCTCCACTGTCAAGCTTCTGTAAACACTGGAATTGTTTACATCTCACAATACTATTTATATTTCCAAATTCTGACTTTTTTTTCAATTGTGAGATAGATTCTGAACTATGAGGAAACAAAATTTAGATAACCTTTTATTTTTATAATGTGATGGAAAAACAGGCTTGCATACATTTCAGCTTTTATTTTATTTTATTACATTACGTATTAGTCCATGATGAACCATAATAGTGTTATTTATTATAGCACTGGAAATAGAAGTGTAATACGAGATAAAATGTAAATCTGGTCAATCCGGTTTGGGTTTCTGTGAACATAGATCTATAGATCATCTTGTCAAACTGTTGATCTACCTTTTATAGACATAATTATAACATTATGCATTCAGTTTCTTGTGTTCTTATTACCTTTTTCACTCAGAAAAATATCTAATCATGCTTTAATGTGCCAGAATAAAGAGCTTGCATCATTGTCTGCTGTTGTTAATGGGAAAGGCATCCAGTCTGACCAGAAACAGGAATAAAACTTATGAAAAATTATCAACAGAAGGATATTTAAAAGCAGAGGCAGGGAAATCATACAGTGTATATGTGAAACAAACTAGATTCTGAAAGGTAATACATTATTATGGTATTAAAGTTTGTTCTTATTAAATAAACACATTGGGCAAAAATTGGTATTCCCAATTGTTCATGATTTATGTCTGTGGGAAATGCAAAAATTGGAAAATGTATATCTCAGGTGAATATTAACCAGGTAGATGACATGTAATCTGCATTATGTAATGAGATTCCAAATATTAAGTACTTGTAATTGGATTATAACACCGGCCCGAGCCCAACAACAAAACACCCGCAGACCGGCATGAGCCTAACAACAAAACACCCGCAGACCGGCATGAGCCCAACAACAAAACACCCGCAGACCGGCCCGAGCCCAACAACAAAACACCCGCAGACCGGCCCGAGCCCAACAACAAAACACCCGCAGACCGGCATGAGCCCAACAACAAAACACCCGCAGACCGGCCCGAGCCCAACAACAAAACACCCGCAGACCGGCCCGAGCCCAACAACAAAATACCCGCAGACCGGCCCGAGCCCAACAACAAAACACCCGCAGACCGGCATGAGCCCAACAACAAAACACCCGCAGACCGGCCCGAGCCCAACAACAAAACACCCGCAGACCGGCATGAGCCCAACAACAAAACACCCGCAGACCGGCCCGAGCCCAACAACAAAACACCCGCAGACCGGGCCGAGCCCAACAACAAAACACCCGCAGACCGGGCCGAGCCCAACAACAAAACACCCGCAGACCGGCCCGAGCCCAACAACAAAACACCCGCAGACAGGCCCGAGCCCAACAAATCACCCGCTGACCAGCCCGAGCCCAACAAAATGCCCGAGCCCAACAACAAAATACCCGCAGACCGGCCCGAGCCCAACAACAAAACACCCGCAGACCGGGCCGAGCCCAACAACAAAATACCTGCAGACCGGCCCGAGCCCAACAACAAAACACCCGCAGACAGGCCCGAGCCCAACAAATCACCCGCTGACCAGCCCGAGCCCAACAAAATGCCCGCAAACCGGCCCGAGCCCAACAACAAAACACCCGCAGACCGGCATGAGCCCAACAACAAAACACCCGCAGACCGGCCCGAGCCCAACAACAAAACACCCGCAGACCGGCATGAGCCCAACAACAAAACACCCGCTGACCAGCCCGAGCCCAACAAAATACCCGCAGACCGGCCCGAGCCCAACAACAAAACACCCACAGACCGGCATGAGCCCAACAACAAAACACCCGCAGACCGGCCCGAGCCCAACAACAAAACACCCGCAGACCGGCATGAGCCCAACAACAAAACACCCGCAGACCGGCCCGAGCCCAACAACAAAACACCCGCAGACCGGGCCGAGCCCAACAACAAAACACTCGCAGACCGGGCCGAGCCCAACAACAAAACACCCGCAGACCGGCCCGAGCCCAACAACAAAACACCCGCAGACAGGCCCGAGCCCAACAAATCACCCGCTGACCAGCCCGAGCCCAACAAAATGCCCGCAAACCGGCCCGAGCCAAACAAAACACCCGCAGACCGGCCCGAGCCCAACAAAACGCCCTCAGACCGGCCTGAGCCCAACAAAACACCCGCAGACCGGCCCGAGCCCAACAAATCACCCGCAGACCGGCCCGAGCCCAACAACAAAACGGCCCGAGCCCAACAACAAAACACCCGCAGACCGGCCCGAGCCCAACAACAAAACACCCGCAGACCGGCCCGAGCCCAACAACAAAAAGCCCGCAGACCGGCCCGATCTACACCCAGAATGGAGATTCCCATTTCTTCTTCCATCTTGTCATCTTCGCTCTTATGGCGGCCATCGTGTACATCAACTGCCACAACAAGAGGAAGGTGAGCATCACAGTATTTTGATCTAATCACAGTTTCTTCAGATCACTGCCATAGCTCTGCGAGTTACCGTATCTTCCGGACTATAAGTCGCACTTTTTTTTCATAGTTTGGCTGGTCCTTTGACTTATAGATAGGTGCGACTTATTTATAAAAATAATTTGACATGAACCGAGAGAAATGAACCAAAAGAAATCATTACCGTCTACAGCCGTGAGAGGGCGCTCTATGCTGCTCAGTTCTCCTGTAGTCTACACTGAAAACATACAGCGCCCTCTCGCGGCTGGAGACGGTAATGTTTTCTCTTGGTTCTAAATAAATGCGACTTATAGTCCGAAAAATACGGTACATTTTTTCCATGTGAAGAAATGCCACGATTAACTGAAAAATTTTCAGCATGCACCAAACAAACTTATAATGCGAATCACTTGTCAATAAAAGAGAAGCTTTGCGATTTACTGTCAAAATACAGAACATTAAAAACGATGTAATGTATTTTTTTGAAAAGTGACATAAATATTAGTATTCTACAGTTTTAATGTGAAATAAAATCATTATAATTTTTCTTAAATACTTTCCAAAATACTTTTTTTATTTATTTGGCAGTTGTGTAATTCAAACTGCTGTATTTTTTCAGATTTCTTTGTTTTTATTTTGTGTTAATTCAACTGTTGTATTATTGCAACTGAAAATAGCCTTAGATACTGACATGCCAATAAAAATAAATAACTATTCACAATTATTCACATTATTACAATTTACGGCACAATGAATGTTTGGAAATGTAAACCGTAAACAATAACTGACTTGAACCCATGTTTAGCTGCTGGAAATACTGCTGTTCTCATCATTTTGGCCAGCGCTGTATGTTTATATAAGATCACACAGTATGTATAGTGAAGGAGATGAAGGGCAGATTAATGAGTGTTGTTTCTGACACAGGCAGACGTCTGCTGTGAATGATCTGTCCTCTTCTCTGTGTTTCAGCTGATGCAGTTGGCTCAGAGTCACCGCTGGTGGGACACTTTCTGCTCTCGAGGGGTGAAGTATCATCGGCTCGACCAGAACGTCAACGAGGCCATGCCCTCGCTCAAGATGACCGACAAAACCTGTTAGCCTGCACCAGAACGCCCTCGTCCTCAAAGCCTCTCCACTCGCACGTGTCAGTGATTATGAATAGATTCAATGAAACAGGACAAATTTAATCTTGACAAACTATGTATCATTATAAAGATCTAAGCCTCAAGCATCGACGACAGATCGCTGTTTTTCAATGGAAAGCTTATAAAGACTGTATTTGCTACATTTGTGTAAGCAGTTTACATAAAAAAAAAAAACAATGTAAACAAACGCTGTACATACCAGATCCGTCGTAATAACGAGTCATAAACACATCCACAGCTGTAAATCCCAGTTCAGTTAGGAAGGTGAGGGTCCACTGAACGACTTATAATGAAGCAATAACCTTGTAATATGGATCATAATTCCTTTGTTTACGTTTCATTTCTTCAGCGACAGAATTGTTTGCGTCCGTTATGGAATAACTCATGGTCGTAAACTGCGTCTTGGTAGTAAAACCACGGCATGGTTTTGCAGTTTACAGAGTCACAAACAGAACGAGGCGATACACTGAAAAAAAGAATGAATGAAAAATAGGCGGAAGATAGTTTATTTGAATTTGGCGCTTTCTCCTGGGAGCTGGTGACGCGCTCTGACGCACCTGTCAGCTGATGGAGGCGGAACTTACAGCGATCGTCTTTTTCCTTTCTTTCTTTTATTTTTCAAAAGTTTTTATATATGTGAGAGTGTGTTTTATGTTGAATGTGAATGTATCTGCATGATTACCATCTGTTTAATGCAAATGAGCCCAAATCAGCTCGCTATTACTGAATGATGACGGCTATCAAAGTGAACGCAACTAAATGAATAGAGTGAGTGGATTATTTACTTTGGCACATTTTTGTTATTACCATCTGTATAAGTGGCCATCAGCACTTATTTGCATCGTAATTCATTGTGAAATATGCATCACTAGCAATCTCAGGATGTTCTATATTTTCAAACATTTTATTTTTCTTATTCTTATTTTTCTTACTCAAATTATTCTTACTGTATTTTTCTAGTGCTCAAATAAATCATTTATATGATGTCTAAGTTTCTGTCTAGTGTTTTATAATTGAAAAAAAAAAACTATGCAGTGGTATGTTTACTGACTAAATAGTTTGTAGAAGCCTTCAATACTATTGGGAAATATATTTTCTTATATTTGGGGGGTGGGGATGTAGACATAGTCTCATAAAAATATTTGCAGGAGTCTCATTTTTTATTATATTTTATTCAGATTTGAAATAGAAACTCATGAGACATGTGGCTTTCAACCCATTACTTTTCTAGATTGCTCCAGGACTCATTTCATGTATTTTTATATCAAATAAAAAAATATTTAAGAGTGGTAAAAGAAATTCAAGGCAGTGTCTATAACTTTTAATATTTTTGAGCATTAGCAAATCTGGTTGATAAAAAGTGAAGCCCAAAGGGTCTTCTTTCTAAAGACACCACAATTATGTTTGTAACACACTGAAGTAGGAAACTATTACAATTATAAGTTTGGTAGAGCACTTTCATCAGTGAGTCCCATAATGGGGGGTCAGGTTAACAGGTTTTAAAGAAGTGCAAAGAGTTGATTACTTCACACTTTGTGTCTTATTTAATCAGGGGAAGAGGGATTGTGCTTTAGTAGTGTGTTTGCTGTGGCGCCTTTGTTCGTGTTATGACTTCAGTGAAGTTGTTTTATAGGAGATTTATGGGATATTAGTATACAACTGTTTTTATTCACTGTATTCACTGCAAGCATTGCTCCATCTCAACACGACTGTAGCAGCAGCAGACGGACGCGTCATATATCAGTGCATTTGTGTAAATCTGCTCCAGCTACAACACATTACAGCTTCTTCATCTCTGATTTCCATCAGAGCACATGGAGGTTGTGTGTGTGTGTGTGTGTGTGTGTGAAGACATATATTGATCAATCAATTCATATATTGATTTCCTCTTCAATCAGTAGAAATTATGTTCAACAATAAAGCAAAAGTGTCTCTTTTATTACAGGGGTGTGATTCTTCCAGAAAAACCCGGAAATCCGGCTTTTCCGACCTGAAAATGATGCTCTCGTAAATCATGCAAAAAAAAAAAAAGGTTTGGATGTGTTGGGTATTGTTAAACATAATGACCGATCACCTCTGTCAACGTTTTTTTGTGCCACTGATTCATGTCGTCGTGTCATTCCGCAAGTAGTCGAATCATTTGTCACGATTGAAGTTCAAAGTGTATGCGCACTGTTATGAATGTGCACGTGCCCAACCGTCTACTCACATGAACAGCTTCAGTTGACTGACGAGAAAACGGATGATTCAGCTAAGAAAATCCAATATATTGTCTTTCATTTTTTTCATGAAAAATCATTTCATTTTTATCAACGATTATGAAAATCCAATAATAAGGGCTTGGGCGTCGTGATGTCATTACTTGGCGTGGCCACCACGTTGACAGCCTCCTTTACTGCTACTCTGACTACTGCGCAGTGTTTAGACATACTCCCTCTCATCCGTGTGTCTTAATTTGATTAATTAAAAATCTATTTCAACCATGGTAAACCGTTGCTGTATTGTGGGGTGTAAATAGCGCAACATATAATCGTCATGGGGAAAATAAAATGAGAATGGATTAACTTTACACCGCTTTCCTGCTTGGAGGCGCGACGGAGACCATAACATCTGAAAATTCATTTAACGTTATATAGCTTAAGTCAACATTGAAAATAAGGGGCATTTCTTGGGTTACTCATTCAAAATACGGGACATTTCAACATTCATCTTTTTGTTGCTATCCCTCTCCTGACATAAAAAAATTCAAACTACAAAACTGCTGCATTAACTAACGTTAAGCGATTTGTGAATCTAGGTCTAACGTGACTTTAGTTACAGATTAGTGTGAAATCATGCTCTCACAACAACCACGCTATCTTAAAAAGCCCAACATCACGATAAGGTTGCTTTCAAGTAAGCAAAACGATGCTTTGTAAACAGCTGTTTCGCTGGAAGGGCAAGGAGTAGCGACAGGACAACAACACAGAGACTTGACAGGTCCGATTGAAGAGCCAATGGGTTATTTTACAGGAAAATACCCAACCATTTGTGAACTGTACATGAGACTTGTAGCGTCGGAACTATTCTGAAGTATAGGCGCTCACAAAACAAACAAGGTAGCCGAAGATATCTATTATGCAAAAGTACGGCAGCAAGTCTCCATCGGTACTCCACTATTTGTTGGGAATTTCATATGGATCCAAACCGTTAATAGTGCCGATTTTGTCCACATACCAGTCCCTGGCATCCATATTTAGCGTATCCCTATAAATCCCACAACCTTTCACGATTTTACCATCTTTTGTCTTTCTCCTAACTTTGCTTCTTCTCGTTCGACTTGATGTATGTTTACATTCGCGAGGCTGCCAGCAGGACCGCCACCTCCCAGAATGCAACGCGGCGCCCAAGCCCTATTGCGCCCCATTCCTCCCCCTTTTGCAGCGCTGCGCTTTCGTTCCTCCATAAAAGCCCAATTTCCCGTGAAAATCAGTATATCATGTAACGTGACATTTGCAAAATGGGACGTGCTTGAATTATCGAAGTATATTTATTCATGTTTTTAAAAGCATGGAAGAGAACTTGCACTGCTCCTCAGGAAGATATAAGCGCTCAGAGACAGAACAGAACACGGACATTTAAAATCATCTTTTAGCTCAAGGTGCGCGCCTAAACCGGCAAGTTCATGCAAAAATGTGTCAAAATGCTGTGCTTGGTGATTATTCTTGTATACATTCGTCGGTCCTGTAATAAATTAATGTAAAGAGTTGAGAATGAATATACACATGTAACAGTAATTTGGATCCGTGCGGCTCTTAAAGTGACAGCGGGCTATATTTTATTTTACATGTAATTATTAATTTCTGCAGTAGGGTGTACAACGCTACATCAACCTTTTCATATAAACTGCAATAAATACAAAACTTAAGCCAAACTTAAACTGAAATGAGACAGAGACATTAATAGTAAATCGTATAACGAATAAATGAAATAATCATACTGCTTGAGACAGTTCGTTCAATTTGTATCTTTTTATTCTTTTGTATTTGTTCCTTTGCTTTTTTATTACTGACAGTTTAATTATTTTCAATAATTTTGAGGACTTTTTGTTTGTTTGAAACTCTGCTGGTCTCTACAATGTAGATGCCATAGCAAGTCAAGTCAAGTCTGCTTAATTGTCAATTCTTCCACATGTACAGTACATACATACAGAAAATTGAAATTGTGTTACTCTCAGACCCCCGGTGGATACAGATAACACTAACAGTAGAACATTAAACACAGATAATAAAATATAAAGTACAACTATACAAATAGGTCATGTAAAAAGAAAGATAAGTAAAGCAGCACATGGTAGATTAAGTGCAAACCAGTAAAGTAGCCAGTGCAGATATAATGATTGTAGCAACCTTATTTACAGGAAATTCATATTTGATATGTATCTTCTAATATCTATCTTTAAATAAATCACTCATATAAAGTTTTGGTCATATGGCGCCCTCATGATCGTGTTAAATAATCGTAATTATAATATTGACCAAAATATTTGTGATTATGATTTTTGACATTATTGAGCAGACCCTACTTTGAACCGATTTACTTTAATGAAAAACTGATCTGGGTCAAGTTTCCTGATAACGATGTAACGATGCGCTTTTCCCCAAAAATTTACTAAATTTACTTAAGAGTCACTGCCAATTCGCAAAATTCATGCTGAAATATAACCTATGGAATCGTATTCTGAACGTTCAACCTAATAATCGTCATCTGTTGTGGATTAGCAATCATAGAAGTCTATAATAAAGCACATACCTACAGGCGGAGGCACTGACAAAATGGCTGAATAAAAACACAAGAAAAGATAACTTTTATTATGATATTGGATTTTGTTACGCTTTATTACACATGCATATCAACAGATGATTCCATATTCATGAAACAAAACCTCAGCTTTTTTGTTATAAATCACTGTTTAGCATTATTTTGGATGATTATTATTCATCTATGCTTGCATACATCAGAGCACGGTTTTAGGTGATAAAAGCATATATTCAGATTTGAAATGATCCAGGTGCTGGTCATATAATTAGAATATCATCAGAAAGTTGATTTATTTCACTAATTCCATTCAAAAAGTGAAACTTGTATATTATATTCATTCATTACACACAGACTGATATATTTCAACTAAGGAAAATCCCAAATTCAGTATCTCAGAAAATTTGAATATTGTGAAAAGGTTAAATATTGAAGACACCTGGTGTCACACTCTAATCAGCTAATTAACTCAAAACACCTGAAAGCCTTTAAATGGTCTCTCAGTCTAGTTCTGTAGGCTACACAATCATGGGGAAGACTGCTGACTTGACAGTTGTCCAAAAGACGACCACTGACACCTTGCACAAGGAGGGCAAGACACAAAAGGTCATTGCAAAAGAGGCTGGCTGTTCACAGAGCTCTGTGTCCAAGCACATTAATAGAGAGGCGAAGGGAAGGAAAAGATGTGGTAGGAAAAAAGTGTACAAGCAATAGGGATAACAGCACCCTGGAGAGGATTGTGAAACAAAACCCATTCAAAAAGTGGGGGATATTCACCCAGACGTATGCAAGACATGGGTTTCAGCTTTGCATTCCTTGTGTCAAGCCACTCTTGAACAACAGACAGCGTCAGAAGTGTCTCGCTTCTAAAAGGACTGGACTGCTGCTGAGTGGTCCAAAGTTATGATCTCTGATGAAAGTAAATAAGCATTTTGTTTGATATCAGGGTCCCAGAGTCTGGAGGAAGAGAGGAGAGGCACACAATCCACGTTGCTTGAGGTCCAGTGTAAAGTTTCCACAGTCAGTGATGGTTTGGGGTGCCATGTCATCTGCTGGTGTTGGTCCACTGTGTTTTCTGAGGTCAAAGGTCAACACAGCTGTATAACAGGAAGTTTTAGAGCACTTCATGCTTCCTGTTGCTGACCAACTTTATGGAGATGCAGATTTCATTTTCCAACAGGACTTGGCACCTGCACACAGTGCCAAAGCTTCCAGTACCTGGTTTAAGGATCATGGTAGCCCTGTTCTTATTTGGCCAGCAAACTCGCCTGACCTTAACCCATCTATAGAAAATCTATGGGGTATTGGGAAGAGGAAGATGCGATATGTCAGACCCAAGAATGCAGAAGAGCTGAAGACCACAATCAGAGCAACCTGGGCTCTCATAACACCTGAGCAGTGCCACAGACTGATCGACTCCATGCCACGCTGCATTGCTGCATTAATTCAGACAAAAGGAGCAACCACTAAGTATTGAGTGCTGTACATGCTCATACTTTTCATGTTCATACTTTTCAGTTAGCCAAGATTTCTAAAAATCCTTTCTTTGTATTGGTCTTAAGTAAAATTCTAATTTTCTGAGATACTGAATTTGAGATTTTCCTTAGTTGTCAGTTGTAATCATCAAAATTAAAAGACATTTGAAATTTTGAAATAAACATTTAAAATATATCAAATTATATATATATATATAGGTCCTTCTCAAAAAATTTGCATATTGTGATAAAAGTTCATTATTTTCCATAATGTAATGATAAAAATTTAACTTTCATATATTTTAGATTCATTGCACACCAACTGAAATATTTCAGGTCTTTTATTGTTTTAATACTGATGATTTTGGCATACAGCTCATGAAAACCCAAAATTCCTATCTCAAAAAATTAGCATATTTCATCCGACCAATAAAAGAAAAGTGTTTTTAATACAAAACAAGTCAACCTTCAAATAATTATGTTCAGTTATGCACTCAATACTTGGTCGGGAATCCTTTTGCAGAAATGACTGCTTCAATGCGGCGTGGCATGGAGGCAATCAGCCTGTGGCACTGCTGAGGTGTTATGGAGGCCCAGGATGCTTCTATAGCGGCCTTAAGCTCATCCACAGTGCTGGATTTTTTTCTGGTCTTGCGTCTCTCAACTTTCTCTTCACAATATCCCACAGATTCTCTATGGGGTTCAGGTCAGGAGAGTTGGCAGGCCAATTGAGCACAGTAATACCATGGTCAGTAAACCATTTACCAGTGGTTTTGGCACTGTGAGCAGGTGCCAGGTCGTGCTGAAAAACAAAATCTTCAACTCCATAAAGCTTTCAGCAGATTGAAGCATGAAGTGCTCCAAAATCTCCTGATAGCTAGCTGCATTGACCCTGCCCTTGATAAAACACAGTGGACCAACACCAGCAGCTGACATGTCACCCCAGACCATCACTGACTGTGGGTACTTGACACTGGACTTCAGGCATTTTGGCATTTCCTTCTCCCCAGTCTTCCTCCAGACTCTGGCACCTTGATTTCCGAATGACATGCAAAATTTGCTTCCATCCGAAAAAAGTACTTTGGACCACTGAGCAACAGTCCAGTGCTGCTTCTCTGTAGCCCATTTCCTGCACACGCCTGTGCACGGTGGCTCTGGATGTTTCTACTCCAGACTCAGTCCACTGCTTCCACAGGTTCCCCAAGATCTGGAATCGGTCCTTCTCCACAATCTTCCTCAGGGTCCGGTCACCTCTTCTCGTTGTGCAGCGTTTTTTGCCACACTTTTTCCTTCCCACAGACTTCCCACTGAAGTGCCTTGATACAGCACTCTGGGAACAGCCTATTCGTTCAGAAATTTCTTTCTGTGTCTTACCCTCTCGCTTGAGGGTGTCAATGATGGCCTTCTAGACAGCAATCAGGTCGGCAGTCTTACCCATGATTGCGGTTTTGAGTAATGAACCAGGCTGGGAGTTTTTAAAAGCCTCAGGAATCTTTTGCAGGTGTTTAGAGTTAATTAGTTGATTCAGATGATTAGGTTAATAGCTCGTTTAGAGAACCTTTTCATGATATACTAATTTTTTGAGATAGGAATTTTGGGTTTTCATGAGCTGTATGCCAAAATCATCAGTATTAAAACAATAAAAGACCTGCGAAGATGCGCAGTGGCTCGGCTAAGACTTTGTTTGAAACTATTTTAGCTGACGAAATAGAGGCAATAGAGTTGTAGTCAGACAATATGAGTCACGTAATATTAAATTCTTTAATGAACTGTTGTATTAAATCAATATCACATTTACAAACTCCCTTAATAATCACTAAATAATTTCTTCTTTGGGAACCGACTGTTGTACTCTATGCAGCTATGGCGTTATTTTTTAGTCAAAAGTTATGAGCGTGTAAGACATGCTCACGAGCACATTATGTTATTTCACACGTGCAAAAATGAACCTTCAGCTGGCATGATAAAAGTACCTGCGCACAAATTCAACAACCGAGAGGTGTACATGTAGCTGCGAGCGAGCACCTGGCATACTCTCATAGGTTTACTCTGCTTGTACGGTGGAATCCTGCTCGCGGAGTGCTGTTTTGCTCGGGCAGTGGATTTCTGCTCACTCAGCTGGTTTCTGCTCCCCTCGAGTCTACATGACTTTTGACAATTTGGGGGCGGAAACCAAGGAGGGCACTGACCCTCTTATGATTGGTCACTTTCACACAGGGTCATCCTTGTACCTTGATTGACAGCTCTCATTACAGGAAGCACGGAGTTGGGTTAAGTTACCACCGAAAAAGAGTGGGAATGAATTAGAATGAGTTTTCTAATATACATAAAATGTCTCTGCACGTATAAAATGCTGCGCAGATCATAGTCAAATCAATTCCCATCAATGAATATATTAGCGTACGATGAAGCCCACGTTTTAAGTTAGTTAACATTAACGTTATATATTTTCTAACTGAATCATAACATAATTGTTTTCACATGTACTTTTACATGTGAAAACAATTATGTTATGATTCAGTTAGCCTAACGTTAGTTGTCTAAGATGCAGTTTTTAAACATTAAAAGTTTTAAAATGAGTGTCGGGCGATCAGCATCACAAGTGTTGGCTAAGGTGTTAGCTACAGAACGAATAGGCTAGCTAGTTATGTTACTTGTTGCTCAAAATTATGTAATGTTAATGTTAAGCTGACCCTCTCTTCTCTTCTGGATGGGAGGAACATTAACACAGGTGGCCACAAACTGGGGTTGGGTCTGGAGTTCGAGGCATAGGAAGCTGAGGATTGCAATAATCCTAACTTAATTTTTTTTTCACACACCTTGTTTCTCTTAGATGCACTGACCAAGGAAGAGCACTATTGTATACTCGGGTCAAATAATGCATTAGTGATGCTCACTACTTCAGAGATCATGCCAGAATATTTAATTTTTGGGAAGGCGTTGGGCTAGAAACGGAGACCTTTACATCAGACAACACTTATATTAGGCCACAACATTCCTGATCTGTGGTTTTCACCCCACCAAAGCTTGAAGCAAAGGACCCGTATGTATAAAATAACACTTGCAGCCCACCACGTCTTTAGTTGTAGACCCCAGACTTTTGGGTGCATTTCATATTTTTTGTCTTGTCTGTGTGAGTGAAACCACACGTGTATCTTGTCTGTCATTGTTTTCTTTAATGGCAAAACTTTTTCAGCTTTCCCTGAACTAAAGGAGATTGGAAACAAGCTTCTGACAAATTGGGGAGAGCAGAAAAGATCACCACTGGTGGATGTAGTCTTCCGTTTTTAAGTGTAGGATTAGAATACTGTATATTTAGCAGTATGGGTACTTTCAGTTGAATAAAACATTTCAACCTGGACCACATTACTCGACTGTCCAGTTTGGTTTCTTTCTCACTTTTTAAAAGGTTGAAGTGCATACACAAAGACTTTTGCATTGTGCCATTGTCTATTTATTTATTTTTTGTCAATTGCAAGATGCATATTGTCACATGTATACATTCTACAGCATCTCATACTTCAGTTTCATCCATTGCACCAAAAAAAATAACAGCAGTGCTTTACAACTATAGGAAAGGAAGAGCTAAATAAACTTATCTCTGAATCTAAACCAACAACTTGTTTATAAGATCCTTTACACACTAAATTACTGAAAGCGTTGTTACCTGTAGAACCGCTTCTCAATATTATCTCATCGTTATCTTTAGGTCACATCCCAAAACCATTCAGGCTGACGGATATTAAGCCTATTATTAAGAAACCACAACTAGATCCTAGTGAACTGGAAAATTATAGGCCCATTTCAAATCTTCTATTTATGTCTGAAATTTTAGAAAAAGTTGTGTCTGCTCAATTGAGCTCCTTCCTGCAAAAATGATCTGTATGAAGAATTTCAGGTTTCAGGTTTCAGACCCAACCATAGCACAGAAACTGCACTTGTTAAAATTACAAATGACCTGCTTCTTGCGTCAGATCAAGGCTGCATCTCATTGCTAGTTTTACTTGATCTTAGTGCTGCGTTCGACACCATAGATCATGACATACTCATTGATTGATTACAAAACTATACAGGTATTCAAGGGCAGTCTCTAAGATGGTTGGCAGTCTCTAAGACCTTTCCGGTTATCACTTTATTTGAACAGGGAGTCATTTTAAATATCACCAGTAAAATATGGAGTGCCACAAGGATCTGTGCTAGGTCCTCTGCTATTTTCAATATACATGTTGTCCATTGGTAATATTAAAAAATACAGGATTAGTTTCCACTGTTATGCTGATGATACTCAGCTATATAGCTCAATGAGACCAGATGAAACTTCTAAATTATCTAAGCTAACAGAGTGTGTTAAAAATGTAAACGATTGGATGACCAATAATTTTTAAAAGACAGAGATATTACTTATTGGACCAAAAAACTGTACACAGAATCTAGTTGCAAACTGTAATCTATTAGACGGATGTACTGTTACTTCATCCACGGTCAAAAATCTGGGTGTTATATTATATTGTCCAACTTGTTTTGAAAACCATATTTCCCATGTTAGAAAAAAAAGCATTCTTCCATCTTAGAAACATTGCCAAGCTACAAACGTTACCTGTTTCTGATGCAGAAAAGCTAGTTCATGCATTCATGACCTCTAGAATGGACTATTGTAATGCACTTCTTGGTGGTTGTCCTGCATCTTCAATTAACAAGCTACAGGTGGTCCAAACTGCAGCAGCTAGAGTCCTTACCAGGTCAAGAAAATATGATCTTATTACCCCAATTTAATGGCTACCTATTAAGTTCCACATCAGTTACAAATTATTATTACTTACCTATAAGGCCCTAAATGTTTTAGGGCCTTATAACATCACCATACCGCTACAATCCATCACGCTATCTAAGGTCACAAAACTTTTGGTAGTTCCTAGGATAGCAAAATCCTCTAAAGGAGGTGGAGATTTTTCACATGTGGCACCCAAACGCTGGAATAACCTTCCTGATGATGTTGGGGGTTCAGAGACTTGTTTAAATCTAGATTAAATCATCTATAAAATCTTTAGCCAAGCATTCCACATTTTAAGAGACGGGTGGCAACCCTGTCCAAACCCAGGACTTTTATAGTGTAGTAGAAATCATTAGAAAAAAACTGACAAATACATTTTAAAACACAGTTAAATTTGTTGCTAGAGTTGGTCACACTGGCGGAGCATGTGCGCCGATGACGTCAGCGCGGAAGATGGCGGCGGCAAGGAAGACGGGATCTATGAACTCCGCGAAGCGAATAATGGCAGTTTTACTGTCACTGCAGATCCTTTCTATGAATTGTACACCTGTAAAGAGAGGTTAGTGGATGATTTTCCTATAAACAATAATAGCTTGTTCCCCGCGGCTAGTGGTGTAATTTAATCTTGCAAAAAAGAGTTCGTGCTCCGTTGAAACTTCGTCTGTCAGTTAACAACGTTAAATGAATCCCAAGTAACGTTAACGTTACTCTTCAAACGTCTCTCTCATCGAATGTGTGGGTCTAGGTCACGATAAATGGCACGTTTACATAAAATTACATAAATACTCCACAGAAAACAAATACTTCTGTTGATTCTGAGACCGGAAGTCTCGTGTCGATGTGACGTCGTCGGTTTCTCAACACGAGTTGTTTACATCCCACATTTCTGTTTATATCTTTAAATTCTGACTTTTTTTCTCAGAATTGTGAGATATAAATTCAGAACTATGAGGAAACGTTTAAATCACCTTTTATTTTTTATACTGTGAGGGGAAAACAGGCTTGCATACATTTCAGCTTTTATTTTATTACGTTTTATATTAGTCCATGATGAACCATAACAGCGTTATTTATTATAGCACTGGAAATAGAAGTGTAACACGAGATCAAATGTAAATCCAGTCAATCTGGTCTGGGTTTCTGAGAACATAGATCTATAGTGAAGTGATATTCAGCCAAGAATGGTGACCCATACTCAGAATTTGTGCTCTGCATTTAACCCATCTGAAATGCACACACACAGAGCAGTGAACACACACACACACACACACACACTGTGAGCACACACCAAGAGCAGTGGGCAGCCATTTATGCTGCGGCGCCCGGGGAGCAGTTGGGGGTTCGATGCCTTGCTCAAGGGCACCTAAGTCATGGTATTGAAGGTGGAGAGAGAACTGTTCATGCACTACCCCCACCCACAATTCCGTCCGACCCGAGACTAGAACCCACAACCCTTTGATTGGGAGTCCAACCCTCTAACCATTAGGCCACGACTTCCCCCAGATCATCCTGTCAAACTGTTGATCTGCCTTTTAAAGACCTAATTTAATTATAACATTTTGTATTCAGTTTCTTGTGTTCTTATCACCCAGAAAAATCTCTAATCATGCTTTAATGTGCCAGAATAAAGAGCTTACCTCATTGTCTAATGTTGTTAATGGGAAAGGCATCCAGTCTGAACAGAGACAGGAATAAAACTTATGAAAAATGATCAACAGAAGGATATGAAAAGCAGAGGCAGGGAAATCAGACAGTGTATATGTGAAACAAACTAGATTCTGAAAGATAATACATTATTATGATATTAAAGTTTGTTCTGATTAAATAAACACATTGGGCAAAAATTGGTATTCCCAATTGTTCATGATTTATGTCTGTGGGAAATGCAAAAATTGGAAAATGTATATCTCACGTGAATATTAACCAGGTAGATGACATGTTGTCTGCATTATGTAATGAGATTCCAAATATTAAGTACTTGTAATTGGATTATAACACATTGCAAAATAATTTTAATCACACAAATAGTTACTTTTCTACTTGTTAAAAAAATTATAATTTATATGTGAATTATTTGATCGCTAAGTTGACTATTTAACCATATATTTATGTCTCTTTGGAAGGTTTTTGTCTTTTTAAAATGATTTATTTTAATTTAAAAATTTTATGATGTAGTTAAAATATCAAATTTTCACCGAACTCACAAACTCGAATCCTTGACACTATGTAATGTTTATCGAACACGATATATTTTCTTTCAGTTTTGTATTTCTATAGCAATGCAGTACAAGATCATCCTGTTGAAATCAATGTGATAGTTGAGTTGGCAAATCTAAAAGCAATCAGAAAGTAGTCCGATTAGGTTATGTAATCGATTGTTACTAACTACAACTTCGTCATGTAATTTGGAATCAGTAATGGAATACAATTTGTAATCTAAAGCATCACAGTAATTGTTATTAATGTGGTTTGTTTTTCATCCACAGCTGACGCGACTAATAAGACAAGAAATAAACCTGGAAATGACACTTTAGCACCAGATGAGAGCGCATCAAGCGACAGTCATCAGAGTCAATCAGGCCAGATGAAGAATGTCAACATCAGGACCAAAGCAGCTGACGCTCCCACCACTCCAGACCAGACTACTGACAAACCACCAGAGCCCACCAAATCACCTGCAGACCAGACCGAGCCCACCGAAACACACGCAGACCAGCCCAAGCCCAACAACAAAACACCCGCAGACCGGCCCGAGCCCACCAAATCACCTGCAGACCGGCCCGAGCCCAACAAAACACCCGCAGACCGGCCCGAGCCCAACAACAAAACACCCGCAGACCGGCCCGAGCCCAACAACAAAACACCCGCAGACCGGCCCGAGCCCAACAACAAAACACCCGCAGACCGGCCTGAGCCCAACAACAAAACACCCGCAGACCGGCCCGAGCCCAACAACAAAACACCCGCAGACCGGCCCGAGCCCAACAAATCATCTGCAGACCGGCCCGAGCCCAACAAAACACCTGCAGACCAGCCCGAGCCCACCAAAACACCTGCAGACCAGCCCGAGCCCATCAAAACACCTGCAGACCAGCCCAAGCCCACCACAACACCTGCAGACCAGCCCAAGCCCACCACAACACCTGCAGACCGGCCCGAGCCCACCACAACACCTGCAGACCGGCCCGAGCCCAACAACAAAACACCCGCAGACCGGCCAGAGCCCAACAAAACACCCGCAGACCGGCCCGAGCCCAACAACAAAACACCCGCAGACCGGCCCAAGCCCAACAACAAAACACCCGCAGAACGGCCAGAGCCCAAAAAATCACCCGCAGACCGGCCCGAGCCCAACAACAAAACACCCGCAGACCGGCCCGAGCCCAACAACAAAACACCCGCAGACCGGCCCGAGCCCAACAACAAAACACCCGCAGACCGGCCAGAGCCCAAAAAAAACCCCCGCAGACCGGCCCAAGCCCAAAAAAAACACCCGCAGACCGGCCCGAGCCCAAAAAAAACACCCGCAGACCGGCCCGAGCCCAACAACAAAACACCCGCAGACCGGCCCGAGCCCAACAACAAATCACCCGCAGACCGGCCCGAGCCCAACAACAAAACACCCGCAGACCGGCCCAAGCCCAACAACAAAACACCCGCAGACCGGCCCGAGCCCCAAAAAAACACCTGCAGACCGGCCCGAGCCCAAAAAAAACACCCGCAGACCAGGCCGAGCCCAACAACAAAACACCTGCAGACCGGCCCGAGCCCAAAAAAAACACCCGCAGACCGGCCCGAGCCCAACAACAAATCACCCGCAGACCGGCCCGAGCCCAACAACAAAACACCCGCAGACCGGCCCGAGCCCAACAACAAAACACCCGCAGACCGGCCCGAGCCCAAAAAAAACACCTGCAGACCGGCCCGAGCCCAAAAAAAACACCCGCAGACCGGCCCGAGCCCAAAAAAAACACCCGCAGACCGGCCCGAGCCCAACAACAAATCACCCGCAGACCGGCCCGAGCCCAAAAAAAACACCCGCACACCGGCCCGAGTCCAACAACAAAACACCCGCACACCGGCCCGAGCCCAACAACAAAACGCCCGCAGACCGGCCCGAGTCCAACAACAAAACGCCCGCAGACCGGCCCGAGTCCAACAACAAAACGCCCGCAGACCGGCCCGAGCCCAACAACAAAACACCCACAGACCGGCCCGAGCCCAACAACAAAACACCCGCAGACTGGCCCGAGCCCAACAAAACACCCGCAGACCGGCCTGAGCCCAACAACAAAACACCCACAGACCGGCCCGAGCCCAACCAAACACCCGCAGACCAGCCCACAATCTACACCCAGAATGAATATTCCCATTTCTTCTTCCATCTTGTCATCTTTGCTCTTATCTTTGCTCTTTTTATTAGGGGTTCAAGCACGCAGTGCCTAACGGCCTAACGGGGGCGCTACAGCGCAAAAAACTAAAATTTTTGACATTTTTGGCCGTAAATCGTAAACCGTTAGCCATAGACTCAAAAACATGGCATCGTTGCAATCCTAGGGTTAGCCCGAACAAAAGTGCACGGCGCCTTTTTGAGATCTACGACGCACCGTTTTCTCGCAAAATCGAGCTATATCCGAAACCTACTTTTGCGAACTAGTCCTAGGATTTTCAACCAATCAGAACCAAACCACTTCATAAATATTCCCTGGACACTCAATATCAATAATTATCAAAAAAATGTTGAAATTTCAATTCTTACGCGAAACAGTACACCAAAAAGCGTCTATGTTAACGTTAGCCAAATGCTATTTTAACTATAACTCTTGAACGGAATGAGATATCTTCACCAAACCTGGTACACATATGTATGAGCTCAATCTTTGGTCAAATAAAAAAATTGCGCATCTCTGCCACTTGGGGGCGCAATAAGATAGAAAAAACACATAAATGGCTATAACTAGGCAATCGTTGGCTTGATCGACTTGACAATTGGTATGCAGTGTCTTGGTCTGAAGGGGCACAAGTACCTATGAGGACATTTGCATATCTCAAAAAACATGGCCGCCATTGGCCAAACAATTTTAAGCACCTATTTGAAAGGGTTAACGGATGTTGATCGGAACGAAACTCGCTGGGTACGTTCGACTCATGAACCTTAAGGTCTGTAAGAATTTTGAAAGAAATTGGCCACTAGTTGGCGCTAACGAGTTTTATGGCTCTGTAATCATGTGGTGTTTCACATATCACCACAATATGCATATCATTTGATAGATCTCCTTATAATGCACAACTTTGCCTCAAGAACCATTGCTGTCAATCAAATCGTTCATTAATTATTCACAAATATGTTAAAAACCTACTTTTGCGAACTAGTCCTGGGTTTTTTGTCCGATCGGAACCAAACCACTGCAGTAATAATCTGTGGACTCTCTAGATCAATAATTATCAAAAAAATGTTGAATTTTGTACTTTGGTTTGCGTTAAAGAATTAATTAAGAAAAGGGGTGTGGCCAAACATACCCCAAAGCCTATATAACCTAAACGAAAAATCAAAACTTTTTGAAACTTGGTGAAAACGTACCACGTGACTCTTAACAAGCATGCAATGTTTCATGGAGATCGGACCATAGGTGGCGCTATAACAGTTGAAAAAGCCTCAAAAACACACATTTTCAATAGAAAATGATCACAATTTGTAGGACATGTTCATACATTCAAACAAACACTAGATCTTAATATCATATGATAGATCTCCTCATAATGCACAACTTCGCCTCAAGAACCATTGCTGTCAATCAAATCGTTCAATTGTTATTCACAAATATGTTAAAAACCTACTTTTGCGAACTAGTCCTAGGTTTTTTGTTCGATCAGAACCAAACCACTGCAGTAATATTCTGTGGACTGTCTAGATCAATAATTATCAAAATAATTTTGAATTTTGTACTTTGGTTAGCGTTAAAGGAGTAATTAAGAAAAGGGGTGTGGCCAAACTTACCCCAAAGCCTATAAAACCTAAACGAAATCATGTAAAAGGTGACTCTTAACAAGGCTGCAAAGTTTCATGGAGATCGGACCATAGGTGGCGCTATAACAGTAAAACACAAGATTTATATGGTAAATGGCCTCAAATTGTTTGAAAATGCTCATATATTCACTCAAAAACACTAGATCTTCATATCATATGATAGATCTCCTCATTCTGAACAACTTTGCCTCTGGGACCAATGTTGTCAATAAAGCTGTTCATTAAATATTCAAGATTATTTTAAAAAGTTACTTTGGCAAACTAGTGATAGGGTTTAAGATGAAAATCAATAAAACCACTGAAGTACAATTCTCTAGACTCTGAAGGTCAATAATTATCAAAAACATGTTGAAGAATTGCATTTGGACAACTATAAACCAGTAATTTTATAATATGTTCTTTTCATAGTGTGCACAAAGGCCTATTAATACAAACAGAAAGCCCACAAATGATCAAAACTGTGTAAAATACAGCATAATTTCATTCTAAACAAGCATGCAAAATTTAAGAGAGATTGGGCAAAAAAAAAACAAAAAAAACACTTTAACAGTTATATTTAAAAACACATTGTTGCTTGAGTAAATGCAATTTATAACCACTAGATGGCAGAGGAAGACCACTAATGGGCTCATTCAGCTAGGTTGAACAGTACTGTTGAAAGGATTCATGAATTCATGCCAAAACATTAAAACATTTACTGTTATAACATTTTAAATCTCATTGAGTCGATGTTTTCCATTTTGTTCATACAGATACATCGGTTTTTGTATTTTTTCCACATTATGATTACAGTGAAACCTGAAAATGACATCTAAACTCTTAAAAACTAGTTTAATCATTTAATTTCAGTGGATGTGTCTGTGTGTCAGCTTATCCTCCATTTTGGATGTGTTTAACTGTCATCCATACATCCAGGTTGGCTCAGACAACCTCAGAGGCCTTAAATGCTTGAACCCCGGTAAAATGCTGCTTGCAGCTTTAATTTTTCTTATTATTCTTATTTTTCTTACTCAAATTATTCTTACTGTATTTTTCTAGTGCTCAAATAAATCATTTATATGATTACTAAGTTTCTGTCTAGTGTTTTATAATTGAAAAAAAAAACTATGCAGTGGTATGTTTACTGACTAAATAGTTTGTAGAAGCCTTCAATACTATTGGGAAATATATTTTCTTATATTCGGGGGGTGGGGGGTGTAGACATAGTCTCATAAAAATATTTGCAGGAGTCTCATTTTTTATTATATTTTATTCAGATTTGAAATAGAAACTCATGAGACATGTGGCTTTCAACCCATTACTTTTCTAGATTGCTCCAGGACTCATTTCATGTATTTTTATATCAAATAAAAAAAATATTTAAGAGTGGTAAAAAATTCAAGGCACTTCAGTGTCTATAACTTTTAATATTTTTGAGCATTAAAGCCCAAAGGGTCTTCTTTCTAAAGACACCACAATTATGTTTGTAACACACTGAAGTAGGAAACTATTACAATTATAAGTTTGGTAGAGCACTTTCATCAGTGAGTCCCATAATGGGGGGTCAGGTTAACAGGTTTTAAAGAAGTGCAAAGAGTTGATTACTTCACACTTTGTGTCTTATTTAATCAGGGGAAGAGGGATTGTGCTTTAGTAGTGTGTTTGCTGTGGCGCCTTTGTTCGTGTTATGACTTCAGTGAAGTTGTTTTATAGGAGATTTATGGGATATTAGTATACAACTGTTTTTATTCACTGTATTCACTGCAAGCATTGCTCCATCTCAACACGACTGTAGCAGCAGCAGACGGACGCGTCATATATCAGTGCATTTGTGTAAATCTGCTCCAGCTACAACACATTACAGCTTCTTCATCTCTGATTTCCATCAGAGCACATGGAGGTTGTGTGTGTGTGTGTGATTTCCTCTTCAATCAGTAGAAATTATGTTCAACAATAAAGCAAAAGTGTCTCTTATTATGATATTGGATTTTGTTACGCTTTATTACACATGCAAAGCAACAGATGATTCCATATTCATGAAACAAAACCTCAGCTTTTTTGTTATAAATCACTGTTTAGCATTATTTTGGATGATTATTATTCATCTATGCTTGCATACATCAGAGCACGGTTTTAGGTGATAAAAGCATATATTCAGATTTGAAATGATCCAGGTGCTGGTCATATAATTAGAATATCATCAGAAAGTTGATTTGTTTCACTAATTCCATTCAAAAAGGGAAACTTGTATATTATATTCATTCATTACACACAGACTGATATATTTCAAATGTTTATTTCTTTTAATTTTGATGATTATAACTGACAACTAAGGAAATCACAAATTCAGTATCTCAGAAAATTAGAATATTGTGAAAAGGTTCAATATTGAAGACACCTGGTGTCACACTCTAATCAGCTAATTAACTCAAAATACCTGAAAGCCTTTAAATGGTCTCTCAGTCTAGTTCTGTAGGCTACACAATCATGGGGAAGACTGCTGACTTGACAGTTGTCCAAAAGACGACCACTGACACCTTGCACAAGGAGGACAAGACACAAAAGGTCATTGCAAAAGAGGCTGGCTGTTCACAGAGCTCTGTGTCCAAGCACATTAATAGAGAGGCGAAGGGAAGGAAAACATGTGGTAGAAAAAAAAGTGTACAAGCAATAGGGATAACAGCACCCTGGAGAGGATTGTGAAACAAAACCCATTCAAAAAGTGGGGGATATTCACCCAGACGTATGCAAGACATGGGTTTCAGCTTTGCATTCCTTGTGTCAAGCCACTCTTGAACAACAGACAGCGTCAGAAGTGTCTCGCTTCTAAAAGGACTGGACTGCTGCTGAGTGGTTCAAAGTTACGTTCTCTGATGAAAGTAAATAAGCATTTCCTTTGGAAATCAGGGTCCCAGAGTCTGGAGGAAGAGAGGAGAGGCACACAATCCACGTTGCTTGAGGTCCAGTGTAAAGTTTCCACAGTCAGTGATGGTTTGGGGTGTCATGTCATCTGCTGGTGTTGGTCCACTGTGTTTTCTGAGGTCCAAGGTCAACACAGCTGTATACCAGGAAGTTTTAGAGCACTTCATGCTTCCTGCTGCTGACCAATTTTATGGAGATGCAGATTTCATTTTCCAACAGGACTTGGCCCCTGCACACAGTGCCAAAGCTTCCAGTACCTGGTTTAAGATCATGGTAGCCCTGTTCTTAATTGACCAGCAAACTCGCCTGACCTTAACCCATCTATAGAAAATCTATGGGGTATTGGGAAGAGGAAGGTGTGATATGTCAGACCCAAGAATGCAGAAGAGCTGAAGGCCACAATCAGAGCAACCTGGGCTCTCATAACACCTGAGCAGTGCCACAGACTGATCGACTCCATGCCACGCTGCATTGCTGCAGTCATTCAGACAAAGGGAGCCTCAACAAAGTATTGAGTGCTGCACATGCTCATACTTTTCATGTTCATACTTTTCAGTTAGCAAAGATTTTTTTAAATCCTTTCTTTGTATTAGTCTTAAGTAAAATTCTAATTTTCTGAGATACTGAATTTGAGATTTTCCTTAGTTGTCAGTTATAATCATCAAAATTAAAAGAAATTTGAAATTTTGAAATAAACATTTGAAATATATCAGTCTGTGTGTAATGAATGCATATAATATACAAGTTTCACTTTTTGAATGGAATTAGTGAAACAAATTAACCTTTTGATGACATTCTAATTATATGACCAGCACCTGTATATGTATGACAATTTATTCTCATTTTTTGATGTAGTGAGGCGTGTGTGTGTGTAACCACTGGAGGGCAGAGGAGTCCAGGAAACACCTGTGCTTTGATCAGGAGAATACATATAAAACCTTCTGACCAAAACTTTACCAGTCGTTTGTGAAAAATCTATATAATATAGATATTACAAACAAATATTTAGCTGATAAAACATAAAGCTTCTAGTATTCACTCTAGAAATGCATTTATACAGTACTTTCCCAAAATTTTCAAGGCTGGAAATCACAACTTTAAGATGTGACGGTTGGACCCCTGATAAATCTGGATGCTTCATTTCAAGTCTGATATATAATATTGTGTATAGTATGATACAGTATAGTGAGCTATCAATCTCTGTCTATAGAATCATTTTACTTCATGCTTTTCAGTGTGGAAGGACCAATGTAATATTCAGCTGAACTTGATCTTCATCACAGCTAAAGATAAAGGTCTATCTCTTAGTTTATCTCTTAAAGTTTATCTCTTATTTATTTATTTTTCAGCACTCAGGACAGTTCTAATAGTTCGGACATTGTGTGCATCAGAGGTAAAAAACAATATAAATGCTGTCCAGTTTCTTGCACAGACCGATCGGTTTGTGTCTTTAATGTATCGTCACGAGCCGCAGGGTTTAATTTGGTTTTGTTTGTGTGTTTTAGCCGTTATTCCCATTCACGTGCATTAAGCAGATCAACATCCAATTTTTATTTTTGGGTGAACTATCCCTTTAAGGGAGAAGACACTTTCAGTGAAATTAAAAGGCAGCAAGTGTAATCTATTATAAATAAAATAGTGCAATATAAAATATTTAAATATCACTAAACTCTGAATTCAGATGAATTAAAAAGGTAGTTATGCTTTGATCATATGTGAGGAGGGGGACTTCAGAGACGAGAGGTTAGGAAGCACTGCTCCTGAAAGACCAAGTCATGAAACACTGAATCAAGACCTGATTGTCTGGAGGGCACGAAGGCCAGCACAGGCCCTGTCCGACATCTCCAGCCCTTTGCATGGCTCTTAATGAGATCATTCATGTCCCACAATACATCTGCAGGGATGCAGGAAATTGCTTTCAGCTGGGGCAGTAGCTGCTGATGGGGGCTTGATTGTGGTCAGGTGAAAAAAAGGCCTCAAGATGAGTAATGGAGAAACAACACAAATAACACACTTTGATTGAGAGAAATAGGCTCTGATAAAACACCATGTAGAGATTTCTGATGTTGTTTTACACTTCCTGTGTCTGACTGGAATCTGATCAATCGAAAAGTCTTTCTAATTAAAACCGGATCTCCAATTGAGTCATCCATTTCTCTTATTTATTTATTTATTTATTTATTTTTTTACAAACGGCGATACCTATGTGTCTTTTTTGTTGTTGTTGTATAATGCAGCATCCCAGCTAACAAAGATTAGTCAATAGATGCATGTTTACAGTGCCTTTTTTCTTTTTCTACTGTTTGAATGTTCCTGGAAGGAGTTTTAAAGGTGATTTAAACATTTTAAAATAATTTGTTATTCGTGTGCAGTGGTCCGCTTTTAGAAACATTTTATTCCAGAAACAATTCATTTTATTTTATTTCCATTTTACTATAAATTGACTACTGGCTACCAAGTCTGACACTTCTCTAACCTTTCCTTTAAAAAAACGGAAAATGTCATTACTTTACACTCTAAAAACAAAAAGGTCCAAAAGTAGACCTTTGTATTCAGCCCTAAACGATGCACACTGGTATCTAAAACTTGTCAATGCAAATATGCAAATGAGTATGTAATATTAAATTTTACATAAAAAGCATACTGTCCCAGTAACAGCTTTTGTACCTTTTTTTCTGAGAGTATGAACGTCACACATACCCAAACACATTTGGACAAGGAAAACCTCAGATCTTGAACTCGAAGAGTCAGAAAGCCATTAAAGCACTACTGTAGGTCAGCTATCATGATCTTCTGTTGTTGTATTCAATTCATTTAGTGTAAAAGCAAATTCCTCAAGGTCTAAAAATATCTCATGCATGTTGGTAATATACAGACATTGATCTAGTTGAATATTCTCTTTCTGGTTGCTGGGCTTTTGCATTAGTGTACACTCTCACGTCTTACTGTAGGTGAATGGGTCCCGTCAGAATGTCCAAACAGCTAATTAAAACCAGAAGCTACGGTTTGTCTTCTCCAGATGTTAACTGATGGACTGGAGTGCTGTGGATTATTGTGATGTTTTTAGCAGCTGTTTGGACTCTCATTCTGACGGCACCCATTCACTGCAGAGCATCCATTGATGAGATACTGATGCAATGCTACATTTCTCCAAATCTGAGGAAGAAACAAACTCATCTACATCTCAAATGGCCTGAGGCTCAATACACTTTTAGCATATGTTTATTTTTGGCTGAACTATTCCTCTAACAAATTAGATAGCTATCTGATCAGAGAAAACATTTCATAACTCTCATATCTGAAAATGTGTATGAATTCTGTGAAGAAGCTGAGACGAGTCAGAGCCGAATGTAAGTGGTGGTGACCTGTGGTTGAAAAATGGCTGAGGATGTGATGTTATTGCATTGATGTGGTGGGAGCTGTGCATTCATTTTCCTTTGATTCATTTCAGAAGTGCTGCACTGAAGTGTTGTTTTACTCATTAAAGTTTGAGCGTCACCTGTATGAATCACAAGTTCTGAGAAACCTAATAGCATCGTATGAGTCATTCTATAATTTAGTGTACATTTCGCATCAGGACAAGAGTGTAAAAACAAATATGCTTTCTTAATGAATCAGCTACAGTTGAGGTATTTTTATCAGTGTGACAATTTTGATATTACAAGAAATTCTTGAGAACATGAGAAAATATTTTAACTCCTTGTGGTTAGTCTGCACGAGATCAACAAGCTTGTTTGCTTTGCGGCCGCTTTAAATACAAAAGAAGCATTCGATCTACGTCAGAGCGTCTGAGCGCTCACAAATCTTTTTGCAGCGTCGTGAGCAGAGCGGCAAGAGCGATTTTTGACACTCTAGACGCCGGCGGTGTGAACGCACAGTTAGGCTTCGGCTATGGCTGTAGTGTTGTTGTGAAGGTAGGGGCGGAGCATAGAGACTATGCCGTTTCTCGTTTGTTACTCTAGAGTAGACCAATTCACTTTATTGAGGCATGCTGCCCCCATCTGTTATGGAATGTGGAGTATGACTTGATTTTTTTTTGCCAAACATTACTGATGGCACCTTTAATGGCTGAACGGTAGCAGTCTCCATGTTTTTTTGTTGTTTCTGTGAGCAGTATAATGCATAAATCAATCTGCATTATAGCAATTTGCATTTGTTGTAAATTAATCGTTGTGCTCCAATGTCTCCTGGGACAGAGCCAGTACAATGTAGTTAGCATCTAACCAGCAGTATATGTCATTGAATATATACAATATCATAGTTCTATAAAGTGCAATTAAAATGGTTTCCAAATATAAAGTGCATTGTGACAAGGTGTATATGTTCATATGTCATACAGCACTATTTTCAGCTTCATATGTGATATATAGTACAGTCATCTGTAAATATTTTTTTCAGAGTTTTTTGTATGTTGATTTTCTTGTAGTGGCAACATACAGACAATATCTACAATAAAAATTTACATTTTAGTAGGCTAGTAAAAAAATACAGACTTCTGCATGCACACAAGACACATTGTTGAGCCCTTGAGAAACTAATCACATGCACACTTTTTTCTTATGCTTGCACATTACAATTTCTAGTTTTATACAACCTATTTCCTTTGTGCATCACTGCCATCTCACTATGAATAAAGTGGGAACATGGATGCTTATGAAATCTGCTTTCTTTTTTCCATACTTTTCCAGACCTAGAAAACTGCCTAAATTCCAGACTTGTGTAAAGTGCGTTGGATCCCTGTGGAGCACCAGTGTCCTGCGACCCTAATTACAGACAGCTGCAGTGTTTGATTGGCGACGGACCTCTGCAGGACACTGTCCCTCCAGAACCCAAGAGCAGATTTCCTTCTCAATACAATCTGACATTATTTTTACTCTGCACTTGCACAGTGTCTCAGATGAAGTTTACTGATGCACATCTGGTGTCATTTCAAGCAGAGAAGCTGACAAATGATGAAGTGAGAGAGCAGTAACACGAGGAGCTCTGTTATCAGTGTACTTGATAGTCTCCCTCTAGTGGTGGCTTGGATTGATGACAGAAAGTAAAGGTATTCATCTATCTCAGAGATTCCTGCTGTCAGTGGTCTGATGCTCTCATAATGAGACGAGATGCATGTTCAGAAACACCTGCCACACATCACTGCGCTCTTAGAGAGATGAGAGCGCCTGTCTGCGTTCACACTCAACACACTCGAGTTTCCCTGTCTTCTGTGTGTCTTAGGCATCAACACTACGCAGTCAGCAAGTTCACAGAAAACTTGATAACATTGTCTTTACTGTGTGAGCTCACAGTAGAAATAATGTCCTCATGACATATAAATCTTAAAAAATCATAAGGAACACAAAATTTGTGATTTAATGAGGTCATGTGAAGCGAAACAATCAGACTGTGCAAGAAACTGAACATTATTTATAACATTATTCCAGTTATAAATCATTGCAACTATCCCTTTAATGGAAGAAAATACAGGCAAAAGTATATATTTTTTAAATGCACTGGTGAATATTAAGATTTTGTGCATTTTTTTTTCAGAAGGTGCTTCACAGTAATGCCATAGAATATATATTTTTGTGTGTCTAAATGGTTTAATAAAGATCCTTTAAAATCTAAAGATACCTTTCTGTTTTACAAAAGTTTAAAAAGAAGGTTCTTCAGATTATAAAAAAAGATGAGAGATTGTCTGAATGCTTCTTTGTGGAACAAAAATGTTGCTTCTATGGCATCGCTGTGAAAAAGCACCTTTATTTTTAAGAATTTAGTGGAAAAAACATGCAAAACACCACTTTTAAGTGTTTATTTTATTGCACTTTAACTATTTGCATTTGTATATTTCAATTACAAATCTCCACGTTCAGCAGCACTTACAAACACCACACTTTTTACACCATTTTTTTTTTTTTTTTTTTGCTTGAAAAGCTGAAGGATCTGTCACAAGTTACTAAATGGCACAGTGGAATTACAGATTGTTAACACAATTCATGAAACAATTCACCATTTACTCACAACTGTACACATAATCTCAAATAGACCCGTAAATAGACATCTACACAACTACACATGGCTGATCTGCTTCTTTTCCTTCGTACTGTCTCATACTGTATTCACAACAACAAATGCTTACAGTAAAGAAAGTTCGGTTTTCTATCTTGCTTTCGTGTTTACCGTGAATTTTTCAACATCTCTCTGCCAATTACTTTCAGTCTTGAACAGAAATATACACAGGAGCTCATGAAAGAAGAGAACTCTGTATATATGATACATTCAGAAATATAAGGTAAAAGTGTTTAAAACGTAAGACAAATGTATGCTTTTGAGACCTGATTTAGATTTTTTTTTTTTTTATGCAGTGCTTCATTTTGCAAGAGACGTGAGGCATTTTGCATGTTGTGTGCACAATTCTTGTATTTATATCAGTTACTGAAGTGTTATAACTTACAACACAGGTGATTGTTTATTTTGAGTATTTTCTTTATTTTATAAATAAGCCTGTCACTCCTCCAGCTGTCAGAATTGAATTTTGTCATTCATTTTTATGTACTTTAAGTTTGTTTTCATCAGGTCACTGTACTGTACATCTGTTCAAGTTTTAGTTGATCCTTTTGACACCAAAACTGCCCAGAAAAGCAGAATATTTATGTATTTACTTCTACTTTAAGTGAATGTCAGCCTTTCTTTTTTTCAGTTGAAAGAAAAGTGTAATTTGCTGCAGATAAAGGCTAAAGAAAGTAAAAGGCAAGTATGTGTGTTGTAGGTGGCATTTTAAAGCATTAAAATTTTTTGAGATGATGAATTGCTTAATTTCATAAAGTGCAACTGTGAAACCAGTTTCAAATGGAGGAAAAATGGGTCTAAATATCCAATATTTATGATCCCCAATTGTTATTCAGTTTTTTTTTGTATCTTTTGTGGAGGCAAGAGAAAAATCATAATGTGCAAACATCACACATTCACTGTGTAGTTCTATTAGACTCATTTAAACATATTTCTCTGTTTGTCTTCACTAATTCACTCATTCTGCTTAAAATCAGACCTATCGGCATTAATGCATGAAGGAAGAGGATCACACTGCAGTGAATGACAGTGAAAGTCCATTGAAAATGCAGTGAACAACACTAATCTTAACTCCAAATGAGGGAAACTGCTCATTTTCAGTTCATCAGTTGTTTTAAAGCGGTTGAGCATTCATTGAACACAAGTCATATGTCCATAAAACAGGGCTGTTGTGATTCTGGGAGACATAAGAATTGAAATGTATGACTTGTCCTAGGTTGTTTTTTTGTTTGATGGTCCCTGGTTAGCGAAGTGTAATGAAGCCGGAGGAAGCACAGTTGTGTTTAAGTCAAGGCTGAATATTCATTGTTGGGTTTTGTTGGTGCTGTGCAGATGGTGGAAACAGATGCTCACTGCAGCAAGTGTCAATTTTCAGGATTTTCTCTCGTGACAATGCAAATAAAGTGATGGTGTGAGTAGATGATTGTCTCTTTTGGCAGCGCTGAGGTTCTGCTGTTCCTGTCGACACACATCTGTTAGCTAGCGCTGAATATATGAGACACGGTGCTACCAGGAAAGAATCAGACTTCACAGTAGTTTACCTTCAGCAGGATTATGAATAATTCTGTTTTCAAGCATCCATTCTGTCGCCAGCCGCTGGAACATTTCGGATGTTGCTCTGCTGCATGTGCATTACGCCAAAAAATGTCTGCAGGTATTATACACCTCTTTGTTTTTTACCAAAGGTTTTAGATCGACAGCAGGCAACAGATGCTACTGACAGAAAACATTTGGTTAACACTTTACTTAAAGTCTGTATAATGCATTATAAAGGCGTTCGTAGATTTCTATTTATGAGTTGTAATGCATTATATCTTTTCATAAATAATTGTAACCAAAGTAAAAATATATTATAATATTTGTGTTTTAATGCAAGATATTTTTTTAAAGATGTCACAATGAATAGATCAGTTTTATAATGCACAACTCTGGTTACAATTATTAATCAGATAATGCAATGCATTATGAATGCATTACAAGGCATAATTAATGCCTTAAAGTACTTTTATAATGCATTATGTATAAGGGCTTTACATAATGTGTTATCAACATATATATCTCATCCCATTCTGTTTGCAATAAAGCAGTCACTAAAAGTTCCTTCACATTTTATATGATATACAAATGTATGCAATGCAGTTAAGACTCAAGCTGAGCTACTTATGGATTTTGCATATTTCTACATACGACTTTCATCATGATTTAATGCTTCTGACATTAGTGGCTAAGCAGTCCCTGCTGAATAGAAAGGGACATTGCAATGAATGTTGAGGAGGATCCAGAGGTATTAAAATCAGAATAAAGTATGTGCATAGTTCCTATTAGGGCAAAAGCATCCGAGATCATCTTTCACAACATACGGTTGGTGGAGTTCAAGAAATGATTGAGGTAAGCATTGTATTATGCATAAATAGAGTTTAGCTTTACCTGGAGAATCTTCAAATCACTTCAACCGAATCCAAGAATCCTCATTCGTTCATCAACATCGAGCTGGAATCAGACGCTGAGAATGTATAGGAATGAGGATGGTGCTGAAGCTTTCCAAGCACAAATAAATCTCCTATCATGACAGCATCACACAATTAAAGCAGCTCTTCTTCTTCCTCTTCTCTAGTGCAGCTCAACAAGGCCTCGCAGGAATTATGTTCAGTACACCAATGCCACTGTGACTTCACTATATCCAGAAGAAGCATGCTGTATCTCAACAAACCATTTGTTTTAGATCTTGTAAAGCGTTTTCTGTAAAGAGAATATCTTGTTTCAGAATAGACTTTGAGTGTTGTGACCTTGCAGATCTTCTATATGCTCAAACAGCAACATTACTGTACACACTTACTAAAGCTGAAAAAGTGAAAAAAGCATTATAGGACCTTTTTAAATTTGATTCTGGCTGCAACTCGGAGGCCGTGTGATTGTGTGATTTCAAGTCACCAGAATGTGCATGACGTCACCATTTTCACAAACTGATAATGAGATGATAATGTTATAATTCTCAAAAATGTGCACTTTGACACTCGTTTTCAAATGTTTGTAATTGCAGGCCACCAAAACGCTGCTGTTCTGTAAATGAACTACCTGTTGTTTTTTTTCTGTACAGATTTTTCAAACTCTTTTATTCAAAAAAGAAATTAAAATTCCATGCAAGTTTAAATTAAAATAGAAAACTAGAAAGTCACTTTCCATTTCCAGAACCTTTACTCTCCCTGATCTTCTCTGCTTAATGCTTAACTTTAAATATGAATCAATCAATCAGTCAATCCAGATGAAAACATCCCTCATCTAGAGAGCAGAAGTGAAGCTGAGTTTGGCAATAGCAAGCACAATCGCATTTGCTTTTTTTTTTTTGTCTGAAAAAATGTGGTGTCTTCGCTATTACACACTCGAACGCTTATGAATAATTTTCCTATTCGTTTAGAGGAACATTTTTTACTCTGAGAGACCTTAATAGAGAATATTTGGACAGCTGGCTCCTTTGAACTGATCTGTTTAACTAATTGAAAGTAATGAGCGTATGAGCCTGTGAAATACTCGCTCTGTAACAGAATGTGAAAGCCAGATCTCTTCTCATTCTGATGTAATATTCATAGCGGTTATCACTGATCGCTTGAGACCAAGAAACACACCATTACTTTCAAGCCCTCTTGTGGTTTCTCATTGGACCTGTGGGTGTTACTATAGCATTACCCACAATTCCAGAGAAAAACCACGAGATGTCTACATCCCGAATCTACAAATCATTTACATTTTCAGTTTCTAAAGCTGGATCCTCTACAAAAGAGGAATAAATCTTTGCAAGGTTCAGACAACAATGAATAAATAATGTCCACATCCTGTAGATCTCCTGCAGTTGGGAGCCGAACTCATTCCCTTAAAAGCCATAAAACACTAATGTGGGTCCCTCAGCAGTGAACTGAACCCTGAGACAGAAGAGAGGAGAATGGAGGGAGTAATTTAATGTAATGGACAGAAAGAAATTGTTCCTCATTTAACTTTATTGCTGAACCTTGGAAGAACAGAGAAGACACTTCATTAGGTTTCAGCTTTAATAGCTCCATCTGTCTAAATCAGATAGAGACCTTAATGCTGTTTTACAATTATTTATATTTTATAAAGAGTGTTTAAAATCCCCTAGTTGATTTCAGTCTGGATGTCTGGCATTTAAACAATCCACATTTCACACAAGATCTCTTCTGCTGAAATACTCAGGATGCTTTTATGATGTGCACGGTCTCACTTTCACATCTGACTTTCAGAAGAGAATCGTAGATGTGTGGCACAAATACCAAAATGGGAAAACAAAATGAACACAAAAAACTAACAGCTAAAGTTATTCAATAAAAATGTAAATGTAAATGCGACATCATGATTTCCCCTTGATACGTCCGTCAGCATGCATCATCAGTGTATGTAATGCCTGTCTATCAATGCTCTTACCATTAGAAATGCATGGCTGACATTGACAAAAAATGTCCATATCCCAAAAAAATTTAAAATAAATAAATAAACCAACACCAGTCCTGATTATAACTACCAAAACTGTATTAATTTTCACAATGAATACTTTAAAAGCCAGTTTGTCTACATAATGCCAGTGTTGTTGTTTATGGGGGAAAAAAATCCATTGGTATTCTTATAATTAATGCTAAACAGTGTTTTTATTTATTTATATATATCTTTATTTTTGAACCGTTTATAGAAGTTAGTGATTATAAACAATATTAATATTGTTGAAAGGGAATTAAAAAGTAAAAGTAAGACAAATAAATTGATTTTATTTATACTTTAAAAGTGTAAACATGTTAAAGCCTTACCAGCAGAATGAAAGCACATTAACAAAGAATGCATGATTTTATGCGTAAATGGCACTGGGATTAAATATTGTCATTTTAACAGGTTTTAACTAAGTTTAGCTAATGTAAAATAGATTTATGAATGGGAATTAGGTGGAAAAATTTAAATTTCAACACAAATACACATCTGGCTAAATGTCTGCTGTTTGCATTAACACAGCATAAATTATAAGAAAATGAAGACAAAAATGCTCACTTAAGTGGCCTTTTATTTCGTTTATATATATATATATATATATATATATATATATATATATATATATATATAAATATTTAAAAAGTAACATTTAAAAATGATATTCTTTTAAGACACTACAATGAAGTGCACTTCTTTTATACTAGTGTAGAGAGCACAATGTAGCTGTTTTCTGGTTTAAATGTGTACTTCTTCTCAGCATGTCTTTCCCCTCTGAAAGTTATGTTCAGATTGCATTGGTTGTGACTTGAATTCAGAATAAAACTAGTATTAATGTGTGCTGTATTCTCAGCATTAGAAGTAACCGATTTCCATTCCTTTGATTTGTACAATATCTACAATAAATCCAGATGAAGCAAAAAATGCAGCAAATGTTTATATTTACTGCCCTCAGATGATCAATATCCAGAGAGCATCATTGACTCTCTTCTGTGCCCTTAATATCGAGCGCATTCAATCAATGATGAGAACTGGTCTCTGTCGTCGGCACGAGAAACAAACCTGCGAGAAACTCTCGGATCAGAATGTGTGATTTTATAAGAGAGGCCAAAGTGGTCCAACATCAGGTGTTTTATTAGATTTCTAAGTCTAAGACACACACAAACCAGGATGAAGGCGAGGTACAAAATCATCTCGGTTACCATTATTCAAGAAAATTCCAACAAATTCAGTAGAAAGCAGTTAATCTTGGATCAGGACAATGACCCAAAACACCCTGCCAGTTCAGTCGAGGACTTTATTAGGGCAGAGAAATGTAAAGACTTAGATTTAAACCCGATTGAACATTAATTTCACCAGCAACAGTTGGAATTGGCTGCATTAGACTCCAGACTGTTTCTGTGCTCCAGGGACACAAATAATATTATATGTGAGAATATATAAAGAAACACAGAGGTTTTCTCTGCTTAAATAATAATAATACTAATAATAATAATAACAAAACATCAAACTAATTTGTTAATCTAAACAACAGACTGAACACTAGCATTTGATTGTGTTTCTTTTCTCAGTCCCTCATGCTTGTTTTAATGGTTGTGTTTTGAAACTGGAGCAAAGGTGGGAGAAAGTGTGGGCTTATTATACGTTTGCTTTATGCAAAGGCTCTTCAGGTCCTCCAGCAAGAGTAAACGGGCAGCGGTTGGCATGTTTGCCATGCTATCTATACTCTTGGGTACCAAAGTGAAGAACAAAAAAACTGGTGCACACACACTACTGCAGCGAGAGCCAAAACTGAACTGAGCCCCAGGACACTGTGTTTGTTTAACAAATCTCTTCCCAGTCCCAGAGAATCAGCTAAATATTAACAGAAATGTAGAAATATTTAGGAACAGATTTGGTATGATGTCTGCTCTAATTCTGCTCTAATAATAATTGCTCTTGTGTTTTTTAAATGAGCATCCCCCAGCTGAAATGGCTTTAAACTGTACAAGTGACTAAATGTCCAAGGCTAGTGATTTCCCATATATTTATGTGCATGAAGAGTATGCCTGAAGATGTGCATCATGTCTCATCCTCAAATCAATATTTCATGTTCATTTACTTGTGTATTTGTTAAGAAGCCATGCAATTCGCGAAGTAAAGACACTCGTTCAGTATCATGAAACAAACTGCCTCTGGAAATATTCATTTGAAGATATTGAATAAAATTTGTCTGTTAAAAAAACAGCATGCAACTACATTGTGGAAATGTTGTTGCATCCACAAAGATGGGATATCATTTATTGTATTTTGCTGAATAAAAAAATAAGAAATAAATCTTTGGGGCAACTTTGAAAGGTAGTGCATTTATTGTGTGTACATCTAGGTCCAAATAACTTTTGGGGCCACTGTATACTTTATAAAAATAAGTTTAAAACATTTGAAATGCCTTTTCTGTATTTCTTCCAGCAACAATGCAGTCACTTTCAGCAGGTGAACCAGCTGTTTGTTATTTGTAAAATGTTCCTGTTGTGAAAGAATGGAAAACTTTGGCCTTCACAGAGCACCAGATCCTGTGATTTATGATAATTCGGGGATCACAGCACCTTACTTGTGTTATCGCTGCAAAACAGTATCTCCTCCCCATTAATCTAAAGCCCTATAATTACTCTGGGAATCCTTCACTGTTCATTAGCTTGCAGTATTACTTAATGCACAGATGCAGGCACTGTTTGAAAAATAACGAGGGCTTTCTCTAAACTAATAATTGTTACCTTTGGAAACCAACGTTCTGTTGACTTTCTGAATTCAAGCTGCTTTTTGGCTGTGGTTTGTTTCTGCCGTTTTCTCTCTATGGTGAAATCTTGACTTTGTGACTCAAATGTGAATATTTAATGCGCACATGAATTATTCAGTTGATTGTAAATAGCTTCGGAAATCTTTTGTCCTCTTTGCTCGAGACGTCCTTGTTGAGCAGCATTTCCCAGGGTGCTTTCAGCAACACATTTACAGTCCGTCTAGAAATGCATTGCACTGTACGGAGAACACTGAACGTGTTTACATGTGATCTATACTGGCTAATGATCATAGATGGAGAAAATGAAGAACGCTGCTCATGCACTGACTCACAGGAAATGAAACGCTCAGTTCATTTTACATCAATATGTTTTAATAATCTTTTGTCATTGTTTCGACTAAACATACTAAATCACATGTAAAGTACTTGATTATCATTTTAACTGCAGTCTGTTCTTTGATTTTAGGTTTAATTCTAATATTTTAAATGTATTGCCACTTCATTGTTATAAATTGTTGTGGTTAACACTTCATAACAACTTCCATTAATAAATCATTAACAAACGTTATATAATGTTTATCGTATATATATATATATATATATATATATATATATATATATATATATATATATATATATGATCATTCACTTTTACAAATCTAAAATTTAAAAGTTCTTTATAATTTTTCATTTTAGTAAATTATGAATATACTTATAATTACTTTTATAAACCCTAACCTAAAAGTCTACTAATACAATGAGAGTTAGTAGATATATTCAAAATAAAGTCTGACCTCATATTTGATTATAAATCTTTAATAAATGCAACTCTTTTCTTTTGAAATATGCTTTTCTTGTTGTTATTATGTGTTGCTGATGTTTTTATGTTTTTAGAAAGCAGATAAATACTCTTAATTAATCACCATTTACTTAAACGTTGTTACAGAAGATAAAAGGTCAAGTTCCCATAAAGGTACTAAATGTTTAATAGTAAACATTTATAAACATTTACAAATGATGAATGGCTTCAACTTTAGATTGAGAACTGCAAAAACTGCAAAAACATATTTCAATCGAAATTAAAAGTATGAAATTATACACAAGAAGTCGAAGTAATTGCTTTAATGTTAATAAAAAGAAAAAGAAAAGTTGAAATTGTATAATTTCTGTAATAAATATTTTTTTAAAGCAACTACTTTTTCACAGCATTTATTTCTTCTGGTGAATACAAGTGAGGAAATGTTGAAGAATGCACTGACCACTTCATTTTTTAGTCTAATGAACATAAAAAAAATGCAAAATTTAGACTAATTGTAACCTTTCTCAGTGGACAGTGTCATTCTGACTCAGATGTGTTTGGTTCACCTGTTGATTTCATTGCTCACCTGTTTACATTAACGTTTAGAGATGACACCAAGTGTGTGTTTCCTGAGAGGAAAGGAGGAAGAGTTGAAGGAGAGAAAGCCAAAGTCAAGAAACCTGATGAAATACACTTCTGCTCCATTAAACAATTGGCAGCTTCCTGCTAGTGCTGCCAATTGATTTACTTAATGTTGGTTGCTGCAGTTCATTATGCAGGCCTGTCTTCATGCGTCTGATGTGCGGCTTCACTGCTGTTAGAGAAACAGATGGTCAACAAACCCAATTAACCTTTTCCACGCTGTGCTCTGCTCTAGCTTACACATCACACACACACCAGACCTTGTTTACTTACACAAAATCTTAATTATATATATATTTATAACATGTGTACCTACTGGTAGGCAATTGGTTAAAAGAGCATGAATATTAAATAGGGAATAAAGGAAAATATTATCATTAGAAAAAAACCTGCTCACAGTGAGACTGTCACGGAGCAGAAATCGACATCCTACAGAACACCCAAAGAAAATGTTATTGACTTGTTTGATAGTCACATTCATCCTTAAAACTTTTCTTGTATAAGTCACAATTAAACTTATCAAAAAAACAAAACAAAAAAAAAGGTTTATAGATGACCATGGTTTAATTTGTTAAAAGGCATTGACTAATAATGGCAGGATTAGCCATTTTTGTGCACTTTTATTTAATTTTTTTAACTGTAAAATGCGATTAGTTTTCTACTTTAATAGGAATTATTTTTGCATTTAGTCCTAAAACGGTGCATCTTCTCTTATATGTAGGTTGAGTGGTTTCTGTCACAGCAAGGCATTCAATTCTGTATTAATTAATCTCACTATATAACTGCAGAACTTGTGTTGAGTAACCACACAGAAACTGCATCTGGACCAGTGCATTTTCTCCATTATTTTCAGTGTTTGAGCGCATGTGTGTGACAAATCTTTCTCTCTGTCACCCCGGCTTTGTCTCTCCATCCCATAACTCTTCCAGCGTGGAGCTCCTTCTGTGACAGCAGACTGCAATGCTCATCAATCAATCAAGACCATTATTTATCATGCAACCATTAATTAAACATTGGACTCCTCATTCACGCAAAACTCTTGCTGGATTATGATGATATTTGCTAAAGGAATGTTTGTAGACATAACATGTATGTGTCCATCTGGCATGCTAAAGCAGAAGATAATTCATCGTAATCAATCGTGATGTTTGCGCAGTACCGTACATCAGTTCTGTCAGTTACTAATTAACACATGCTTTATAGAATAAAAACCAGTTCATTTAGATGTTACCATTTTTTTTTCAGTGTAAATCCTGTGCATGCATTTCTAACTGAAATGCATCAATATCGTATACAGAATATTATTGCCCCGGTCTTTCATACACCCGATGACCTTCATTAGTGGGGTTTGAGCTAGTCTCTAGGATTATGCTTCTCCAGGAGCTGCTCGTTCCACCAGTTTCTCATGACCTGAGCGTGGAAAATAAAGGTCCGAGAGGCCAGGTGAAACGGCTGCCCAATTATAGACTGGAAAACTGCCAAGATGATTGATGATGCTTTGAACGTCCTTGATATCTATAATTCTGCCTGGGCTTTTCAACGAACACCTTCAGTGAGCTTTGATCTCTGTGTTTATCAGAGGTTAACTTTTTTTTTTTGTACTACACTTGTTGCCTAGCAGAGATTGGCCAAGGGTTACCAATAAGACCAAATGATCAGGTAAATAACGTGTGTGTGTTTCATGTTTATTCTGACACCAGTGATTCTGTTGCTTCTTGAAAGGTCGGAAACTTCTGTGTATTGGACAAATATTTAATGTCGTCCACTTCAACCATGAAATACAAACAGCACACAAACACCTTGCAAGGGTCACTATTGGGACATCGGGAAACAGAGTGTGTCCAGACAAATCTGGACGATCAGATCACAGTCTGCATGAATTTTGCATTAAAATGATTGCATGCTTTTTCATGGCATCATCAAGCTACGTCTTTGTTGTTTGGAATAAGCGACCCCAAGCAGTAAAACTTACACACCATTCAACCAGTGTTAGTTAAATTATGTTAAATTCCCTTATCTTCTAATCACTTGATGCTACAGTATGTGTTGTGTTTCCATGTTTTATTGGGACATTCCATAGGTGTAATGGGTTTTATAGTGTACAAACTGTATTTTCTGTCTCCCTAAACCTAATACAATCCCTCAAAGGAACATTTCTGCAATTTTAGTTTTCAGAAAACTTCATTCTGTATGATTTATAAGGTTGTTTCCTCATGGGGACTTAAAAAATGTTCCCACAAGGTGAAAATTTACTGGTATTACTATCCTTGTGGGAACAGTCGGTCCCCATAATATGATAAATACCAGGTACACACACACACACACACACACACAATGTAACCCATTTTCTAGGAACAAAAATATATGATAAAGGCCCATTGTTTGTATAGTATACCATAATTGTATTCCATACAACTAATGTGCCTCATGAAGCCTCTCAAAACTACTGAAATAATATTATACTAAATGTTAAAGTCTGTTTATTTATTTATTAATTAATTTACCCCAATGTTCATTTTTTATATGTTTTAATAACTATTTAATAACTAGACTTTTTTCTCACAATTGCAAGTTCTAAAGTATACATTCGGAGGGGAAAAAGACCATTTTCTTCCAAATGTGACTCAATCAACTTGGAGATAAAAAGTCAGAATTGTGAGACGTAAACTATCAATTGTGAGAAGGAAATTCTGATAAAAGTGTGATAAAAAGTCACAATTATTATTATTTTTTTTATTACTCAGTGGCAGACCCCCACTTCTACACTCATTAAATAATATATATATTATTATTTTATTTTTTTATGGAACATTTTATTGAACTTTTAGATGTTTAGATGTTAACTTTTAGAAAAATTACAAATGCATATGTGTTTTGTGTCATGTTAGCTACATCAGGATTTTATAGCTCATATATGAAATAGTGAGAATATTTATTCAGAGGCTCAAACGGAGTAAAAATGTGAAATTTGGTGCAGATTCTGAAATTCTGATGCTTGCACTGTAAACAAATGCAGCGTTTATAGCAGTATAGCAGATAGTTACATAAAATGAAATAAATATCAGTCATCACTCAATCTCCCAACAATGTCTCAGGAAGATATACCAGAAATACCACAGATTAAGATTACATTATATTACTATATATTGAAGTCAGTTTTGTCTTTTACTTCATTAAAATACTGCAACTGTGTCGGAAGTCAGTCTTTTTCATTCGTAGTTCGTGCATTGTTGTGGAAGTAATCCTTTAACAGGTTCAAATACAGTACATGCAGTACTCAACCTGAACGGATAGAAAGCTTGTTTATTGTCACTAAACTTCAATAGAAGATGCCTGTTTCTGAGCATACATAATGTGTTTGAGGAGGAAAGTGGGAGTAGTTTGTGCCACAGCATTGAGTAGAGATGGGGTCTGCTGGCACTCAGCGTGAAGTGTTTTCCATTACAGTGAGCTCTGAGGGAAACATCAATGAGGTGAGACAGCTTCTGTGTGCAGGTCTCTCTGCTCCCACCCAAAATCACCGTCGTTAGATCAATGACCACACAAGGGAGAGGCCCACAGGATGTTTTTCTGTGCTTCCGTCTGATAAAGCAATTGTTCTGCTCTCTCTCGGCTCCTCTGAGTAAGTGTGGATACCCTCAGCTGCACTCCTCCGTGTCTTGCCTTTGTCCTGAAACAACTCCCACGACACACTGCAGCGAGACTGATAGACACCGGCCCTCTGCTGAGGGACATGGAGCAGAGAAAATAGCCTTCCTCCCAGAAAATTAAGCCACTCTGGCAATCTGTGAGAACGGCTCCAGAGAGTGAGTTTTAGAGGGAGATTGCTGTGGAAATGCATTGCTTGTGCGGTGGAGATTCAGCTCGGAGAACACAACAAACACAGTCACACAAACAGCACAAACTATAGAGGAATGCATTGACAGTACAATGAATCAGAGCCATGGCGTCTGGTCCATTTAGGCTGCAAAATTAATACAAAATAACAAAAAATATTACATTTAATTAATTAATTATCTTTATAGTATTCATATAGTGTGATGTATTGAGAATATGGAGGAAAAACAGCTCAGATTTATTCAGATGCCCAAACTAAGCAATATATGCAATTTGGTGCATATGCTGAAATTTAAATGGACAAATAGTGACGAAACTCTGCTGCTTGTAATGTAAATCAATGAGAAGCAGATACTATTTTGATGTAAATTACATTGTTTTTTGACCCTGCAAAATTTGACATTTGAAATAATAGTCTAAAAATTCTGTTTTGTTTTTAAATGGAACCATTTCTTGAGGGTTTAGACTAAATATATTGGTAACACTTTATTTTAAGATTTATATTGTATTTATATATGTGTGGGCTTTGATGGCTCATTATTATATTCAAGAGATATGCAATATGCAATTTGTTGCAGATGATGATATTTATATGGACAAAGAGTAGTCTGATTTAATGTAAATCAATGAGATCTTTATAACATTATAGCAAATACTTACATACAATGATTTAAATGTCAGTCATCAGTCCAAAAATATGTCATAGTAAAATTTGATTTAATTGTATAGTATTATGATCAATGCTCAAACATGCAATACAATGCAATACAGTGATGCAAATGCTCTGCATGCTTTAATAATAATAATAATGATGATAATAAAACTAATTTACATGATCAGTCATCCCTTTCTCATATGATACTGTATTTAAACCCTACATTTTATGATCAAATCATACATAACCTAGGCAAAATAATAATAATAATAATAATAATAAAAATACAAATATAAGATTGCCATCTGGATTTTAGAACTGAATCATAATTGCAGTGATTAATATGTTTCTGGCATGTCTAGCAACAATTCCTTTTACCCTAACTGACATACATTTTTATTAAATCATACTAAAAAAGCATGCATGTAATTTTATAATTACACTGTTGACTGCATAACCAAAGCATGCACTAAACCCGTCACATATCCCACTTCAATAGCAACACTTCAGTTGTGATTAGCAGTTCAACATGAATACAATAAGTATATTAACATTTACTGATTAATTGACTGATCACCATAAGTATATAGTAAAGACACCTAATATAAAGTAGCACCCCCTGAGAAAGAACTGTGTTTTTCATTTTGTTTAAAAGTGGGGGTTTTGTATGTTGTTATAAAAGAAAAACTTAGGTATGTTCAACATGCAGGTAAATCCTTGGTAAAAACTCAATTTTGGCTACTTTGAAAACAAAAGGTAATTAGTCTGGACTTCATGCAGCCTTTGAAATGACATGGATAATCAATGGCTGTGTGGAATCAGCCTCAATGACTTATAGATTAGTGACCAGTTTAAACATTGGTTTTAATTAGCAGTGGTCGGGGAGCCTGGGGCCCGGGGACAAACAAGCATCATGATTGCACTCACAGCTTGCCAGGAGACCTGCTGACAAAGTCACCTTAAAGAAAAGCCCTCCTGATTAGACAGTTCCTTTCCACATCAAAGTCCTCTCACATACTGGTAGCATTTAAAAAGCTTTATATTTCAGGCTGCAACATCAACCGTGACATGCAGCTCAAGAAACATTTACCATTTACACTTTGTGAATAGATAATACTGCTGTTTTAACTTGGTGCAAATAGTGAAAATAACATTTAACGCTCTTTCTTAGGCTCCGTATTTTACACCCCATCTGTGATGCAGAGAAAACCAGTCCCATTATTAGTGGATGGCACTTACTATTACAGGAATGTTCTTATGTTGTGCTGTTTATCTGAAGTTCAGACTCAATTGACAGCTGATCTCATGGTATCCCTGATTTATATCATTATTAAGATATTCAGGCGTTTTGAGAGAACCCGCTAAATACACGCTAAATGCTAAATATAAATAAGCATTACTTTTGAATCCACTTACGTGTTTAATAAAAATACAACCAGCAATAATAATAAGTTATTAATAACAACAACAGTTAACTATTTTGTATAGCTCAGTTAAAAGTTGTATCTATTGTAAAAGTGCTTTAAAAGAATAAGATCAAACAAAAGAGAAATATAGACATAAAAATACATTCATCAAAAATAAAATAAAAATAAAAAAATGCATTAAAATACACAATACACAAAACTTACTATAAAAACAGTCCAAGAAGCAACTAAACAGTACAGAATAAAACAAATACAAATCACTTGTATACTGTATAGTGTTATGTACTAATGCAAACAAACAAAAAAAAAAAGAATGTCCTAGTCTTCAATATTTGCTTATCCAGTACTCCAGTACAACTTGGTCAAAGGTTTGTCTTTATTTGGTGTTGGTCAGTACATGATAAACCATTATCAAATTTCTTAGATTACAAGAGTATGAACACATCATGAAGTAAAGGACATAAAAAAAAAAGAAAAGGATAGTTCCGGTCCTTGATTCTGATTGGCTGAGCCGCGTTCAAAGCTGTTGTAAATTACACTATAAACATACACTTTTGTTTACTTCTGTTTGTTGCTTAGCAACCACTTTGTTGAAACCACAACTGTTTCTGAGGAACTACATTGTTTGGTGGAAGAATACAGTTTCTATTAATAGCATTACACTTTATTGGCTCTGTTTTATTCTGTGAAACCTTACTACGTATATGGAATAACTGTTTCACGTTGTGCCTAACAACACCCCTTATTAACTTATAAATTAAATGTAAACCACGGCGTCTTGGGGTTTATTGCTCTTATTTATTCCACAATATATGACAAATTAACATGTGTTACATTGTGTAAAGTCCTTACTGTTTACATTTTAATTAATGTTTGTTCATGTACTGCAGGTATTCCCAAACGATAAAAAAAAAAACTCCTTAAAATAAAATATTTGCATTAGTGTTTCAGTTATTTTTATTTTATATTTATTTTATTTAATGAAGCTTTTTTATTAACCTTTTCATTCACTATCAACTCACCATTGTAATGTTTAATGCATGTTCTGATGTTGATATAAAAAATGGAATATGTTTTTGTTTGATGAGGTACCTGTACATTTATGATAGGTTTAAAACAAGTTTGATAAAGTAATCTAAATGTAATCTAAAAAGTAATCAAGAGTACATTACCTAAAATATGTAACCTAGATTGCGTTACATTATCATCATGTAATCTGTAATCAGTAACATTTCCAAGCAATCTACCCAGCTCTCTTAACTTTAGCAAAACAAACTCCACAATAATATTCTCCAGACCTGTCCAAGCAAAAGTTCCCATAGATGAGAAGTCTTGTTTGCATCATAAATGTCAAATGTTTTATGGTCTCTGCCAGGTTATATAGTGGATTTTATATCTATAGCCACATGGTGATCTTCCTACCATACAACAAATGCTGTATCTTCATATCCAGTGCACTGACACGTCACATTAAGATGCTTGTGAGTGTATATCAATGAAAATAGCACATGAGAAACAGAAAGGCTGGCTCCTCATTTAGTATGCTAGGTAGCGCTGCTCTGCACACTGACAAGTGCACGACTGCTCATTTGTCTCTCTGTCCATTCTTTCCCTCCCTGTTTCACCACTGCAGGGAATTCAGGATGACTCCACACGTCTCACCTTTTTACACGGTCCATGCCGGGATAAACAATTACATTTCCCTGCAAATATTTGTTTTATTAATGTTGCCCAACAGAGTAATTAATCTCCTCACAAAGGTACCATCTGGATGACCCAAAAATGCAATTAAACTTCCTGTTTTATGATTAAGATAAATATGGAGAAGAGGTAGGAAATGGCAAACGTGTGAATGGGGGTTGATATTACACATGGAGGAATCAGCTTCATTTCTTTTTTTTCCCCTCTTCATGTTCAACACAACTTGTCGTGGAGGTGAGGGTGACTTACTGAGCTGATGTAAGAGATAGTCATTAATGAAAACAAATGTCCTCTCATGGAAGCCAATGCATTTCCATTATTAGAGCTATTGCTGGGGCCAGGGCCAAACATGCCAACTGGCAATCTGTTTGTGTTGTCCTGGCATTGAAAAAAGTCAGACACACAGCTTTGGTTAAATTCCCATCCTGTGAATCTTTATGGGTCTGCAATCAAAAGTTGGATCTCTATGAACTCAAAGATTTCTCACCAAATTCATCCAAGATCAAACAATTTGAGCTGCACCACATTCATTTTTATTGCTTTATGCTCTTTTAAAAACAGTTTTTCTGATATGAGTCTCTCACACTAAATAATGCTTCAAAAAAAGTGTTTATTTTGTGATTTTGCATCATTATAAACTGCAATGAACAATGCAAGAACAACTTTTATTTTGACTTTCTGCCAGCTTTCTTAACTTTTTTTGTCCATTGTAATCATTTCTCAACTGCCCCCTTTTTCATTCAGACGTTATTAGAGAACATCCTTCTCTGTCTGTCCTTCATATTACAACTGTCGATAACGCTGCTAATAGTCACTATAATTAAATATGCTTTATAGTGTGTTATATTGTGGCAGGCAGCAAGGGGAAAAGTAAAGGCTTGGATAAAGGCGTATAAAGGTTTTAAAAACCAGTTTATCAAAATAACATATGATTGGCTATCATGTGATTTGCTCTTGAATTGAAAAATGCTTTGTCATTCTGAAATGTATTAGTGTCAAACAGAAGTCACTTCCAAATAAATATTACTAACATAACCCTGAACATCAGACACAAGCGATTGTTAGACTAGTATACATCATTATTAGATTGATGCTGCACATATGTAGGTACAGTAATTCACGTCTGTGTTTCATCCAAATTCATTCAAATGAAAATAATCTGCATCTTGCCAGTAGATAGAAAAACTAGTAAAAATGAACTTTTATCTATCCAGTCGAATTCTGCTCTCCAAACATGCTGGCCGGTGTCCACATCATATGCAGGAAATGGTGTAAATAATGAAAGAACTTTTTTCTTTTTGTTCTTTCTTTATACATTGGATTAACACATTTTTGTTCATGCATACATGATACAATTACGGTATTCCCTTCAAAAATCTATTTTACACTGGGAACAAACAATGGTTACACTCTGGAATTTAAGGACAAAAATGTCATCATTGATACCCATGAAAACTGCAATGATTTATCCCAGTTCGATTTACACTGTAATGGTGGTGGACCCCCATAAACAGTTTAAATCATTACTTAACTAAATTAAAGTGTTCAGCTGCCAGACAGGAGTAGGCCAGTCAATATTTAAATAAACCCAGATAAGCCCTGAAAGCCTCCGATTACAGACCAAAATAAATGTACACTCTTTACAACAACCTTAAAAATAAATAAATAAATAAACAGAATAAATGCACAAGTAAATTATGGTTTTAGTTTAGAGTCCCATTATATTTTCATAAACAAAAATATATGAACCACTTGCATCGGCAGCTGAGCAGCACAGCAATAAAGACCAGTCCATATCACCCACAGACAGATGAGCTTGCAGAACAGTTCAACCAGATGCTGAAAAGCATGCTGTGGAAGTTCGTTGCAGACACTGGTCCTAACTGGGATAACTTTTAGTTATCTTTGCCTACAGAGGAGTACCTCAAGCTTCAAGTGGGACAGTAAGTGTTATTGTTGTTACCTGCTTCAGCAACCAAGCTTTTGGCCAAATGGCAAGGGCCGTATAACACTGTAAAGAAGATGGGCCCTATAACCTATGAGGTTCCCCACCAGGACAAAATAAGATCTGACCAGACTTACCACATGAACCTTTTGAAGGAGTGGAAGGAGTCCCATAGTTCAGTGGTGCCTGGGGCAGAAAAGGGACGGGAGGAGCAAGTTCGGGAGTGAGTTTGTGTTGGGTCATTGAAGCATCCACAAGTGAATGGAGTAGCCCACTTGTCATTGTGCCAAAGTGATAAGTGGTGAACTGTTGGAGCGGATTGGACTGGCCCGGTACATCAAAACTTTTAACCTGTGTAAGGGGTACTGGCAGGTGCCCAAACTCCAAACCACTTCCCACCATCAGAGCAGCCGTTGGAATATACCAATTTACTGTTCTACTATTTGGTCTGCACAGGGCACCTGCCACCTTCCAGTGACTACTGAACCAAGTTATCCAGGGCTGTGATGAGGGGGCAGTGGTCTATTTGAATGATGTGGTCATCTACAGCCACAACTGGGCCGACCACCTACACAAACCGAGACAGACCTGGGGGAAGATCCAAGCACCGGGCTTGTCCTTAAACATTGGCAAGTATGAGTGGGCAAGGCAGGAGACCAATTACCTGGGATAACAGCTGGACAATTGAGAACTGTGACCATAGGTTTCAAGGTGGAAGCAATCTGGTGTAGCTCGAAGCCTAGGACAAGTCTTGTGGGCTGGTACCACAGATTCATATCAGACTTATGATTGCAGCTCCATTAATGGATTTATTATCGTAAGCAGGAAAAAAACACAATGGAGTGGACTAAGGCCTGAGAAAGGGCATTCAACACTTTGAAGGACAAGATGTGTTCTGAACCGGTGTAACCGGTGTTACAAAGCCCAGATTTCAACCAGAGATTCCAGGTACAAGTGGATGCCTCTTACAAGGGGATTGGAGCTGTTCTGGCCCAGGGATATACTGGAGCAGAGAAACCTGTGGTGTTCCTGAGAAGGAAGCTGTTGCCCAAGGAGGCCAGGTACTGGATTCTCACCTGCAAACTGACCTTTGGGCACTAACTCGGATTCACACTATGAAAGATCACAATGCTCGAGTAACCCAATGGTATATGGCTCTCCGGCGGTGATGCAAAGAAATTACCTTCTTTACCACTGCAAGTGGCAGCACTGACACTCATATGTATGCACTCACACACATTTATTCACCACAGGCACCCATCCATTACATTGTAATGCTGTTTGGAAAGCAGGTGCACATGCAATCTGATAGCACTTGGTCATTTTTCCATATTTTATACTCTCCTTCCGTTATTCCTTCTGGACATATCGCACATACTCAATTTTCATTTGTTTAATTTATTTTTTGTTAATCATCTGTGTTATTTTTGGGGAAACAACACAAGCCCATGGCAGTGAACCCTTAAAACGTCATCAGATTGCGCAGCACAGGTACAATGGATCAGAACCGGGGGAAGCCAAGTCTTGTCTTCATGTGGGAATATCAAAGTGCTAACCTGCAAAAGAGTTAGATTGCGTTATTAATGTTAGTTTTACTATGGTTATATTTAAAAGTAGTTTGTTTGTTTAATTTTGTTTGTTTGTACAAATTTGATTTTAAGGGTTTATTAAGGGTTATAAAGGGATTATTACTTTTAGGGGTTATTATGAATTGTCTTAATGTAGAAGACCATGTACACAGAAAAACAGACCTATTTATGGTGTGCCCCCCCAAAAAGGGTCTAGTGCCCCCCCAGACTCTAGTTGGGAGCTTGTTTACCAAGTCAAAGGAAGTGCGCTAATGCGGTGTTTAGTAGTTTCCAAAGTAGTTTGGATACTTTTATTTTGGGTATATATATTTGTACAGTTATACATTTTTTATTTATTTATGTTTTGGTTGATTTGGTACTTTTTTGTGTGTTGGGACTGATAAAAGATGATTCTTCATGGTTGGACTAATGGACTTTCGGTGCACCTATAAATAAGCACCACCATACTCTTGTGGGTTGAGGTATCTTTTTTCCCTTTTGGACCTTAACACCCCTGCAGCAGACACTGGCAAAAGTCTATGGATCACACACACACACACACACACACACACACACACACACATCGTACATATTACATTTATGCTGACCAAACAATATTTTCTATCCCCTAACCCTAAACCGACCCCCTACAGAACACCTGTTTGCCCGGTAAATTATCATAATAATTAACTATATTTTATATTTTTTCCCTTGTTTTTTTTAATATTAAAAAAAGATTTTTTTTTTACTTTGTTCCCACAATGTAAAAAAATTGTAGCATAAACAAGTACACACACACACACCACCACCAACAAATACTGCTTAGGATTTAGCACATGCAAAAAAAAAGAATCTTATTTTTATGAAAACAACAGTGGAATTATGGAAAAAAACAGGTGTTTAAAAGGTTAAAATCATGATGTTGGTAAAAGTCAGTGAAAGTGAAAAAAAATTTTTTTGGCATTTATTTTCCTGTAAGGACCTCTGTGTAACTTTTTTAAATTGCAGAACAAGGGTTAACACAGTGTATGAATAAAGTTCGCTTGAAGGAAAGACATTGTGCTCTTTCCTTATGGAGCAGAACTATCATCTGTTCACTACAGATGGGTGCTGGCACACAGAACATCCAAAAGACCTTGTCATACATCTTAAAACACAGTTGTACCAGGTTAGGACATTTTGTTATCTTGCTGGACCCCTGTCAAAGAGTGCTGCTGAGGAAGAAGAATATGTGGATCATAGCCAAGGACACACTACAGAAGCTATAGTTTGCATTCGGCTTGTTGCAATGACCTTTTATAACTGAGTTTGGCCCTGAAGAGCACCCACCCTCAACAACACGATGCCTTTGGTTTTCTTACCACCGTTATCACCTAATCAATAGTCCGCCAATGATTCAATTTGACAAGCATATCCAAGAGAGAGGGCTAATTGTTTAGCAACAGTGGGTGCATGATATTGACTGATGGAGATAAGGTTTGTCCTACTCAATCATGCAATATGGATTGGGTTTGTGTTATTAAGGGGTCACATCAAATACAGCATGTTTGTGTGTCTTTTGCTTCACAGCTGCAATAATGAGCACATGCAAAAGAGAACAATCAGTGTGATTTTCCCTCACAGCTGAGAGAATGACACACGGGGAGGGCTTAGAAGAACAAACACCTGGCTGATTTAAACACTGACAAGTGAATGAGAGAAGATCATTACCAGGACTGAGTGATTCACTCCTGAAAGTACATATTGTGTATTGGCATGTACATTACTGGGTGTCAATATGTCTGTCAACTTTTTGTACACTTGATAGTTATCACACTTGAAATCAATCTTTAAAAATAAAGTCAACTTCTAGGTAATTTAGTATGAGCAACTTAAAATATTAAACAGCAAGATCCTGCAATGTCAAGTTTGGTGCTGAGCTGCTCAGCTTGATCACCATTCATGCATTTGAAAATGTGTGGTTTTGGTCAAAGCATATTGACATATAATGTAAAATATTTGGTATTCAGAATTAGTGGATGTTTTGGCCCTATTTTTTTTATTGTTATTATATTTTGCTGTAAAACGTATGTTAAGTCACCATTCGGGTGATTAGTGTTCTGTGCAGTTCATTCAATTTCAGTGAAAATATGAAATTTGTTTTGATGTAAAGAAGCAACTATAAAAAAAAAAATCAATTTGCTCAACAGATAACCCATTCTCACTCCTAAAGCATCCAAAACTGAATAATGTTTTTGTGTCCTCGCCTCACTATTAAGACACTCTTTGAGCTGCATTGTTTTTACTCTGGCATCGATACTCAGACATGAAAAGCATGTGAAAGTTATTGCTATGAAAAAATATATTAGTATTAGTTAATATTTTTATTAGAGTCGTTGATATACTAATATATATATATATATATATATATATATATATATATATATATATATATATATATATATATATATATATATATATATATATATTGTGTGTCTTGTGCCCAATTGCAACATGCTGAAGTTTGGTTTGGTCTCATTTTAAATGAGATGTGACTGTGTTTACGGAGTGGGATCATTTTCAGCAATTAAAAGCTTGCTGTTCCTCACATGAATATATAACTGTGAGTTTATATATCATAATTCTCAGAATGTCAGAATTACAAGATGTAAACTTGCTATTACAAGAAAAAAAATCGATTTGTGGGATAAAAAGTAGCAATTACCTTTTTTATTATTGTTTTTATTCAGTGGCAGAAACAGACTTCCATATCTTACGCTGGTACCACTTTAAAATAAGGTTCATTATTTAACATTAGTTCAATCAATCAATCACCTTTATTTATATAGCGCTTTAAACAAAATACATTGCGTCAAAGCAACTGAACAACATTCATTTGGAAAACAGTTTCTCAATAATGCAAAATGATAGTCAAAGGCAGTTCATCAATGAATTCAGTGATGTCATCTCTGTTCAGTTTAAATAGTGTCTGTGCATTTATTTGCAATCAAGTCAACGATATCGCTGTAGATGAAGTGACCCCAACTAAGCAAGCCAGAGGCGACAGCGGCAAGGAACCGAAACTCCATCGGTGACAGAATGGAGAAAAAAACCTTGGGAGAAACCAGGCTCATTTGGGGTCAGTTCTCCTCTGACCAGACGAAACCAGTAGTTCAATTCCAGGCTGCAGCAAAGTCAGATTGTGCAGAAGAATCATCTGTTTCCTGTGGTCTTGTCCTGGTGCTCTTCTGAGACAAGGTCTTTACAGGGGATCTGTATCTGGGGCTCTAGTTGTCCTGGTCTCCGCTGTCTTTCAGGGATGTAGAGGTCCTTTCTAGGTGCTGATCCACCATCTGGTCTGGATACGTACTGGATCCGGGTGACTGCAGTGACCCTCTGATCTGGATACAGACTGGATCTGGTGGCCACGGTGACCTCGGAATAAGAGAGAAACAGACTAATATTAGCGTAGATGCCATTCTTCTAATAATGTAGAAGGTAGTTAACTACTTTAGCTAACATGAAGTAAGAATGAACAGTACTTCTATAGCATTTATTAATATTAATGTTATTTTCAGAATTTACTAATGAATTTTTTAAATTTTGTTTGTTCACATTAGTTAATGCACTGTGAACTAACATGAACAAATAAGTAACAACTCTATGTTTATAAACTTTATACACATTAACAAAAATGTATAAATAGTGTAATACATGTATTGTTCATTTATGTTAGTTAGTACATTAACTAATGTTAACAAATGACACCTTATTGTAAAGTGTAACCCTTATGCTGTTATTTTGAGTAAGTTAATGATGTCACAAGTTGAATCTTTAGACAGCTGAAGACATATAAAACAGAAGAAAATAAGGTGTTAATTGTTAAATAGCTGACCCAGTGGGTTTAAGATTTACAGTCATTCCTTGAAAATGAAATCTAAAATATAAACAACTTATACAATTATTTATTGATTTGAGGTAAGATTAAAAAAAAAATGTCTAACATGTTTTTTTAAAAACATTTTAAGATCCTGCCTTTATAATAATGATCAGTAAAAAAAAGTGGTGTAAGCTGTTTTGAGCTTCTGGAAGAATCTTCCTCCACTGACCTTTTCACAGATTATACTGTAAAAGGGAGACCTTTCAATTAAACCTGAGGACAAGTACTGTTCAAAATAACATTTGATGGGCTTCTTGTTTGTTATTTGTTACATTATGATTTGTTATGAGTCATCAACTAACAGCACTGGTCCATAAATAAAAAGCAGACATTAAATATGTATTGATCTGCAAGTCAGCAAATGTTTCAAAAGATTAAACTTCCATCTAAGTCCATCATGCATCTTCAAAAGTGATTTTTTGTGTGTAATTTTCACTCTCAGCATGTATCTGATCTTAAGGTAAATGGTGTATGTGGATTCATTTATGAATTGAATGTCAAGGAATGTCAATGTCAAGTTTTCATTTGCGACTCAATATTTTGTAACTCCAGAAGTATTTATCTTAAGACACTTTTTAATTGTTTACTTCTATAAAAAATACTTATCTTGTATTTAATATATTGCATATTTGTGTGAATCTCTTATATGAAATGTTTTGTAGAATTGAAATTACAACCAAATACAAAACACTTTATTAAATATGTTATTAGCTCAAAAGGATATGAAAATTGCTTCCGGTGAGCAAAATCAAGCATATGTTGATTAGTGTGCTATGAATGATGCACAAACTGTACTATATTTGTACAAATTGTAATATAGTAATGCTGTAATGAAATGATTGCTACATAGAACAAATTGTCACATTAATAAACAACACATAATAGAAAATGTAAGTAAAGGGAATCATTTTTGGGCAGTGGTTGCTTTTGAGACGCAGTCAGGTTAAATGAGGTTGAGCTGTCTGTATGATTACTTATGTGCTTGCATTCTAGCAAATAAGTGTTTTTAGAAATACTAATGTGTTTATAGGACTATATTTAAATCTTAAAAAAGAGATATTGTAAAATATTTTCTCTGTGTTTTAAATGCACAGAAATATATTTAAATTTATGGGATTTATAAAAGTTATGTTCCAATTTCATATGACAAGTCTTTGAAAAAAATGTAACACTTAAAAAAAAAATATGAAAAAGTGTGTTGGGGATCCTGAGACTTGCAAGTAGGTTTAAAAATTTGTAAAACCTATACAATTAATTATTATAAATTGTCTAATCACTTTTGGTGCATTTCAATATTTAAAAATATAAAAGTTGTAAGAGCACAACTGTACTATGCGCAATCTGAATAGTGAATAGTCTGCTGTGTCATAAGGCATTTAGTTTAATGTTAATAATGCTGTTTCTTTCATAATGAGTTTTGTAGATGTTTGTAACAATTTTCATTAATGTAGTGGTAGCTTTTAGGAGCAGGAAAAATAAATAGATGACAAAATACATCTTTTATTACAACTATATTTAGGCAGTGTTAAGTGATGGGTGTGCTTCCCCAGGCATCAGCTGCCATTATTATTTAGATCCTGAGCATTACTCATTACTCTGAGCATGCATGAGTCTCGCAGATTTATACTGTCTGATGACGGTTTAAGAAAAAAGCCTTTTATTGGCCTTTATGTATGAGGATGTAGGCCATATATCACATCTGCTTAACATGCAGCATTAGGCACAATGACAGTAAATTTAAAGAGATGTGTATACATTACAGTTTACATGCATCAAAACAATAAATGCAGTGATGTGAATGTTCAGAGATGCTGCTTTAACTGATGAGGCGCTGCTTCTTGCTCAGACTCATTATGAAGCACTCATCCACTGATGCTGATGCTCTGTCTGGAGTTCAGTAAAGAATATAAATCATTAAAGAGCCAGTAAGATGAAAATTCTAAGCTTCCTATCACTGTTTAGAAGTCCTGTACATTAGGTTTAAATCCATCCAAGGTTAAAAAACATTGTCATTTTGTCAAAATATCATTTTAAAATTACCTCAATTCTCAGAGATCCCCAAACGGTTCGCGTGAAGCTGTTCAAAAGATTCAGTTTCCTTAAACCCCACCTTTCGGTAGCATACTGCGTTCTGATTGGTCAACTGACATAGTTTTGATTGGTTGTTCCGCACACAACTTCATGGTAAACAATGCGTTAGCATCTGTTTGGGGTGAATTATGTCTTATTCCTCACATCGCGAAGCAAACAGTAAAATAAACAACTTGAACAGTCTCGCTGCTTTTTCTTCTGTGTGGGTGTATTCAAACTGCGCGCTTCAGTTTGAATCTGAATAGCGCGTTCAGCGCGGGGGCGTGGTCACATTAGAATGATGGGAGACATGAAAAAAAGACATCGCGTTGTTTTCATATGGATTACTTTATCACAGAATATGTTAGCAGCACTTGTTTAGTTTTAAAGTAGACATGTCAAGCTTTCTATAGATATCTCTCTCATGTCTCTTCGTTGAGTATTCACGGAGTTACACTTCATTTTAATGACGTGTTTGTAAATGAAGATCAGCGCAGACAGGCTGCAGACAGCACACATACTGATAAGATGCTCGGGAAAAAACAGACACATAACTTCATAATCATACTTTGCGTTGTGATTCGGAGATGCTCGTTGGTCTAAATAAAGTTGGTAATGAACCCTCTTTTATGGCCAAATGCTTTGAAAATCCCGCTGTACTCACCGAGATTAGAAAAGCAGTCATCAGTGAAATGTTGTGAACACAACAAAAGGGATTTGTTGTACTGCTCTGGTATTGTGGTAAAAATTAATTTTAGCCATTGGTTCTTCTGATCTTCATTCTTTGGCAGTGAAAATAAAACAAACTTGCCTTTACAATTAAAAACACACTGTCTCCTCGACATGATGCTATCACACCAACCAGAGCGTCTGTGGGGGGGGGGGGGGGGGTGGATTTGGGGGGGCAGGTCAGAGTTCCGTTTCTCCCAAGACGGTAGGCGGAGATTATTATGCAAAGTGTTCCTAGTGACGTACATAGAGATGGGCAAAAGATTTGAAATCTATAACGACTCGTTTCAGCGATTCAGAGTCGATTCCTTACTTTAGAAGCCAATAACTTTATAAATCGTACTTTTTGGTTTAATTACTTTGCACATTGTTTACACTGATGGACAGCTACATCATACACTGTAATACAGCTAATTTTTGATTTCCCATCTGTGTGGCTCTTTAAGTGATTTCTCTCTCTGGAGGCCGTTTAGCAACATCACAGTTATATCAGATTAATCAAATAGATAAAATCAAAACAGAGGAACATTAGCCAAAAAATTATTAGATTTTTTTCTAAATAATGCAGTGAGTGAGAAAAACTTTCCTTATCAAGGTAAGCTTGTGTTTGATGTTTCATTCCATCCAAAAATGTTAAAAGAGGTGCAGAGAAGAATCGGGATCGCAAAAATGTAGGAGAACACTGGAGGTAAGGAAACAACAGGTAATTATTCAGGAAAGGAGTCTGGTATAATTCAGGTAGTGAATGGTAGACCGGAAAGTGTGATACTGTGTGAAGTGTGGAGATATAGGTGGCTTAATGAGTGACTGCAGGTGTGGGTGATTAGAATTCTGCTGATTGGGATCTGGTGAGTGTCAAACAAGGTGATTGTGTTGACGTGAGTGACTGATGTTTCCCTGACATTACCCCCTCCTCCAGGGATGGCTCCTGACGGTCCCATGTGGCGACGAGTGCGGGATGGTTAGGATGGTTGCGGTGGAATTCTTCCAGCAGTGATGGGTCCAGTATATCATTGTGGGCCACCCAGGACCTTTCCTATGGTCTGTATCCCTCCTAATCAACTAGGTATTGCAATCGGCTGCCCTGAATCCTAGATGTCCTTCACTTGGTACACCAGGGGCTGGTCCAGAATCTCTGGAGGTATGGGTGCTTCTGGCTCTGTGGATCTTGAGGAGGATGAGGAAGAACAGGGTTTGAGGAGTGAAATGTTGTATGAGGGGAGAATTTGGTACCTGTGTGGAAGCTGAAGAAGGTAGGTGACTTCGTTGGTCTGCCTCTGTATTGGGAACGGACCAATATAGCAGGGATTCAGCTTTTTACATGTGAGGCGGAGGACATGGCTGCTGGACAGCCAGACCAGCTCTCCAGGCTGGTAGGTGGACGTCATCTACGTCCACTACAAATGGTACCTGGGGATCCAGATGACAAAGGACGTGGGTCGCGGTGATGGCCTCTTTGAGCTGGTCGAATGTTTCACTGGAATGGCTGTTTCCAGGACAGGGACATGGATTTGCCTCATAGTAGGGAAGTAAAAGGAACTGCTAACATGCTGAAATTATTCACAAACAATCAATAGAAGTTTGCAAATCCCAGGAATCTTTGAAGTTCCTTTAACAACTGTGGAAGCAGCCATTCCCTGATAGCCTTCCCCTGGTCCATCTGGATACCTTCCTGACTGATATCCAAGACATATCCAAGGAACTGGACCAAGGAGTGATGGAATTCACACTTCTCCAATTTTAGATATAGCTGGATGTTGATGGAGCTTCTGGAGGACCTGTGTGATGTGGTGGCAATGTTCGTCCAGGTTCCAGGAGTAGATAAGAATATCATCGATGTAGGTGACTACAAACTTTTTGATGAACTCCTGGAACACCTCAAGCCTTGGAATACAGATGGGGAGTTTGACAAGTCATATGGCATAACCCAGTATTCATGGTGGCCTGCGTGGGTAATGAAACTCGTCTTCCACTAGTTGCCTTCCCAGACACGAATGAGGTTCTACATGCTCCGCAGGTCCAGTTTGGAGAAGATGTGGTCTCCCCAAAGTTCAGGAATTCAACATCCAGTAGTCAATGCATGGCCTCAAGCAATTTGCTGTTTTGCATTTTCCATTTTGCCCATGAAGAAGAAGCTCGAGGCTGCCGGGGATGTGAATGGTCAGATAAAGCCTTGCTTAAGAGCCCCCTGATGTAATCCTCCATGGCCTTACACTTCGGGATGGACAGGGGGTAAACTCTACACTTAAGGGAGGTTAGCCCCAGGCAGCAAGTCAATGGCACAGTCCCATGGCTGATGCGTTGGAAGGTGAGTGGCTGCCTGCTTACTAAAGGCATCCTGGAATGCTGCATATTCAGATGGGACGGTGGGTTTTTTTGAGGCTCAGGACTTTCAACTAGGGTGGAAGCAAGATTTTTATTCGACACATACAAAATTTATATAGCATATATAACCAGCAAAGAAATGTGAGTCAGTTCCGCTCCATGGACAGTGCAATTATTAAAGAAAACAACACAGATTAAAATATACATAAATATAGCTATGTAAGAATGAAATAAAAGTAAACAATCAAAATATAAGAATAAAACATAAAAAATATGTATATTGTAGAATTAAATACAGAATGCAAAATAATGTGCATGAAAGTAAACTGTAGTCTTAAATATTAAGATATACAGGGATGTACAATGTGCTTATGTGCATTTTACTGTAGTCTTAAATATTAAGATACACAGGAAAGTACAAGAAGCAAATGTGCAAACAGGGTGACACTGTCTATGTGAGGTAGTGAATGAATATCTTACTGATAAAGTGAACATTAAGTGGAGGCATGAGGATGTTAAGAGGCTGGTTTAGAGTTTAGGAGCCTGATGGCCTGGGGGAAGAAACTCCCCCTGAGTCTCTCGGTTTTTGCCATCAGGCTACGGTAGCGCTTACCAGATGGCAGCAAAGTGAAAAGATTGTTACTGGGGTGGGTGGAGTCTTTGATGATTTTAGCAGCTCTACTTCTGCAGCATTTGAGGTAGATGTCCTGCAGAGAGGGGAGAGCAGACCCTGATAAGCGTACAACTCTCTGCAGGGCTTTGCAGTCTTGACTGGAGCTGTTCCCATACCACACTGAGATGCACTGAGTCAATACACTTTCTATAGCCCCAGAATAGAAAGTTTTTAGGATTGCTGGTTAGACCCTGAATTTCCTCAGTTGTCGCAGATGGTATATTCTTTGCCTGGCTTTATTAACCTGTGTTTGAATGTGAGTAGTCCAAGTCAGGTCCTCGGAGATGTTTACACCAAGGTACTTGAAGCTGCTCACCCTCTCCACAGGGGTCCTGCTGATCATAAGAGGAGTATAGGGCTGATCCTGTCTCTTCCTGAAGTCCACAATCAGCTCTTTAGTTTTGCTCACATTCAGAGAGAGACAGTTGTCCTGGCACCATGATGTTAATTTCTCTACCTCATCCAAGTATGCAGTCTCATTGTTGTGAATGAGGCCCAGAACCACAGTATCTTCAGCAAATTTGATAATAGATATGGAGCTGTGCGAAGACACGCAGTCATGTGTGTAGAGAGAGTAGAGCAGGGGACTCGGGACACAGCCCTGCAGGGCTCCTACATTCAGGGTGATGGAGCTGGAGGTGTACTGGCCAAGTTTCACCACTTGAGGTCTGCCGGTGAGGAAATCAAGAATCCAGTTGCAGAGTAAAGAATTCAGGCCGAGGTCTACGAGTTTAGAAGTAGCTTGTGCCTTGATGCAGCTTGTGCCTTGACAGGACAATCAAGCGGTAAGGAAGAGTGCTGAGACATTTTTTATGTGTGATCTTACAGGGTTCCCCTCTTAATTCTGGAGAGTGGAGAGTAAGCCAGGGCATCCCAGGATGATATCCATGGTGGGTACCTTTAGTACCAGGAAGGAAATTATCTCCTCATGCAGACATCTGATCCTCAATCTCAATGGCGGGGTGCAAAACTGGGCCCGCCCATGCTCTAGTGGCTTTCCCTGAATGCTCTCAATTGGAGCTCCTGAGCATGACATAGGTGGGGTAGATGGAGTCAATTTAGGAGGCTGTGGGATATGAAATTGCCTGAAGAGCCAGAGTTGACGAAGGCAGAGACTGAAACAGTCTTGAATAAGTAGTTGTACTGGTAGCAGAGATAATGTAGCTATTTCTGGTTCTATTTGAAGGGTGCTCACCGCAGGGGGTGGGGGTCTGAATGGGCAGAAGCTGATGAAATGCTGGGTAGCGCCACAGTAAAGGCAGGTTCTGGCTGCTAAGGGGCGAACATGTTCGGCGTGAGGGAGTAGGGTAGAAATTACTTGCATGGACTCTGGTACTGAGGGATCGCTGGAGGGCTGGTGGGTGTCTTTGTGGGACTGACAGTCTGATAACCTTTGCGAGATGTGAGTGGCTCGTTGCATGAAACCTTCTAGTCTGATGTTGTCATGGTAGATGGCCATTTGAGTGCGAATGCAAGGATTCAAACCTTGAAGGTAGGCACTGAGGAAAGCAGCTTCATTCCAGCCACTAGCCGCTGTAAGTGTACAAAATTGCAGTGTTTAATCACTGTTGGTGGATGAGCCTTGACGCAGAAGTTGATTGGACTTGGAAAGTTCTCCAATAGCAGAGCCAAAAACTTTCTTGAAATGATTAATGAAAGCATCATATTAATTGATTACTGTACTGTTAGCGTTCCATATTGCTTGGGCCATTTTCCAGCACTCTACTGTTTAGGAGGGAAATTAAGAAGGCTACCTTTTTAACGTTCCATTGAGAATTTCTGCGGCTGCATCTCAATAAACAGTGCCACTCGCAGAAGGAAGCCACAGTCAGCGGCATCACCAGCATATGAAGCAGGCATGTGCATGGGACTTACAGAGGGAGATAATGTGGTAGTGACAGGCGTGAGAGAGGTCCAGAGTGTGTTGACCTTTGACTCCAGGACCTCAGCAGTGGATGTAAGATAGGGATCCATGGAGGTGTTGGTTCCTGCTCTGGTCTTCTTTCACAAACTGGCCAGAGATAAGAGGAGTGCAGGTAAACAGAAGGGTTTATTTACAATGTTGAAATGGTGAGGATAGAAGGCAGGTGAGTATAAGAGACATATGAAAGTTCTGGGTATCTTAGCTCTTGATAATCTTGGAGATGATGAGGTGCAGAGGAAAATCGGGATTGTGGAGATGTAGGAGAACACTGGAGGTAAGGAAACAACCGGTAATTATTCAGCAAAGGAGTCTGGTATAATTCAGATAGTGAAAGTAGACCGGACAATGTGATACTGTGTGGAGTGTTGAGATATAGCTGACTTAATGAGTGACTGCAGATGCAGGTGATTAGAATTCCAGTGATTGGAATCTGGTGAGTGTTGAAGGAGGTGACTGTTGCTGCATCCGAAAACTTAGGCAGGTGACTTGCTGACTTGCTGTCTAATCAGGCAATGACTTTGCAGGCAGCGTTTTTGCCCGGAGACACTTCATGAAACGGATTTCGAACAGGCTTCTGAGGCGGAGTAATGGTTTAACGATCTACAACAAAATATAGAGAGCTTTGGTGATAACTAAGTGGATATTTCATTACTGCAATATTAACTTCTCGCTAGAAATGACATAAAAAGTGGAAAACGTTGTTCAGAAACATACATTTACACACAAACTGACCACCGACCGCAACTTTCAGACGCCATCTTTATTTTTTGGCTTAACGGTCACAGAATGGAACGCACAGGATTGTGGGATATCAAAGGCAGCGAAGGATACATCTATGCTGCCTTCAAAAACCGACCAGATGACGGCATCTCAGGAGACAGGAAATTAAGCTGACATTGATTTCGGACGTGCCTTGATGTCTTCCTACCTTGGAATGCGTCCTCCGAAGGCAGCATTTTTCAGTTTTCGGATGCAGCCAGAGTTGATGTGAGTGACTGTGATGTTTCCCTGTCAAAAAGTAAGTAATTACCAGTCTATCACTATACCGATACTTAGGGGTGCTCCGATCACGATCGGCCGATCGTTATGCGCATCTCGTCAGTAAAGCCGGTTTTCTTATCAGCGGTTAATTCCATCAGGTGCGTGATTTCACATAGAGTAGCTGTTAATACACAGAGCCGTTGTTAATAGAGAAGATGCGCAAATCACGTTAATTTTCAGCGTTTATTGGCGCATCTTCTCAGTTAGCAACGGCTCTGTGTAGTAACAGCTGCTCTATGTGAAAACACGCACCTGAGGGAATTAACCGCTGATTAGAAAACCGGCTTTACTGACGAGATGCGCATTAACGATCGGCCGATCGTGATCGGAGCACCCCTATCGATACTATTATAGATTTATTTATAGTTTGAGATAGTATATTTTCTATTATAAATATAATATACTATAATTAATATTAATGAAATTATTAGTCAATTTGGTGTTTTTTATCTCATTAGATTTTTTTATAATTACATTTCTTTAAAAATACATTTTTGTTCAGGTTTAGTTTTATTTCATCAAGTTAATCTAAAGGTAAATGAGTTTTAAGAAGAAGAAAAAAATAAGTTTTAGAGATTCAATATTTTGTTTATTTCAGTTATCATTTACTTTTTTTATGGCTGTAGTTATACTATAACTATAATAAGGAGTTACCATTTGCATATAAATCTTAATTATATTTCACAACAATCAAGTTAGTAATAGTTTTCACTGGCTCCCTCAAAATAACCATTTATTATTTTATAGGCTTTATTACAATAAATACTGAATGAAGTAACCAATAAATTTACTTTATTGTTTTTACCGTAACAAATATATTTTGTGTTCAGCAGAAGAAAGAAACTCCTACAGGTTTAAACCAGTGATGACACAATTTACATTTCTGGCTGAACTATCCCTTTAAACATAAATGCATAAACAATTACAAGTCTTTAACAAGTTCTCTTTTTTCCCTGGGAATCTGTAACACCTCATGTTTACAGTGAGGAAGGGACATGCAAGAAGACCCTTGATTGACTATAGCTTCCCCTTCCTGTGCAGCGACTCACACCAGATTAGGGTGCAGCGGGGTGTAAGCACACTAACAAAGAGAAAGACTCTGACACTTCATTAACACCAATACCTGCATGCTGTCTAATGGGCTTCGCAGTGATGATGGCATGCTGACAAACAGATGGGCTTACAATAAACAAGTAAAACCTGATCTGAAAAATTACAACTGATGTAGAAGTAAAACTCATTTTTAAGGTTTAATATCTGTTGGCGGGTGGGCTGCGTCACATGTGCTATATATATACTAGGAGACAGGTGCTGTGAGACTTAAGTGTCGAGAGGCAAAGAAAAAACATAACACTAGCACACGTGTTTTAAGATATTACTTTAGTCAAAACTACATTGTTCGACCCATACAGGTGGATAATACCTGGCTTACACAGCAAAAAAAAAAAAAAAAAAAAGGAAAATGTTTGCTAAATGCATGTTGTAAACAGTGAAGCTTGATGAACTATATTTTTGAAACTGACAATATATTTAGTTTCAACCTTAGTTGCAAACCTCTTTGTCAAGTACATTTACAGTGGCCTACATTTCTGTTTTTTTTTAATGCAACATATTTAGTGTTATTGTAGTATTACTGAGATACTTTTATATTTTTGTAATATTTTGAATTAGATTTTTTTTAATGTTCATGTACAACCCCGATTCCAAAAAAGTTGGCACACTGTACAAATTGTGAATAAAAACAGAATGCAATGATGTGGATGTTCAAAACGTTTAAATTTTAATCAGAATACAACATAATTGACATATCAAATGTTTAAACTGAGAAAATGTATAATTTTAATGGAAATATAAGTTGATTTTTAATTTCATGGCATCAACACATCTCAAAAAAGTTGATACAAGGCCATGTTTACCACTGTGTGGCATCCCCTCTTCTTTTTATAACAGTCTGCAAACGTCAGGGGACTGAGGAGATAAGTTGCTCAAGTTTAGGAATAGGAATGTTGTCCCATTCTTGTCTAATACAGGCTTCTAGTTGCTTAACTGTCTTACGTCTTCTTTGTTGCATCTTCCTCTTTATGATGCACCAAATGTTTTCTATGGGTGAAAGATCTGGACTGCAGGCTGGTCATTTCAGTACCCGGATCCTTCTTCTACACAGTCATGATGTTGTAATTGATGCAGTATGTGGTCTGGCATTGTGATGTTGGAAAATGCAAGGTCTTCACTAAAAGAGACGACGTCTGGATGGGAGCATATGTTGTTCTAGATATACCTTTCAGCATTGATGGTGTCTTTCCAGATGTGTAAGCTGCCCATGCCACATGCACTCATGCAACCCCATACCATCAGAGATGCAGGCTTCTGAACTGAGCGCTGATAACAACTTGGGTTGTCCTTGTCCTCTTTAATCCGGATGACATGGCGTGCCAGTTTTCCAAAAAGAAATTCAAATTTTGATTTGTCTGACCACAGAACAGTTTTCCACTTTGCCACAGTCCATTTTAAATGAGCCTTGGCCCAGAGAAAACACCTGCACTTCTGGATCATGTTTAGATATGGCTTCTTTTTTGACCTATAGAGTTTTAGCTGGCAACGGTGAATGGCTCGGTGGATTGTGTTCACCGACAATGTTTTCTGGAAGTATTCCTGAGCCCATGTTGTGATTTCCATTACAATAGCATTCCTGTATGTGATGCAGTGCCGTCTAAGGGCCCAAAGATCACGGGCATCCAGTATTGTTTTCTGGCCTTGACCCTTACGCACAGAAAATGTTCCAGATTCTCTGAATCTTTGGATGATATTATGCACTGTAGATGATGATAACTTCAAACTTTTTGCAATTTTTCTCTGAGAAACTCCTTTCTGATATTGCTCCACTATTTTTCGCTGCAGCATTGGGGGAATTGGTGATCCTCTGCCTATCTTGACTTCTGAGAGACACTGCCACTCTGAGAGGCTCTTTTTAAACCCAGTCATGTTGCCAATTGACATAATAAGTTGCAAATTTGTCCTCCAGCGGTTCCTTATATGTACATTTAACTTTTCCGACCTCTTATTGCTACCTTTCCCAACTTTTCTGGAATGTGTAGCTCTCATGAAATCCAAAATGAGCCAATATTTGTCATGACATTTCAAAATGTCTCACTTTCAACATTTGATATGTTATCTATATTCTATTGTGAATAAAATATAAGTTTATGAGATTTGTAAATTATTCCATTCCTTTTTTACTCACAATTTATACGGTGACTCAACTTTTTTGGAATTGGGTTTGTAAATTAAAGTTTTTGTTATTTTGTTACATGTGTTTTGCTATTTTTGGTAGATTTTATTGTATTGTCTAGATATAATTTTTCTAAAATTTTATTTCAGATTTTGTTTTAGTTATTTTATAACAAAGTTAAACTAAATGAAAATGATAAATCTTACCTTGAAAAACTAAAGATATACAGGTGGAAAATATATTTATATAAATATATTTTGAAATATATTTTAATTATATTTTTTTGTTGTTGTATATTTTGCATATATTTTAAAATGTACATTATTTGCACGATTAATTTTTCATGATTGTTTGTAGAATTGATTTTAAACATTTTTGATAGGATGCTCCGCATTCTTAGTCAGTATAGTTTTACTGATGGATCATTTTAGGAGGTAAAATACATTTTTAACTTGATTATCATTGGTTATGAATGTGACGTTTTCTTTTATCATAGAATAATTTCATATGATAATGGATGCATTTAAATCATTACAGCTCAATGACAACATTGTAACAAAATAAAAGTGAAACATAAAAAAAATCCTCAACACAAGAAATAAACAGAGAAGATAATTCAAAAGTACATTTAGCATAAATATTATTTCACAAAGAGCCTCTATGGTTTATGATTTACAATTATGCATTTAGCAGACACTTTTATTCAAAGTGTATTACAATAGACCAACATAAGCAATTTGCACAATGCCAGCAATATTCATTGTATACAGAGCCAGGTTCATTAGAAAGCCAGATTAGGAAACAAATCAGGGGTGAAATGCAGAGAAAAAGATAACGTGTGTGTGTGTGTGTGTGTGTGTGTATTGTGTGAGTGCATTGGTTAAGGGTTGTGGATTGCTTAACGGGACCATTTACTTACACTCAAGTTGTTCCAACTTGAATTACACCCAACACTGCTTATATCTTCATTTCACATTGTTCTAACCCTCTATTATGGTTTCCAATTTTGTTATCCATGTACATCTGCTCCTATGTTGGTAATTAGTTTGTGAACATTGTCAATGGTCACCCTTTAGTTTGTGGACAAATTCTCACTGTTAACCAGTGTTGGGGGTTACAAATTACAAGTAATGCAAGTTATGTAATCAGATAACTTTTCAAAGTAACTAGTAAAGTAATACATTACTTTTAAATTTACAACAACATATCTGAGTTACTTTCTTAAATATGTAATGTATCATACTTTGTTTTCCCATTTATTCACTGACAACTCTCCTATCTAGAGGCACTTCCTACAGCCGGAGGCTTACTAATTTCACATTTGGCACAAAATGGTCTTTACAATTACAAAATATTACTTTTTTTGTTATTAAAAACAAACATGCAAGCCTAGAAAAAAGTACAAAAAGTAACACAAAATTAATGTAATAAATTACTTCCATAAAAAGTTAAAGGTCCCGTTCTTCGTGATCCCATGTTAGTGTGTAATGATGTTGTTAGAGTATAAACAATATCTGTAAAATTCTAAAGCTCAAAGTTCAATGCCAAGTGATATTTTATTTAACATAATTCACCTACAAAAAACGACCCGTTTGGACTACATCCCTCTAGTTCCTGCAGAACTATAACGACGTAACTAAAACAGTTTTTTGACTAACCTCCACCCACAGGAATACACAAACAGGGGGCGTGGTCTTGTTGTGCTCCGACGTAGAAGAAGAAGAGTTGCGTTTGTGTTTGTCGCCATGTCGTCGAAACGCTGTTGTTTTCATCTCGGAGTCCAATCACCTTCGTTTGGGCTTCCCAGGGACGCTGTACATGGAGATGAATGGTTACAATTTATGTTTAACTCGGTTCCTGAAAATTATAATCCACTTGTAAAACTATGTGCAACTTATTACACAAAGGGCAACTAGATGTTAACTAGATGTTAGGGTTGTGCAAAATAATCGAATGCGATTTTCAAGCGCATCTCGTCAGTAAAAATGCTCCTGTGATTATAAGTACATCTCCAGCAGTTTTCAAAACAAATCCTGCCCACTTGCTTCTCAAAACTAGTCCAATCACGTTTCCAGGAGGGCAGCCTGCGCTCAGCTGCTGTCGAATCACAACACAGGAACCGCTGGCACAATCAGAACTCGTTACGTATTTCTGAAGGAGGGACTTTATAGAACAAGGTTACAAGGTTAGTGAAAACAGCGGTATACAGATAGGTGAATTGTGTGAAAAATACTGTGTTTTTTTACATTCGAAACATGAACACGTTATATTGCACACTGTAAACACAATCAAAGCTTCAAAAAAGCACGAAAAATGGGACCTTTAATGCTTTACTTTTTAGTTACTTTTATTTATAATGCAATACTGTAATGCATTTCTTTTAAAAGTAACTTTCGCCAATATTGCTATTAACTTTGACTTTGCATCAATAAACCCTAATTGGCTGCTTATAAATAGTTTGTAAAGTAGTTGTTAAGCAGTGTTGGAAAAGTTTACAATAATGTGATACTAATTAAGTTACATAGTTACTTTTTCTGAAGGTAATGCATTACATTACTGCTGCATTAGTTTTTGTCACCTGGGCTGGGCTGACTTATTTATTATTATTATTATTATTATTATTATTATTAATAATAATAATAATAATAATAATAATAATAATAATAATAAAAAAGTTATATTTTTGGCAACTGTACACTGATTTCACTTAACACAAGGACAGGAAAGCTCTCAGTGAATAAATGGGAAAAAAAATGTAATTATATTAAATATTTGAAAAAGCATTTTGTTGAACATTTTAGAGTAATGTGTTACATTTACTTTTTACTTAAAAAAGTAATTTGATTACGTAACTTGTGTTACTTGCAATGTATTACCCCCAAAACGGTTGTTAAGTTTAGGTATGGGGTGGATTAATGGATCTCAAATATACTCAAGCAAGATAAGACATTAATTTGTGCTTCATAGTGCTAATAAACAGCCAGTATGCTAGTAATATTCATGATAATAAGCAACATGGTAATAGTAGAACTAGTCCCTAAACTAAAGTGTTTTCATTTACTTTATTATGTAGGGCTAAATGAAAAGCCCTTCCATGGCTTCTAAGTATTTCCTTGCTTCCAACAGCAATGTATTTGATTAACATGCATTTATCTACTCATCTGATTATCTCCTTCCTGCTCAATAAAGGGAACTAAATGGATTTTATGTCTTCTACACAAAATTGCTGGCCTGAATAACAGTCCTCATTGAATTTAGCTGTGAGATATCAAACCAATGGCAGTGTAAAGATGATACTCTGTCCTAACATCCCTTATTAGTTATATGTGATAAACCGCAACAAGACAAATGGCTGCATTACAACCACTAACCTCTCATTTAACAGCAGCCGCTCCCTGTGCTTTACTCCTGCAGCTAAAGCTTTGAGGTAAAATGCTTCTTGTGATGTATTTCTCAAGTGCAAACATTTCATCCATCACTGTGCATGTGTGTGTATAACTAATGTGCAGAGAGCTGAATGGCCTAGTTCAGATCGCCATCTCAGCATTCCCATTGCAGTATGCTACTATCTTCATAGTAAATTGTTTTGAATTTTCTGCATTGATTTTGGGATGGAGCGAAACATGGGAAAATGTCTTGAGTATTACTCTAGTACTGGTAGCTCAAATTAACATTCAATTAATATTTGTGAAATTAAAATGGATGAAATTAAGTTGCTGGATATGCTGAAGTAAATTGGGTTGAGGATGCCAAAACACAGGAATTTTAATCTTAAAGACTATTTCCTTGTGTGTCCTCTTAGTCATACCATTATTATTTATGATTACACCTTTAAAACAGTCATTGTAATCCTCTCAATGATCTGTTAAGCCTATGCTTAGACTAGGCAGTTTTGCACATCATGATTAATTTGCAGCATGAATGTGAAGATTTGAAATTCTGTCCTCTAATTTATTTCTATTATACTACCAGACTGAAGAAATGCAAATGATGCCAGCATCCCTCATCATTCCTCATCCATTTGTACCCACTAATTAATGTAATTTGCTTGTTAATACACTGCCAATTATGTACAGGCTCTTGGCAGGAGTAATTGGAGGGGTGTTCAAAGCCTTGGGCAGAGAGATCTCCTTTCCTCTATCATTTCATTGTTTGTAAGTATGAGAATCTACAGTTGGAGGCAAAATGCTGAGATGACAGTATGTCAGTGATGGATGTTTGCCAAGGGCCTGATGGATCTTTCTGGAGTTTGAATATGAGGACAGCTCAGGTCAACTTTATATTCTGCCATTTGATTTTGATCAGCTCTCACTTTACACGCCTCAAGCGACTTCTGTTTCATCCATTTACATTTGTCCCCAAAGTGGCAAGCTACTGAAACTTGACAAATGATGTTTATTTGAGAAAACTTTGCACTCTGCTCAAGTTCCCAGCACTCCACAGGCATTATGTTCCATTGACAAAATTGTTGTCTTCTTGCCCTGATTTATGTTAGGCTTATTTCTCAAAGTCCATGATTTTAAATAACTTGAACATGCTAAGGTGTCAATGAATGTCATTTAAGTGACAAAAGCAACATGCTAATGAATCAATGCAAAGCACCAGATCTTTCAGAAATGCACTTTTGCTGAAAGGAATCAGTGCGTTTATTTTGTTCGTACATTCCTTTATTTAACTTGGTTAAAAAAAGAGACCTGGCCACAACAAATAACATACAACAGTCAAATAAACAGTATTTAACAGTTCATTTGAAGATTATTGTACTGTACATTTGTACTGGATAAACTGAGAGACAAGTACTGTAGTAATGAGTTAAACCATGAATGGACTTGTGAATAAAATAATGCCAGTTAAAACTTCTATGCATGGACAGAGGTCCTAACATACAGTGATGTTTACATCTTTTTTTTTTTTTTACAACCAATTATAAAATGTAAAGCACTGTGAATTAATATGAAGCTTAAAACATAACTGACCATCAAAAATAATACCCAGGCTTTTCAAACACAGAACATTTTTGGTCCTTGGGAGGATTCAATATTAGAAAGATTCAAAGCTAGAGCTTTCGGAAATACTGTATCATTAATTTAGTTGTATGCATATTTGACACCAGTTTAAGTAGGCATAAATGAGATTGCATAACATCAGACCCTGAATGCAAATACTGAAGGACTTGTGATGCTGATGATGCACAACAATAAATAACAGGGGTAACACTTTAAGGTCAATTTCACAGTAAGTTGCTTATTAATATGCATATTACTAGCACATTGGCTGTTTATTAGTACTTATCAGGCACATACTAATGTGTAATTATGCATGTACTAGATCCCTTAACCCAACCAAACTAGCTAAACAACAACCTTACTTACTATTAATAAGCAGCAAATTTTAAGTTTATTGAGGGAAAACTCTTTGTTAATATTGAATTTTATCCCTAATCAGTCATCTGCATAAAAATGGTACATAGCATTAGAGATTATATCACAGATGTTATTTCATAAACTTGGTCCTAGGACTGACCCTTGAGGAACGCCTTTACAAACAGGCAAAATAGAAGTAGTACAATCCTGCACACTGAGTGCACTGAATTTTATCATATAAAATCATTTTGAGATGTTCTGGATACTTAACTTGAATTCTGGATCATTCAGTGATGTGTAACACCAAAAAGGTGACAAAAAAAAAAAAAATAAAAAAATAAAAATAAAAAAATAAACATTTCCAATATGGGATGATATTTTCCCTCTTAAATTGATTTCTAGGGGCTTTTTTAAAAAACCTTCATAAGGATGAATTTTCTAACCTGTTGGACATATGTTGTAGCCTCTACGCTGTGAGCTGTGCACTGGTTTTCATTTATACTTTTGTGTGGTTTTCCATGTCAACGTGCATTTACACATACAGACAACTAGTCTGCAGTGTCCACAGACATGTTGCTGGTGTAACCCGCAGTGTCAAGGCAAAAGCCAAAAAAGAAGCAACTTGACGCCGGTAAATAAATCAGAGATTGTCTTACTATATAGGGAGATGAGAGGGTCTGTATTACTTAATATTTGAGAAAGCGTAACGGTTTAAGGCCACTCAGTCACTGTTTATGCCATAGGAATGAATTAGAAGTGCTGTAAGCTGAATCCCACCTGTCGCAAAAAGTCAGTGACTTCTTATAAAACAGGATTTTTTAATTTTAAACTCTGAAAATAGTTCAATCCAAAATATTGTTTAGTGTTAAACATGATGAAGATTAGCAGAAATGCGGTTAGATTCATTAAATGATAAGCCGTTTCCTCTAAAATGCTGTTTATTCAGCGTAGTGAATCCTTTCCTCCATTGACATCCGTTCAATAAAAAATAAATAAATAAATAAAATAAAACAGCCTCTGGTCTCCTTTATCACATACTGCCAGACTGGAAGTGTTTGCTTTAGCCGTTATGCTTTTTCAGCTAATGGTTTCAGGCTTGCCTTGTAGTAGCTTTGAATAAAAATTACAAGAATGGATAATTTATTTAAAACTACAAAAAAGGAGATGAGAACTGAACAGGAGATGGCACTCTTTCAATCTCCACAAGGACTTGTACCATGGCAGAACAATATTGTTTGTCGCGGACAACAAATTGATGTATAATGCTATGTTGTATAATAAATTATAAGACACTTGTTCTTTGCTTAGTTTTATGTTATATAAGAAGGTGTAACATTAAAGTATATTAAAGTGCCACAAACACACACAAAACTCATACATATGGAGGGAGGGGTTCTGTTAAACCAATCACAATGCTTGTGGTCCATGTAGAGTTGACGGTGTAGCTACGGCATAAGTTCAACAGAAAAGTACTAGATTGGGTTTAACACTGTAGTATAGGGACTCATTCTTGCATTGTTAGTTCCTTATAAGAGTGCCTACTGTTAGCACATTGGCAGCTTATTAGTAATGATAACACACATATATTGCATGACCATAATATGCATCCTTAATCCTATCCATTAGCAGTCTATTGAGGTAAAAGTTGTACAGTAGTTAATGGTTAGTGAATAGTGAGAGCTGGAACCTTAAAGTATAAGTGTGAAAATTCAAGTATATATAAAAAAATGCAATTTAAAGAAGACACTATAGGGCTGATAGAAATCAGATGAAATCAAGTGGCAGAAGTGGCATTTAGAAGTATTTACACAGACTGTTCCACGCAGCTCAGAGAGGCTATGATTGCACTTACACTAGGCTCCAACCTATCCTCCAACCAATACGCTTGTATAGGTCGTTTGTCCAAATCCCTGAAATACGACCCATCAGAGTGTATACTGTAATTGCGCCCCTATCAACAAAAGGTCATTTTCATATTAATGTTTTGTACTCTTTTATTTGCCTTCTGGTTTGCGTTTCGTGTAGCTCAGTTGGTAGATTATTGCGTTATACCTTGAAATGTAATCATGCTATCATGGGTTTGATCCCAGGGAACAGACGTGCATGAAAATGTATATGCTAAATAAATCATAATTTAGCATGATTTCTCTGAGGGTTAGGTTTAGGGGTGGGGTTAGGTGTGGTCATTCAAACGAATAAGCAACCTAGTAAATTATGTAAGAAATACTGTGAGAACAGTGTAAAACGCCCACACATTGCATTTAAATAAACGTGTGTTTTGATTGGTAATGACGTTATACATCAATTCATGACGACAGATGCAACGCGATACTGTCATTATTTTTATGACTGCTAGAGGGCGCTTAACTTTAAAACGTAAATATAGGGCGTAATAAATGCTTGCACAAACGACATATATGGTCGTTTTTTGTTGGAGGACAGGCTCAAAGTTACAATTGCATAAACAATGTTATGACATTCATGTTTAAATATAAAATAAAATGACTAAGGCTCATATTTTAAATATAAAACAAACAAAAAAAATTAGAATACTAGTATGCAATTTCAAATTTAGCGGTTGTCATTATGAATGGCTTACTGAATCATTGATTCATTCAAAAACACTGAATCGTGTATTATCATGTTGATCTGAGACAATGGTTGGTAAATTATACCAAAACAGCCCATTTTACTTTATTTTGTCTAAAATGTACGTCACTTAATACTACCTTGAACATTATCATATATTTATTTATTTGATCATACTTTAACTATTAAGTACTGCTTTTGCCTCAATAAACTCCTAATTTTTTAATAGCTTTTTTTAATAGTAAAGTAGCTGCTAACTTTAGGAACTAAGGGATCTAAAATAAGCACTAATAAACAGCCACTATGCTGGTAATATAAATGCCATTGAATTCATCCTTAAAATAAACTGCTACTATTTATGTTACTATTTATAAGCTCAAGCATTTGCTGGTAGACGGATATGCTATTTCAAATCCGGACTGTCTGAGCTAAAATTGGATTGACAAGTGTTAGTTAACGACAAAACGGCAAAATAAAATCTGGAATAATTCCAGCCATCACAGTTTCTTCACCCTTGTTTTGCATAAAATGACAAATAAGGCTGTATAATTTGAGATTTTGGAAGGCAAGCATCACTTTCACTATTGATAGTGGGTGACTGATTTGAATAAACCTGTAAGCAACATGAAGGATTTCTCAAATCATGTGTCTAAGTGATCAGATGCACTGTTTTCACCTGCTGGACCATGAAACAGGTGAAAAAAAAAACTAAAACTAAAATTTACAGATGCACATTGAGTGCAGGACTGTTTTCTATGGAGTAAAAACTAGAACAGGTTATTTCAACTTTTTATCTCACAAATCTGACTTTTTTTTCTGACAATTGCTAGTTTATACCTCACAATTTGGACTACAGAATTTTTCTCAGAATTGTGGGATATAAACTTTGAGCAATATCGAGAAAAAAACCAGCCGAACTGTGAGATAAAAAGCCACTATTCCTTTTTTTTCTTATTCAGTGGCAGAAACGCTTCATCATTTTCACAGCCTGCAAACAAACACTGGTGAATATTGCCTGGAGAAAATGCAAAGATTTAGTTGAATTTAACCTTTTGGAAACGTTTTGTGGCTCTAAGATTCCAGAGGAATAATAAAGCTTCAGTGATGTGGAGTGCTGAGCGTCCACCTCTAGTTCAATGTAATTTCAGTGAGTAGTAAAAGACTTCATCCACAAAAAATGACCTCTTTTCCACTTGAGCAAGTGCTGCACATAAGAAATGAATAATACATCTAATGAATGTGTTTAAATGAAGTGCACTCACATTGAGTGGTCTGATTAAAGCCATACACGTACATGTGTCGACAACTATCAGCCTTCGAATCTCACAGCATGTTCAGATTGTTTTGAATTCATAACTTAATACAGTATTATGCTAAAATTAGGCTGTGTAAATTGAAACTGTGGACCTGCAAATCATATTTTGTGTGGAAAGGAATAAAAGTTGAAAAGAGAAAAAAAGTTTTGTTAACCACCTCAAGTGTGAATTTCAACTGGAATCTGTTGCAATTTGTGTGTATGGTGCGCTTTTTGAGTTTCGCAGAAATGTAAGTAGAATAAGTCGAATAAATAATAATTGGCCACTGCTGGAAATAAATAGTATTAATCTAATAAAAATTAAAACTTTCCAGTAATTTTAACATAGTTAATTTGTGTGCATTAGTTATTAACATGAACAAACAATGAAAAAAAAATACTAATCATAGTTAATGTTTATTTCAACATTTACTAATAAATTATCAAAATCAAAAGTTATATCTATTATTATAATTAATGGACCTGAGCTAACACGAACTACCCAAACACCATTTCTCTTGATAAATGCTTGATAAATGCATTTTTATTTTATTTTTTCTTGATAAATGTTGAGTAAGGCTCAATTTTATGTTTTATAAATCAGGAAATATATTTATTTCCAAAATGTATATAACATGTTTTATTTCAGTGGCAAAAAAAATTAAATAATAAAAATAAATCTTATAACCTTCATTTTTTTTTTTTTACAAGAGATATAGAAAATATATATATTTCTCTTTCAAATGTGACATATTCAGTGTTATATCAGTATGATTGAGATACTAAAATAGTTTTTGTTACCATTTTGATTTAGATTAAAAAAAAATAATATATTTTTTTATTTTATTGTATATTTTCTGTTGATGTTTTAGTAATTTAATTTTATAGTTTTTTATTAAATATTTCTGTATTTTTGTTTTGTTTATTTCAAGTTAAACTAAATGAAATAGAGAAATGTTGCAATGAAATCTGAAATATTTGATCATTTATATATTTATTTGTTTGTTTGTTAGCTATAATAAAAACATATTTATATTATTATTTTGTTTTATAAATATGCCAATAATGGCCAAAAACATACTGGATCTGTATGTAAATATAATTAAGCCAATCTTTAAATATATTTATTAAAAATATATTTGAATATTTATTTGATGTATGGGAATGATTTTTTTTTTAATTTAATTTATTTAATGTTGTCAAAGAATAATAAATATTGTATCAAATGGATTTGCTGACTGTCAGTTAAGTTCAATAAATGTATTAACTAATGTAAACTAATGTGACCTTACTGTAAAGTGTTAACATAATCCCTTATGGCGTCAGTGATTTAGCTTTAATTGCACTGCATAAATGATCACAAAATGCCAGAGTTCTTCTAAATAGTGTTGTTTCCCAGCTGCTAGTAATGCATCTGCTTGACTTATCTCCAGACATACAACATAAACGCCATTTGTCAGACAAAAAGAGAACATCCCCAAGCGTAAGAGCACAATATTATAGAGATGTTATTACCCCACGTTCCTCTGGGGATTACAAAATAAATTAGAGTGGACAGAGGAGCATGTTAGTATCTATTAAGGTGAGGTGTGCTTTTGTGAAGTTATGAGGCTCTGTATGTCTGCGGGGAGACTGTTTTTCCAGCCCACTATGTGAATGGTGATAATGAACTGTTATAGTATATTGATGGTCAGTTTATCTGTCATCATAAAGATGCGATTAGCGTCAGCATCGATCTGTTGTCGAGGAGAGATGAGGACTTGGTAGCTACTCGGAGTCTTTAATGGCGTTTATGATAGAACGATGCTTCTTTCAATATCTAATGCATATTGAGGCAGAAGAATTCAAAATAGACCTACTGTAAAAGCATTCAGTTTGGGTTTGCTTTAGGAAACATGTCCTGTAATTCTGGTGTGTGCACGTCATTTGAAGAAACTATTTTCTCTCTCAGTGCAATGCTGTTTTTATGTTAATGTGAAATTGTGGAATAAATGCATGTGCTTAAATGAGTTTCCCTCTGGGAATACAGAATATAAGTAACACTTTAGTTTAGGGAACAGTTCTCACTATTAACTAGTTGTTTATTAGCATGCATTACTATCATTTTAGTTGTTTATTAGTTCTTATAAAGCACATATTCATGCGTTATTCTGCATGATAATAGTTCATACATGATCATATTTCTGTTTTTATAACTTATGATAAGTATGTGTTAACCGGTGTAACTGTAGTACCTTGATTTTGTAACACAATTCATTAATTACAGAAGTAATGTGAGACATGATTATATTATGAAGCAACCAGGGTGTTTATCTTTAAATACTGTTATTATAGTTTACTATACTAAACTGAAACTAAAATTAAAAGCATTATATGTGTGTATGTGTGTGTGAAACAAAATAAATATTAAGTATGAAAAAACTATTCAGCTAGAACATTTCTAATTTAAAAACTAAAGCTGCAATAAAAAAATATATATATTTAATAAAAAAAAAATAAAAAAATGACAATAATACACAACAAATTTACTATAAGTTAAACACACAAAACAATATAATATTAGCCTAATAATGCCAAAATATAATAAAATGTAAATATTACATAAAAAATAAAATAAAAACATTTTAAAATACTGTCTAGGCAGCTAACTGAAATAAATACCTTAAACTTAAACTTTTACTTCTATAGAAGATATATATATATATATATATATATATACTTTATATTTATTATAATCAATATTTTATATATATATATATATATATATATATATATATATATATATATATATATATATATATATATATATATATATATATATATATATATATAAATCCGGGGAATTTTTCCCGAACCCCCCCCCCCCCCCCACCCCCTGGAATTTACTGTCCCCCCCAGGTTCAAAATCGAACCTACGCCCCTGTATATATATATATATATATATTGTTGGGGTCAAAGGCTACCCACTAGGGGACACTTATTCAATATTAACTATTATTGTTCCCTAAATAAATTCCCAATTTGCTGCTTATTAATAGTTAGTAAGATAGTTGTTAAGTTTAAATGCTGGGTAGGATCATGGATGTAGAATAAAGCATTAATGTGTGCTTACTTACTACTAATAAATGGCTAATATTCCAGTAATATGCATGCTAATAAACAACTAGATTAGAGATCCTAATTCATACAGCTTGAACAACTTAAGTAATTGATGACAGAATTGTCATTTTTGGCTGAACTACCCCTTTAAGAAACAGTGTACACTTATGTAATAACCCATGTAGATTCTCAATCAATAACAACGAGGAGGAATTAGAAGGAAATATAATATAGAGGAATTCAGCTGTGGCTCACAGTAGTTTCAGATGAATTACAGGACGACACTCAAGTGCTTAAACTTTCGTGTCCAGCAGCCACTGGCTAAAGACTGTCTTAGCAATCTGCTCAGATCCCAGACAGGCTGCGGTCACATGTGTCGCCCAGTTTCCCCAAATCATCCCGGGTCACAGAGCCTCTCTGCTCGTCATTAGCTCAGCGCTACACTGATGAGAGCTGACAGACATCTCGACTTCAGCCCTTCACCTGGATCTCTCCGGTGCCTTTGGGAGTCTCTCGGTTTGGATGCAGTTCCAGGTCACTAAGTCAAGGTGAGCGGCCCACAAACACTCGCTCGAGGAAATGTCAGTGCGTCCCGTGAGGAGCTGGCTAATGTCAGGACGGGCAGCTGGCACGATGCAGGCCAAGCAGAGCTCCTGTCCAGCTGCGCCTGCGCCTGTGAGCCGCTGCTAACGGGGACTAATTGTGACATTATTGATTGCTGTACCAAACCTCCACTGTTCCCCGGATAAGGAAGATTGATAGACTTGTCATTTTGTCATCAAGGTAAAAATGTCTGAGCCCTTCAGTAGTTATTTCAGTTTTTTTTTTTTTCTAAAAGGGCTACGCTTTTTGAGAACCTACCCCTTTACGAAAATTAACCATCGTTTCACTACAAACAAACCAAGAAACCATGGTTATTAGACTTAAACCAGGGTAACCACAAATTAACCATTGTTTTGCTACTAGCCGAAAATTAAACACAGTATTTAGTATCGCTGTCATTGATCACATCCAAAATAAAAATTTGTGTTTACATAATGCATTTGTGTGTGTACTCTGTATATTTATTATGCATATATAAATACACACACATATGCATGTATATATTTAAGACAAATATGTTATGTTTATGTATTAAATATATTTATATATGAAATAAAATATATGAATAGAAATATATTTTTAAAATATATTCTTTATGTGTGTGTATTTATACATTCATAATAAATATACACAAAATATATATATATTATGTAAACAAAAATTTGGATGCGATTAATCACAATTAATGGTTTGATAGCATTAAAGCAAAACTGTGGTTATACCAATAGTGGTCAATATGCCCAAAACATTGTAACTACACTTTAACTACAATAAAACCATGGTTCATTTTTGTAAGGGACGTGTCTGAAGTAGAAGCAAGTACATGCATATTTTTGTTGTGTATGCATATGAATATTAAGGTTTGTAGATACCACTTTATATTTGGTTTGTTGTGTCGAAAAAAATAATTGTTTGGTGCAATGTAGGGTACTATGTTAGGTTGAATTGCAAATCACTTTCGCTGCTATTCACATTAATGTATGCAACAATTCAGTTGGTTTATTGATTATTACAAATTGCGCGCGTTTCCCTTGAAGGAATAGTTTACCCAGTGCACTTGGCTTTAGATTAAAGCATCTGCCATATATAAAAAATATTGTTTTTGTTTATATTGCCTATATTATATTCATTTCAAACAAATCTATGCTATTTTTCTGACACACATCATTACAATGTGCTGAAAACACAGTTGGTCTCATTCACTGATAATTACATGGATTATTCATATTTATACATAAGAGAAATTTTCCAACAAATTCACAACAAATGCCTAAACACATTTTTATGAACGTGCCTTCATTTTCCTAAAACACATCTAAATGAAAGTTATTAATGGATCATGATTTTTGCATGAAAACACTTGTACACAGATATGCACGATTAGTGAACGAGACCCGAACTCATGATGTGTGTGATTATAAATGTGCGTCATCTCACAGTGATCTGCTCAAAAACAGAAATGCTTTTCATTAGTGAGATATGAGCAACATTTTGAATTATTTCAATTATGTCACACAGTAAGGAAAAGCAAATGTGACTGAATATGTACAGTAATCATGCTTTAAAATCAAACTTTTATGTATACTTCTCTCAGCTAACAGGGATTATTCCCATAACAATTTTAAAGACTATTTAAATGTCAGGGCAAAACATTCCCAAAATAATGTTTATGAAATGTTTATAAATAGATTCTAATTATTACCATTTTATGTTCTCCTAATGTTGAAATGAAATGTTTTTAAAATATATAAAGATTGTTTTCGATATCGAAAGAACATTCAAATAATTCTCAACTATTGTAACATTCTGAATGATTTCAAAATATTAAAGTCTTTTTTTTCTAATTATTTTGTTGTGTATTTTCAACAGTTTCAATATAAAAAATAACTTTTATACTGATTCAATGGATTTACTGCATTTTTGGGAAAAAATAACCAGTTTTTATAAATAAATATTTTAAAATCTGAATTTGGATTTGAATTTTGAATGTTATTATAACCTAAAGATGCTATGTGAAAGTTTGAAACTAGTGGTTTTCATCTTGCCATGTGTAAAGAAAACACATTTTTACTCAAATGTATCAAAATGGATTAATAACATTTTGAAACAAACTATTAATATATATATAGTTATTTTATTATAACGTTTTATACATCAGGCCCTCAGTGTTTAATGAAGGCTGCAGACAAAATGCATAGCCAACGTTTGCTATTAGCAAAGAACTTCTTGTAAATATTAGTTTAAACAGCCTATAATTGTGAGTAAATGACCCACAAAATGCCTAAAAGCACAAACAAATGACTATCCTTCATCTGGAATCCTTTAACAAATCAGGTTTGTACAATGTCTGAATCTGGTTGTAGGAGTGAGAAGACTGTTATGTTGGTGAGATGAATAGAAAGACATTAATCTCCTGTGACTAAACTGAAACGCTAAATTGTTTCCCAAAAGAGGCCAGCCGTGTATGAAGATGAGCTATATTTGCATGTGCGAGAGCGATGTAGGTAACTGATTCAGCTGCTATACTGAGAGGAGTTCAGTGTGCTGGATTTACCCTTGAGTCATTTCATGGAAAACGTAAGGAAAACAACATCTTTACATATTCTGAAGAAAATGAGAGTTAGAGAGGTAGTGATGTGGATGATGGAGTTTTCTAACCAATTGTAAAGACTTTTCTTCCCGTGTGGAAAAAAGCGAGTCCCTGGGGTCTCATAAAATTAAACGTTGCATAAATTAAATTGTTTTTAAGTGTGGATAGACATGAACGTTTTGAGAAACAACCGTATAAAAACTTGCAAAATGTCCTTTAGAAATTGTAGTTAGTAGAAGATTGTGTGTAAATGCCATTAGACTAAAATAAATAGACTGCTATTCAAAAGTGTGACATCAGTAAATACCTGTTTTTTAAAGTATTTTCTTCTGCTCGTCAAAGCTGCATTTATTTGACCAAAAATACAGACCCCCCACAGCTATCTTGTGAAATATTATTGCAATTTTAAATAATAGATTTCTGTTTCGATATACTTTAAAATATAATTCATTTCTGTGATGCAAAGCTCAATTTCGTTCAGCAAGGATGTGTTAAATATTGATGTTTGCCTACTAAACTACCACTGGCTCTGCACCCATTTAGCTAAATTCATTACTTCAGAATTATGTGCCCTCTAGAAGCTTGTGTTCTGCAAGTGAACATCTCTTGATTGTTCATCCCAAAGAAGCACAAAGTCACTTTTACGGACTTTTAAATTAAATGTTTCCTCCTGGTGGAATGACCCCCCCAACTCAATCCGAGCAGCTGAGTCCTTAGCCATCTTCAAGAATCGGCTTAAAACACACTGCTAAATTAATAAATGTAAATGTCAATGTAAATGTAAATAGATGAAAAGTGATAGTAAAGACTTATGTTGTTAGAAAATATTTTTATTTTGCAAACTTTCATGCTTCACTCATCAAAGAATCTTGAAATGACATGTTCCTGAAAAAATAAGACAGGATGATTTCTGAAGGATCATGTGACACTGAAGACCGGAGAAATGAATCAAATAAATAAAGTATATTTTAAATTATATATATATATATATATATATGGAATGAGTGAACGAGTCAATCTTTTGTTCGTTATCTGGCTTTGTTCATCTTCAGTTCTCTCTTCACAGCAGTTCAGTCAGTGTACTGTTTGAGTAAATGAATTACTCCGGGATATTGGTTTGTTTGAACTCAGAGGGAGTGTCAGCCACATTAAAAAAATTAACAGCTTAAGTCTTTTATTGATTAATGCGTATTGGAGATGCAAACCATTTAAAAAAAATCAAATTCAAAAAGATCCGGTTACATCGAATGATTCATTTGTGAACCGGATATCACTAAACTGCTTTGTTTTGAACTCTCTCTCACAACAGACACTGAAGAGAAGACAATGCTGAATAAAGTCGTTGTTTTTGCTATTTTTGGACCAAACTGTATTTTCAATGCTTCAGAAAATTCTAACTGACCCTCTGATGTCACATGGACTACTTTGATGATGTGTTTCTTACCTTTCTGGACATGGACAGTGTACCGTACACACAGCTTCAATGGAGGGACTGAGAGCTCTCGGACTAAATCTAAAATAACTTAAACTGTGTTCCAAAGATTCCCAGAAAATGACATGTGGGTAAGTTATTAATGACATTATTTAGATTTTTGGGTGAACTATCCCTTTAAGGTATGTCAGAGAAAGAATTTATATATTTTATTTTATTCTTTTTTCAGTTAAGACATCTTAAACATGCATTTTAGTCTGGGACTAGCCTTAAGCCTTGTCTGTGAAACTGGGGGAACAAGGAACAGGAGGTCCATGACAGGAAGGAACTCAATAGAAACTTAGCACAAGTCTAATTATTGCATATTTCCATCATGAAGCAGCACAAAGACTGAATCTCATGAATATTTGCAGATGTGGATTGTTCTGCAAACAATCAAATGACAGTTTCGTTTCACAGCAAAAATTGCTCTGACTACAAAAAAAGTGTTGAAAAGCTAACAGATTATGTTTACCTCCTGAAAACAGCTTATCAAAGCATCATTAAGCCAGTCAGCGCTCCCTCTCCTATATCAGGAGCTAATGATCCATGTAATGTATCTGCTTTCCCCACGGATGTTTTTCTCTCTGCGCAATGCTATTTGGCATGAGATGCACATCCAGACATGGATGACCTTTTTATGAGGAATCAAAGTCCTTCCATGAAGAGCATACCCTCTGTATTAAGTGCAGTGATACAACAGGAAGACTTGGACCGCCGCTTGTGTTTACAAATAAAATTAACGGGAAAGTCCGAGCACACAGAAGCAGTTTTGAAACAGTGCATATGTATAAAACCTGTCTTATGACCTGGGTGTACATATGGTGAGAAAATTAAGCAATTAACCTTTTTTTGTAAGTATGCCCTTTCCCTGGAGTTGTGTAATTAGATGAGTTAGTGAGTGTGAAGATAAAGTAATCACATCACACCCCTGCAGACCAAACACAGCAAACGCCACTGATTGCTGAGCACCTCTGCCACCTGCGCATCCACAGACTGACCCGCCTTCCATCAGCTGAGGCCCTTTTGTTTGTTCTATGAAGGACACACGGTCATTGATCGTAATTCATATACATTTGAATTTCCATGGTTATATTGATAGATGGAATTATTCTGGCACTGGGCATAGCAATGCATATTGCTACTGTGTTACTGTATATCAATTAAATAGAAAGTGTTACTGAGAACGCATGTTGTGGGAACATGCAGACAGCATTGTACTGTAAAGGGGAAAATGCCTCCGTAAGTTATCTGTATTAAAATAGTAAGTAAAAATATCAGCTGTCTCAAAAACTAAAAAAAACTAAACATAACTAGGTGAGAACTTTGAGACTGGCCTGAGAAAGCTTAAGTTGAAACTTTGAAGGAGTTGTAAAACTTTGAAGTTTGAAAATTTTGATAGATATTGACATGTTGGTAACTTGTTTTAAACATGATTAGCATGTTGCTAACACATTACTTACACATTTAACATGTTGCTAACATTAATAGTATGTTTTAGCATGTTAACATGATTAGCATTATCTGCTACTATGTCTCTAGAATGATTACCATATTTCTAGCATGTTTTTAGCATGATTAGCATGCTGCTAACATTTTCCTAGTCATATTTATAACATTATTAGCATGGTTCTAGTGTGATTGCCATGTCATTAGTATGTATCAAGCATGTTGGTAGCATGATTAACATGCTGTTACCATGTTGATAACATGTTTTACTATGATTAGCGTGACACTAGCATGTTGCTAATACGATTAGCATCATGCTAACATTTTGGAAATCATGTTCTTAGCATTATTAACATGTCACTAGCAAGTTGCCAGCATAATTATACATTGGTAGCATGTTTATAGAGATTCAAGATTTAAGATTTTTTTTTTTATTCGTCACATACACGATTATATAGAGCATATATAACCGGCAGTGAAATGAAGAGTCAGGTCCGCTCCATGGACAGTGCAATTATTAAAGAATACAACACAGATGAAAATATACATACATATAGGTATGAAAGTAAACAAAATAATGAAATTAAATGAAATAAAAGTAAACAATAAAAATATAAGAATAAAATATATTAGAAAGATGTATACTGTAGAATTAAATAAAGAATAGAAAATAATGTGCATGAAAGTACACTGTAGTCTTAAATGTTAAGATACACAGAAATGTACAAGAGGCAAATGTACATATGTGACTTATACTGTAGTCTTAAATATTAAGATACGAAGATCAGGAATGTGCAAACAAGTTGGCACTGTCAGTATGTCAATGTGAGGCAGAGAATGATGAATATCTTACTGATAAAGTGAATATTAAGTGGAAACAAGTGGATGTTAAGAGGCTGGTTTTGAGTTAAGGAGCCTGATGGCCTGGGGGAAGAAACTCATCCTAAATCTCTCTTTTTTTGCGATCAGGCTACGGAAGCGCTTACCAGATGGCAGCAAAGTGAAAAGATGGTTACTGGGGTGGATGGAGTCCTTGCTGATTTTAACATCTCTGCTTTTGCAGCGTTTGAGGTAAATGTCCTGCAGAGAGGGGAGAGCAGACCCTGAGATACGCTCAGCTAAGGGCACAGCTCTCTGCAGGGCTTTGCAGTCTTGACTGGAGCTGTTCCCATATCACACTGATATACACTGAGTCAATACACTTTCTATGGCCCCTGAATTGAAAGTTTTCCGGATTGCTGGTGAGACCCTGAATTTCCTCAGCTGTCGCAGATGGAGCAGTCTTTGCCTGGCTTTATTAACCTGTGTTTGAATGTGAGTACTCCAAGTCAGGTCCTCGGAGATGTTTACACCAAAGTACTTGAAGCTGCTCACCCTCTCCACAGGGGTCTCGCTGATCATAAGAGGAGGATAGGACTGCTGCTGTCTCTTCCTGAAGTCAACAATCAGCTATGACAATCATTGCTGTCAATGTGTGTGAGAGAAGAGTGTAGGATGAGAGATATGGCATCATCAGTGGATCTGTTGGGGCAATAGGCAAACTGAAGAGGGTCCAAAGTAACCAGGATGGAGGAGCAAATGTAGTTTTTAACCAGTCCCTCAAAGACCTTTGTGGTGTTTTTTGCCGGTTCTCCGAGGAATCAAACTCAGTCAGGGATTTTTCTCTCAGAAGAAAAGACTTTATTTTAAGCAAAACAAAGTCAAGAGCCCCTTGCAAGTAGATCTCCCAAATGTTATTTGGTTTCTCCTTATATACACTATATGGGGCGGTTCCACATAGTCAAACTTTTCCTTTAGACTACACTTTTCATACATCCCTAGAGAGGGGAGGCCCTTAATGTATGTCTGACCATATGTTTTTCATCAGTTTTGTACATTCCAGGGCGTAGGCAACTTTCTATTAGATTTTAGGCCTATAAGATTTTAATAGAATAATAACTAGCAGCAAAAATGGCTAGATTTACATTGATTATATACATGATTAATTAAAACCTTACTAATAAAAATCTTCCACACCTTCATGACTATTTTTTTTTAAAGGAGGTGGGAGCCACCGAGGTAACAAGAGACTCATTAAATATGGAAGTAAACAAACCAGCAAGCTTATCAGCACAGGACCTAAGAACATGACCAGAAATCCCATCAGGTCCAGCTGCTTTCCTGACATTCACTTTAGAGTGAACCTTGCCCTCCGACACGGTGATCACATGATTATCGCTGCTCTGGCTGCTGCCTCCTGATGCGCTGATCGCCAGACTGTAGATTGTAGATTGTTTACAAAGCAGCCATAGAAATAGTTTAGCTCGTCAGCCAGCGATGGATCTGCTCTCACCTCTGCAGAGTATTTGTTTCCAATGGCACAGATGGTCCTTAGTCCCTGCCACATGCGTCGGGAGTCATTGAGCTGAAAATGAGACTCTATTCATTCCCTGTATCAGAGTTAGGCGGCTCTTACTGTGCTTCGGAGAGCATAGCACAATGCTTTGTACTCTCTCATGTTTCCCGAACAAAGGACCGGCATTGCAAGCAGCACTGGGATTGTTTATTGCTGCATGGATTGGTCTATCCACCCATGGTTTCTGATTAGAGAAGGTTCTTATAGTTACTGTTTCAGTTGCTTGCTCGGCTAGCGTGTTTACAAAGCTTAATGCTACATCAGTGAACTGACTGACATCAGAGGAAGTCACTTTGAACATGTCCCAGTCTACGTCATCAAGAGCCACCTGTTGCATGGCTTCAGAGTGGGTGGACCAGCACATCACCACCCTCAGCACTGGGGGTTCTTGAACGAGCCTTTGATTATATTCGGGTGTGAGGAAAATGGCGGCATGATCCGATTGGCAAAAAAAACAAAAACAAACGGTAGTAAGTGAGCTTTATAGGCATTCTTAAACTGAGAGTAGCAATGATCCAATGTATTCGGTCCTCTGGTTGGACAGGAAAGATGTTGATAAAAGTTTGGCTAAACCTGCCTGAGGTTGGCTTTGTTAAAGTCCCCAGCGATAATAGTAGCAGCATCAGGATGTTTGTTGATCAGGATGTTTTGCCACTGAGCGCATCATGAAGCTTAGACAAAGCCAAGCCGGTGTCCGCTTGTGGTGGGATGTAAACAGCAGTAACGATGATCAGTGAAAACTCCCAGGCAGATAGAATGGGTGGCAAATAATGTATAGATATTCCAGAAGAGGCGAGAAGGAGTGTGAGAGAGTGGATATATTCCTTGGGTCACACCATTTGTTGTTAATCATGAAATACACTCCTCCACCTTTTGAATTACTGGCCTCGGCTGTTCTGTCAATCCATAAAACAGAGAAGTTATCAGATGGTGTTACAGCAGTGTCTGGGACCGAGGTGGTGAGCCATGTTTCAGACAAACAAAGGATGTTACAGTCCCTAATGTCCCTTTGGAAACTTATCCTGGCTCTAAGATCGTCCATCTTATTCTCCAGAGATTGGAAATTTGCGAGCAGAATGCTCGGTAGAGGAGGACTGTGAGCTCTTTTCCTCAGTCTGTTGTGATCCCGGCACTTTTCCCATGGTGTTTCTTGATCCGTTGCCTTGGGTGGTTATTCAGGTGGCCATTGTTCATCTTGGCGTTCCGGAGAATCTCAGATGGCCATGATGGATTGGAAGATAAAGTGTCCTGTGTCCAATGTCCAAAAGTGTTTCTTTGTCGTAAATGATCAGTGCAGATATTATGTGTGTTAAAAGAGAAAGCAAAAGTTAATAAAAAAGTTAATAAAACACAATTTAAACGGAGCGACCTGGACGGCGTCCGAACCCGAATTTCGTTTTGTACAAATTTTATCTTAATTTTAATAAATGTTTCATCAACCAATTGTATTTTAATAAATAAAAAGCAAATACTATAGCAGACAATGATAACCGTGACATAGAAGCGCCAGCGCGCCGCGTTCACTTGCACTGCATTGTGAACTAGAGCGCATCTCACCGTAAATGAAACTCAGCGTAGGCCTATGCCTCATACATTAGCATTAAATATCTTTGCTGCATCCTTTCTAGAACAGACAAGGGCTTTTTTTGCGGCTCGCATCAGCAAAGCATTGCATCGTCCATAGACCGCAAAACAATCAGCGGATGGCGGGTGGGTGCGGCTTTGAAATTTACTCAAAAAAACGCTGGCGCGGATGATGAGTTTTGTGACAGATCTCCTTAATAAACGGAGGTCTGAAATCTCTGCCCCTTTACCGATCAGAGCGCGCGCTGACACGGAGTTTACCCGCTATCTCCAAGAACAACCAATTGACTCTACGGCAGATCCACTAGCATGGTGGCGAGACAATGAAACACGCTATCCGCTCTTAGCAAAATTGGCACGTAAATACATGTGTATTTGTGCTACAAGCACAGCATCAGAGCGAGTTTTTAGCACTGCGGGGAACATAGCTACCCTTGTCAGATCGTCACTAAAACCGAGTAAAGTGAACATGTTGGTGTTCCTGTCACGGCACTTGGAAGTCGAAAAAGATTAGGAAATCAAAATGTCAATGCACTTTTTTTTTGTTTCCTTTATTTAGTTAATTTAATTGAGTTATTATTACAACAGTCGTTGTTCGACTTTTTTTCTTGTAGATTTTATCATTTGTAATTTAGGCCTAGGCTACTCATTCATTTTTATGCTCTTATAGAATTTAAGTCGCCTACTTTTTAAAAAAGTTTTGTTTACTGTGTGTGATTTATTTAAAACAAAACAACCCCCCAACGTTTATGTTATGAACCGTCACATTTGACTCACGTCATAACCGTCATCACCAATTCTGAAACCGGCACACCCCTATGATTATCATCATAATCTTGTTAACATGTTGTAGCATGTTTTTAACATGATTAGCACGTTTTTACTGTGTCATTAGCATGTTGTAGCATGTTGTTACCATGACATTGCTAGTATTTTTCTAGCATCTTTAACAATGATTTAACACTTGCTATAGTGTTTTAGCAAGTTTCTAGCAGGTTTTAAATCATTTTTAGCATGATTAGCTTACATGAATTAGAACATTTCTACATAAGCTAGTTGCAAGGCTTGGCTAATTACATTCTGTCATCAATTACTCTCCCTCAAGTTGTTCCCAACCTGTATGAGTTTCTCTCTTCCGTTAAGCACAAAAGAAGATATTTTGAAGAATTTTGGTAACAAAACAGTTTCTGGTCCACATTAACTTCCATATTTTTTCCTTACTATGAAAGTCAGTGAGGACCAACTCAATAACTTTTGTGTTCAACAGAAGAAACAAACTCCTTCAGGTTTGAGGGTGAGTAAATGATGACACAATTTCATTTTTGGGTCAACTTCCCCTTTAAGGAGTTTTAATAATCCACCACAGTTTATACAGCTCTGTATAGGGCATAATATTTGACTCAGTGTTCATCCTACGGCCAGAAAGATCCCATAATGGAGCTCATAATAGCATTCAGTATGAAATATGGTGCTATATGTTCAATGCTCTGTGTCTAATAGAAAACATTCTCGTTTCCTGGGTTAGAGAGGTCTTTAAAATTAATAATGGCGAACCTTTATTTTCTATTTACATTCAGGGCCGGTACATCTTAAGCTCAGTGCGATGTGATCTGTCTTGCAATAGATCACTGGGTGAATTTTCTCAGTGGTTTTGTGTAATAATGACACAAACATTATGTTATGCATTACATGTGCATCTCTCTTTATAGGCATGGTCATGCTCACCAAGACTAATTTGATGTCATCTCCAATAAATACAGAGAATGTAAGTGTAACTAATCATTAATCACATACTGACACACAACATCATGGCAATTAGCAATTAACTGCAATTTTCTGTGATCTGCACCAGCTGCAAACATGCAGACTAAGATTTGACTTGGAAAAGATGGCGGTTTGATGGCTTTTATATTAAAACTTTAAAACTGATTTTATTAATAATTAGCTTTGTATTAATTCATAAACACCCTGCAGTTACCTCATGAAGTTTAGTTGATGAACCTTCTAAGGAATATTTTATCTTATCTTATCTTTTATCTCACTTTACGTGTTCCTACCTAAAAATAATAATACGACCACACGTAAATATAGCATATCAGATGGTCCTGATTCGGATATCTACTGTACTTTAGAAAAATTGACCTCTCTCTCTCTCTCTCTCTCTCTGTTGAAGTATATTACTTCGTATACTTATATCATCATACTTTGTGTTATATTAGCCTGGTACAATAGTAATAAAATTTTATATTTAATAGATGTTCCATTTGTTAGCTATAAAAATATACTGGATGAACGAATGAGGAGTTTTATTTTAATTGCATGTGATATGTGACATGAAATTGTTTACTTTATGGGGAGATCGTACATTAACTTTCAAAACAGGAACGCTGTCTGTTATTCCTATTTAATGAATCTGCAAATCTACTGTCATGCAAAACTGTGTTAAATATGGATGTTCCTCTAAAGGCGCTTTATGGTGGCATTAGGGAGGTTCATAATGAAATCGGATTATTTTGGGAAGCTGCTAGCCTTTTCTAGGTTAATGGCAGCTATGGGGAGAAATGGTGGGAAATTGAGAGGAAACAAGCAAAGGAAAATCAGTAATGTGATGGTTGTGGTGACATAAGACGATGAGATATAAGCAAAAAAAGGCGAGCACGCTTTAGGGCTCTTTATACGTCTGGGTCAGGCCCAGTAGAGGGGTAGATCCTCATAAGAGTGATATATCATCCATAAGACTGAGCCGCAGGAGCCGGATTGTGTTTCATCAGGCCCTTGCTTTCATCTTGTTGTCATCTGGAGTCCAAAAGCCATAAAATCAGAAAGGCAAAGCAAGAGAAACAAAGGAACGAGGAGCATCAAGCTGAGACTGAATGTGTATCAAATCAGAAGATGGGGTTTGATTATCCATCCCAAAGGACATTTTCTGTGTGATTCTCCATGTTACAGAGAGAAGAGAGTGCTTACACACAAGCAGACAGACAATTAATTGCTTAGTCATAGAGTCAAGAAGATAGACCAATGGACATCGGTTTTGGAGCTCAGCTGTTTCTTGTAAGGAAGCAAATTTGTAACAAATCCATTTCATCCATCTGTGCGTTCACATATGAGAACTCAACACACAGTTCTGTTTCCATTTCCATTTGCAATGTTCAAAGTTGAGAGAAATCAGGAGCAGTTTAAAGCAGTTGCACTCTGTAAATTTTCACAGACGAAATCCAGTCATTTCAAAGCTGTTCAATTTTCCCAAACAGATTTTGGAATAAGTTCAAGTGGGTTGCACAGATTCGACGTGGACTGGTTAGCTCTGATACAAAAATCTTCCATTATACACATCCACATTCATGTCCTGAAAAAGTACCACCCTGCAGTTCATCCCACCCCTTGGCAAAGTATTACAGAATTACTCATCAGTCAATGATATCTTCAGAACACCCTCGTTCTTCTGATCTGGCCTCTTCTCACTGAAAGCAAACTAACATGTCTTCAAAATAAGCGTTTTTTAAAGAGGTTTTTTTTTTTTTTTTTTACAACAGTACTATGCAAAAAACATTTTTGGTTCCCCGAAAAAACATTAAGTGAACTGTTCCTAAAAATAACTTTTTAATAATTAATTAACTTTTTAAAAAATGATAGAACTTTTGTTACCAGCAAACCTTTGGTAACCTTTAAAACACTTTTTCATGTTACATGTTTACACCTTGTTACATGTTATATATACTTACTAATATAATAACAATCAATTATGCATAATTACATGCAAATAACCCTAAACCAAACCCTAATCCTAACCCTTAACATGTAGTGAGTGCATGTAGCTAATTAAAATTACTCAGTACTTACACTGTAAGAAGGACACCTCAACATAAAGTGCAACAGAACCTTTTTTACATGATTAAGAACCTTTCTTGCAATGGAAAGATCCAATGGAAATTAAAGGATATTTGCAGAACCATAAATGACAATAAATAACCTTTATTTTAGGAGTAGAATACTGTCCCAGACAATATAATAATTGTATATATAATAAAATAAATAAATAAACCTATACTATACTAGCTATTTTTACATGAAACCCAGTAATTCCTTCATTATCGGATTGATGGCTCAGTAAGACTGAAAAGGCTTTATATAAAACCACAATCTGATCTGAATAAAATTTTGATCTGGTTGAAAAGCGAGCTGTAGATCTGAAATAATCTGTTTGGCAGTTTTAGCCATGTAATCCATTAAATCTGACTGTTTTCTCAATCGGATAACGTAATGCATTACTCTCCATAAAAAGTAACTACTGTAACCACTGTGACTCAATATTGTAAAGCATTACTTTTAAAAGCAACTTTCCCCAACACTGCTTAACAACTACTTTACCAACTATTAATTAGCCGCAATTAGTCACTTTTTTAGTTAAATTAATCTGCTTTATTCATTTTTGTTACTTGTTGTCACATGGGCTGGGCTTGCTTATTTGTTTTTAACAACAAAACCCCCCAAAATTATATTTTTGGCAACTGCAAAGGCCCTTTCACACCAAAAATGAAACTAATAATCCTCAGGCTACAGAAAGTGCCTCTGCACAATTTCTCTCAACATGAGGACAGGAGTCACTGAATAAATGGCAAAACAAAGTAACATAGTTAACAGTCTTTATTTTAATCCACAAGGAATCAATGGAGATCAATGAAAAGATAACACACCCTCTTAAACGCAAGGTCAAACATAACTGTCTGTTTTTTTTTCTGTAAACATTTAAAAAGTGAGCAAATGTGTGATGCCTATTTTTAACATATGTTTAGATTTGTATAGTTACGTACCTGTATTCCAGTCTTTGCATTACAAGTAACACGAGTTACGTAATATAATTACATTTCCATGTAACAAGTAATGTAACATGTTTTTTTTCTAATCAGTAACACGAGTTACTTTGTTTTCTCATTTATTCACTGACATCTTTCCTGTCCTCATGTTGAGAGAAATTGGGAGTGAGGTGCAGAAACACTTTCTTCTGGCTGAGGCTTATTAATTTAACCTTTACAGTTTACATTTGCCAAAAATAAAACTTTTATGAATGCTAAGCCTTTGCATTCAGTTGAACTAAAGTTTCTTTCATTGAAAACTCTGGTAGGGGACCTGCATGCATTTTTGGTCAACTTTTCGTGCCTTCTTATACTCATGCTGTGATCAGCGGCAGCTGGATGCAATAATTGCATGCCAATGTGCATTGGCTCGTTTAGTGTACACTCGAAGTAGATTGGCCTATTGAAGCAATATCCAATTTTGCGTCGGTCACTGACGTGGCATCTCTGTTCCCTCCTCCAGAGACATTATTTGTCATTAAAAATACATAAGCAAGCCCAGACCAGGTGACAAAAAGTAATGCAAAATTAATGTAGTGCATTACTTACACAATTAGTTACTTTTTATGGAGTAAACCAATATTGTAAACCAGTACTTTAAAAAGCCACGTTGCCCAACACTCATTATAAGTTTAAACCCTTCAACTCAATGAATAGGTGTCACCAATTATAACATTTTGAAACTCAAAGGTCAAGCATCCCACCACCGATTATCTGCTTCAACGTACATTAGCGATCAGACTTCAAACATTTTCTATTGCAAAGTTGTGTTTATAATATACTCCTTTATTCATATTCCTTCAAAGGTGCATCCTTTCATATCTAGAGATGTTAGGTTCGGTGTTGTCAAAACAGCCGTTCAGACGAGTTGGAAACCTACGAGAAACTTCTTTAGGAAAGTTTCGGGGCAAGAGGCTGAAAGTTATAAGAGAAAAGCCTTGTCAAGTGATGCAGAGGACAGGATTGTCAGCGCAGGCAGGTGTTTCTCATCAGCAAGGCATCCTCTTGTTACTTGGAGAAATTTTGTTAGATTCAAAGAGCATATCAAAGGGTTTAACTCGTACACCTTGAACAGCTGTTGACTAACAGAAGAGCTTGATCTGTGAATGTTTTGTGGATGATAAGAACGTTAATCCTTGGTTCTTTTGGAAATTTCAAAGAACTATCAGGACTTTAAGACTTGCAAAGGAGAGTTTCACAAAACATGTTTTGGTTCAGCTTGTCAATCTGACATTCATCTCATTAGCGAACAGATCATCTTGAGCTCTGTGATGTGTGGTGTCTTCCCCAAGCTGAATTTTGGTTACAAGATAGCACTAAAATAAGTAAGTAATACACCTTTTGTATAAATCATTATTAAATAGCAGGGTTCTGTGTGCCCTTACATGGCTGTTTGACCCCATATGGGCTATAATCAGCTTTTTTCAGTTTTGTTTGTTAATAGGTTATTAATGGTAGTTTTTCGACCCCCCCCCCCCCATAATTAGATCAAAGCATTCTCAAGCCACTCCGTTAATTAAGTTCCCTTCATGTGTTGGTGAAGCAAACAGTGCGATCTGTCACTTGCATCACTCGCTGTGCCGTTTTGCAGTATTGCATGGGATGCACTAATAAAGCTCTTTTCTCTTTTGTGATGAATCTTACAGTGGGCATGAATATTTCAGGCGCACATGCAACTTTGATGGCTCACCCTGTATTATCCCCTTTAACTGTGTCACGTCCTCTCTGCCTTTGAAACATTGATTCTGAATCGGAGGAGACACAGTATTACAGGGACACTCTTCTGTTGCATATACACTTTTTTCAAATTCTTTTCTTTATCGTATACTGCACCTCTTTGTACAGTTATTTCTTTGTGCCATTACTTCAAATGATCTGATTTCTGTGAAATGATGCATTTTCCTTTCTGTGGTCTGTTAGTGGATGTACATAGGAGACACCAGGGTTTTGTCAGACTCTGTTCTGTGTCTGTGTGGTTCCTTCCCCCACGGGCTCCATGTTTAGTTTATTTCCTTATTTGGTGTTCCTGTTCCTGTCCTGATTGTGTTGTCATCTGTTCCAGGTGTTTCCCATTCTGTTCCCTTGTTCCCTGGTGTGTCCCATTCGTTTCAGTGTATTTAAAGTGTGTTCTGTCCTTCGTTTCCCGTCCGGTATTGCTTGTCTCACACCAGTATGTGTGCTTTCCTGGTGTTCTGTTTAATAAAGTTCTGTGCTTATTGGATTCTTCTATGTCTCCGTGTCTCCTTGCTCCAGCACAGTAAGCACAAGTGACAAGTTTGTTGTCACAAGGGCTATATATATATCTCAGTTACCATACAGTTTTAAGTCAAAAGTCTAATAATACAAAAGCTGTGTTTTTTTTTTGTTTTTTTTTAGCAGTGGTTAATTTCAAACAATTAAAATTCTAAAAACTTTTAAAATTTAAAAGCCTCTTAATTTAATATAATTTTGCGGAATTCTGTCCTTCAAACTAAAGTCTATCATATTACTATAACTGTTGGGAAACCACACTGATATAAAAAGTCATTTTATAATGACTTTGAAGTGAATTTTGAAGGTTGAACTATGTTCCCAGAGCAAAAAAAAAGAAAAGGTAGGATTTTGGTAACATTTTACAATAAGGTTCCATTAGCTAACATTAGTTAATTACATTATTTAACATGGAAATAAAACATTTATCAATTTTAGTTCATGTTAATTACAGTACTTAATAATGAATGATTCTAATCAAAAGTTGTGTCTGTTAATTTATTCGACCTGAGCTGACAGAAACTAAACATTAAGTGCTGTTTTTATAACCTAACATTAGCAAAGATTAATAAATACTGCAACAAATGCACTGCTCTTAGTTAGTTAATGTTTGTTAATGCATTAACTTACAGTATATTAACTAATAGGACCTTATTGTAAAATATTACCAAAATTGTTTACACTTTTTTAATAATTTTTTGTTCTTTAAATATTTTTTATTTTTGTATTCCATGATTGCTCTTTTAAATGTTACCATTAAAAGGCTTCATAAAGTGTATAATGTATCTGAACTTGGAAATTTTTCATAAGTTTATAGTTGTCATTTGGAATTTATATATAATAATTTTATACATATTACAGAAAGTACAGTTTCTGTTGGGCTAAAAAAAATTGGAAACTAAAAAAAAAAATCATAAAATGTGCATTATACGATGCATTTACATTTAAAGCAACATTCAGGTCCACAACACTGCTTTTTTGTATTAATTATTATTATTATTATTATTATTATTATTATTATTATTATTATTATTATTTTACTGTGTATACAGTACTGTTACAAATATGATTTAATGTGATGACTAGTAAGCTAGCTTGTCTCTTGTCAATTGTTTCTTTTCACACACGCACACACACACACACACACACACACAACTACACGAACACGCAGGAGTGTGACAGCAGTGCAGCAGACACAGGGATCTTCTCAACAGCGGTGTGTGTGCTATATATATATGCGCTATGTGACGTCGCAGGCGGTGTGTGTGTGTGTGTGTGTGTGTGTGTGTGTTTGAGAGAGAGACAGAGCAGTTGAAACAGGGTGAGCTGGAATAGCGGGTCACTCTCAGTTGAAGGATGGAGTGAGAGCGGGTGTGTTCTTCCGTTCGCTTGGACTGTGAGGGTGTGTGAGTCTCTGGACACCTATAACGCGCATTTCACGCAGCATTTCTGTCTCCGCGCAGGAACACGACAGGTAACGAGCTACAGTCACTTTATTCTGCGCTGCGTCGCGGTGAGTCTCCATCGCGCTCTGCGTCTGCACGGGATTCACACGCTTTACGCCGTTTGTTTGTATCGAGTACCTCAACGGGAGTTTTTACTGGACTCTTGGTTTGTGCAGTCTGCGTTTGTGTCTCTGTCTACCTAGAGAGCACATCTGGGCGGCAGTGGGTCTGGTTACAGCTGCACGAGCGCTGGGTTTACGGTACAGAGGTGGTCAGTGCATCTGACCCGAACTCCCACACAGCGGCTAGATCCCAGGGTCAGAACACCAGAGGTACACCACACATCTGATCCGACCTGAAGTTTTAATACAGCTCATGTTTAATCAGAATTTACTGTCATTTACTCTTAATATTCTTATTAATGTTGTATTCTTAATAATCTTCATATTATTTATTGCCATAAAACATAATATTTTATTACATATAGCCTACGTATATATTTCTAGCAATATAATAAATATATATATTTGTACATATAGCCTACAAGGTGATGCACACTGTGAAACGATATTGAAATAGAAGAGAATGTAAAAGTCTACAGTAAAAACTTTAATTGGTTGAACAGTAACATCTTTCATAAATGTAGAATATTGTTGAAGATTTGTTGTACAGTATTTAAAAGGTATGAATCTCCTTCTAGTTAATTCCCAGAATTCCCTGCATGCAAACCATCACATTTGCACTGTGTTATTTATGTTAGTTTATTACATGTTTATAGCATGCATCATTATTTGAGCTAGCACGATGTGTGGGTGAACTTTCATCTGTCTTTGTGTTATTATTAGTCACAGATGGTTACTGGAGAGGTCACGTTTGGTGAAACTGAAGTCATCATGTTGTCTTCCGCTGTATTGTGTATCTGTTATTAAAACAGATTTTAACAGCTCACATAGGTTGGTATGTAATTGTTACATTCTCTCAGACAGTAAAATGTGTGTAAAATCATCATTGCATTTTGTATTTTGTACTTTGTAATGTAATGTTCCGGCACAGCTGGCAGTTTTTCTTTCATAAATTTAAGAGAAAAACATTTTTACAGCAAGTGTGTAGCGGAAAAAAGACAGGATACGTTTGGCATAAGAGCTAATGAAATGTCTCACGATTTTATTGTGATGTTTATTTTATTGTTATACTAAATGCAATGCTATTATTACCCATAGTATGCATTACTTCTGAAACTATTGTGTTGGGAAATTCACGTCAGCTTCAGGACTCAGACTTTACAGTGAACTAACCAAAATGGTATAATATGATATCATATTACCTATGATATTTTCATAAACATGATCTGAAAATTTTGTACGTACATGAACAAGAGCAAAAATCTGACCTGGGTTGTATTTTCTTTTACCCTTGTATAAGGGTGTCATACAACCTGTCCATGCAGACATCTGTGTAGTTTGCTTGCCCAAATATACTGTAGAGATTAATTGGATGCAAACATTTGATTTGATTTGATTTGATTTGATTATTCCCATGTTTAATTATTGTGATAAGCCTACTGTAGCAATAGTTTGGCATTGTGTTCCCTGCTGTCAAAACCCCCATCAGGACAGACCTGCGACCTGCTGCTGTGGATTGCACTCATATGGACTGATAATAGAGGCACAGGGATGGTGTGATATTTCTGTCTGATTCAAACACAATGATGATGCTTCAGCGGGAGATCAGATGTGATCTAGTGCACGTAGGTGAATAATATCAAGCAGCAGAATATAACATCATTGTGATTTCTTCATGCACACACCGAGTGCCTGATTGTTATTCCCAGTCCCGTTTCAATCTGTATTGAGAATTGCTCAGCTGCGGTTCAACATGTAATCTGCAATCCAACAAAGCTCTCGAAAATGTCACACGAGTTATGTGTAACCTTTGTAATGCTGTTCACATTCCTTCTGCAATATTTGAAGATGCTTGTTTGGATCCGTGGTTTTCTTTACACAAATATTGTGGAGTTTTTTTTTTTTCATTTTGTTCGTTCGCAATATGTGCTTACCTTTTCTGTAAACTCAACCTGGAGATGAACTGTGACAGCTAATGAGGCTTTCTTATTGCAGTGGAGCTTTGTGATTGACTCTAGGTGAAAAGACTTATTATTATTATTATTTCCAAATTTCCTCTTCATTCCTTTTACATCAGTAAAGCATTTAAACATTTCTCTTGCTTAGTAATAGACATCTATCTGTGTTTGTAATACTGGTACCGAGCAGCTTTAGCTTGTGAAATCATCTGTTGTCACTGCTGTCGTCAGTTTACATGAGATGTTTGTCTATGTAAAGCCAGATATAATTAGCATAACAGAATTATTTCATGTCATTACCCAATTCTGTCTGAAATGGGAGTATAATATTGTAAGATGGTTCATGCATGAACAAATGATAACGAAACATCTAGGATGGCACAGATTAGCCAATCTACAGATTAACTGATGTGATTTAATCAGTATTCATAAGCAAAGAAAACCAACGGCTCATGGATCAGTTCATAGAATATTGAATTTCTTGGTGGATGTTATTATATTTGTTCACATAGATTAAATATATTTCCATCTTTATAGCTTAAAGCTTCTGTGATGAAATACACTTACACATACACACTACGTGAAAACCTGTGAGGAATGTCTACAGAACTGCAGAAGTCTGAACGTGTTTGCTGATGAATCAGAAAGGTGCAGCACTGTTCCCTGCTTCAGTGTGTGGTGTGACTAACTCATCCTATTAAGATGAGAAAGAGAAACTTTAAAGTGATTTTTTTTTGCTGTAGTATTCAGTGTTTCGTCACACATCTAAGGTAGTGCTTGAATGCAAATGATTGGTAACCAAATTTAAAAAAGAGCATAGTTCTTAATATTAACTAGCATGCACAATACTAGCATACTGGCTTTTTATTATACTTATGAAGCACATATTAATGTCTTAATCTGCATGAGCATATTTTAGATCCCTTAATTCACCTCATACCTAATCTTACCAACTACCTTACTTACTAATAATAAGCAAATTAGGAGTTTATTGAGGCAAAACTCAATAGTTAATAGTTAGTTAATAATGAGAATTGGACCTAAACTGCGACCAAACAGGGGTATTATAGATATTGTTAAAGCAGTTAGAAGTGTATATAAATACATATATATATATATATATATATATATATAACTTAGATATCTTCTCCAAAAGAATATGACAAAATTATATATATACAAAAACATGAGGTGCATCTTAAATGTAGTGCATGCATGTCATTAGCAGGACCATTGTTGTGGATTAAATTAATTAGATTAGATTAGATTTAATAAAGACAATTTCAGCAGCTGTTTCTTATGTTGGTTGTTAGCTGTCAGAAAGACATTTGACCACAATGCACATTTCATACAGGGTCATTGTGTGTGTCATCATTATTTTTGCTCAAAAAATACAATCACAATTGTGAATCATGATTACTCATTTGATTTTTCTGCCAACCTTTCATCATAATTATTGCACTTTCACACGAGCACAAATCAAGAGAACGTCAACTTGCACGGTCCACTACTGATTTACTTGCAGCACACAGTGTGAAGCTGAATATCTCTAAAGAGATGGCTGAATTCAGCGTACATGTTTGCTGTGGTTTTCAGCTCATCAGCATTTCTTCTGTAATGCAGAGAGAGCGTGTGCACATGCTTGCCAGATTGGGAAGATAAAGGAAAACATTGGACAGAAAACGTATCGATTAATAAAACAAGCTTGTTTCAGGGTAAATAACCAGCTGGCAAATATTGCATATGAGTATGCTGAATAATTCTAGAGAAGCAGAACTCATGATTTCAATTAAAATATTGTTCATCATGCAGCTCTGACTGAACTGAACCGACATTGAACTGATTGATCTGAATAACACTATTTTTAGTCTTTTAGAACTGCTTTACAGCAAAATATGAATCTCTCCATAGTTATTTTTTCATGATTAATTATTATATTTTCTTGTTTATCATTGTGAAGCTGCTTTTAAACAAGCTGGATTGCATCTGCGCTATGAAAATAAAGCTGACTTGACTAAACTATAAATCATCTAAGTAAAGCAATGGCCAAAACTAAATCTTGGTAACACATATCTATTTTTTTGTAATTGTTTTTGCACAAACTGGTACCCAAATGATTGTTCCACACAGCTCTGACTGAAGCGGCCAGTTTATGTTTCACTTCAGGTCTTTGAAGGGTAGAATAGAAGGAGCGAACACAAATCACCTGCATCAGCTGCTGCTGTCAGAAGACTCTTATCTCTGCATTAGAGAGGGAAATGACGCTTCATCACCTTATCGTTTTCATGATAAAGCCACAGCAGTGTCTGCATGCTTTCAAACGCAGCTGAACACTGTCTGTATATAGGAAAGAAAGTGTAGCCTATGCTGTATCTTAACAGTTTATGTAGTTTCATTCATTAAAAAACATGCATAATACTTATAACTGAGCTAAATGTTGTTTAAAAGTCAGACCATTCCAACATCCCAAAAGCATTTCACACACATTTATTTTCTGATTTTCTCTTATATTAATTTGTTCTGTACTGAAAAGAACACATTCTCTTAGGAGTATAGTTATATATTAATTTATATGCATGATTATGTTTGTAAGTATTATCTCTATTATCTATTTTTAGCAAGTACCATTTTTCTCTTAACTGTTTACTTTCATTCTAGACATAAACAACTGTGTTTACAGTCTATGTTAAACGCTGTGTGTTTTCGACAGGATTAGACGCTTAATCATTGAGACACGAATCAGGCGCTGTTTTAGTGTGCGGTGTGCGCTCGCTTCATGTGTACACACTCAGAAAAAGGGCATTTAAGAACAGAACGCGAATGAAATGTTTAATCAGAAAAGCTTTAAAGCACATGCAAATAACGTACTTTTGTGACTACTTTACGACGTACTTTTCTCGTCTACATCTCAGATGATTTTCAGCACATGCTCACCTCATCATGTACACGTTCTTCTCTTGACAGGCTGACGCTGATGGGGTTCTTGGGAGCTTGGGCTCTGTCCGTCCTGCTCGGATCTTCACTATGGCTGGCTTATGGAGTCCGAGCCAGTGCTGGATCTGGAGCTACAGGAAAGGAGCTTCAGAAGGGATTTCAGGTAGTCGTCTTTTGTTGTTCATGTTCTGGGACTCAGAGCTAAAACGTTTGAGTTTCAGAGTAGGTTTAGACTTAACCAAGCTAACCACATCCAAGGTTTAGACCAGCTTCAGTGTAGCCCTATGAAAAAACATAATTCATATACAATATTCCCTTTTTATTGCAACATGTTAACATCTTGTGATTGAAATAGAAGTGTGGGAAATAAAATTACAAATATTTGTAGTAGAGAACATATGCCTCAATTAGGGTTGGGTGAAATGGCAGAAAAAATTGATCTGTGCTTTTTGGCTGAATTGCAGTATACATGTTGATATACATTTAATGTTCAGTATTATTCATGTTAATTCAGAAAACACGATTAATTGTTTTAATCAGTGGACATAGGAATGGCTTTTCCTTGTCTGAATGGTCCGAAACGCCTGAACCGTATTCAGCTGAAAGTAGTTGTGAAAGTAGTCCATTAATCACTAACCAAAACTAGACATGCTTCCAGGACAAACAGCAGTGATATTTCATTAAATGATGCTGGGCAGTTGATGCTAGACGACAATTTTCAGCATCTTTGAAGGGCTAATAACGCTCTTAATGAGCCTCTTCAGTCTGCAAATGTCATGTCTAATGTAGATGTAGTGGTAGGAATTGTTTTTCCCAGATGAGATCTTAAGGAGTATTTCATTGTCTTCAAGCACACACTGAACACTGGGCGTCAAGCTCATCGTGAGGCCTGCTGGGACTTTTATTGCTAATGACTTCTTAGTGCTGAGAGACAAAGACAAGAGGCATATAGCTAAACACGAGCAAAGCAATTCAGGATCGATATGTGTTATAGTTCAGCTGTTTCGTTTTATTTATTTATTTTTAAATTCGCCTTAAATTGGTATTTTTAAATCTCTACCAAATCTATTTTAATGGTTTAATTAAATTTTAAGAATCAAAAGCATTTGTGATTAATTTAATCCAGTTGTTATTAGTTAAAAAAAATATTAGGGCACTATTAAATGTGTTTTTTTTTTTGGTAATCAGATAAAGAGATAAAACAAATTTAATTTATCTTGAATAAATAAACTTAAAACCTTAAAACTCTTTTTTTTTTTTTTTTTTTTTTTTTTTTAAGAGCTGCACGACATAAAATTAAAACATGGAAGAAAATGTGTGATTATACAGTACCTTTAAAATAAAGTTTTCATAATAATTTATCGGTTGTATTAGTAGTAGTAAGATTAAGATCTTTCTGCAGTCTAATATTAAAAATTTGACAAATTCCATGACATTGTGCATTAAATTCCATTCCATGATTCCTGCATTGAATCACAGAAAGCCCAATGATTTTTGCATTGTTGAAATTATAGGGCTCTGGGTTTAAGTGCATAAAGGGTCAAACATGTTTCATATTTCCTGCCTGCTCTCACAGATTTATTGCATACTGTAATCCTAATATATTTTCACAATGCCTATTGTATTCTCATTGCTTATCTATAGTACATTCATTATATAGCATCTGCTTTTTTTGTGTTGCTGAGCATCATACTCACAGAGAAATGTCACTCTTATGTCGTATTGAACTCATTTCAGAGGATTCCTTTATTTTACCCAAGGCTAAGATATAAGAAAGCATTTTTTCATCATTTACTCACCCTCATGTTGCTGAAAACCCACATAATAATTTCCAGTCTTCAATGTCTGAGCTGCTCTTTTTCACATGATGACAGCAGAAATTGTCAGGCTCCAGAAAAGACAAAAACACCACTTACCAGTTACCAAATCTCCAAATGTGTTGCTTCAAGATGTGCTGAGCCAAGTTTGATGTCAATAATGTCAAACGTCTGTTTGAATTTCATTTTATCTTTTTGAATGAGATTTGTATTGCAAAGTTACATTTTAATATATCTAATAATAATAATAATAATAATAATAATACTACTACTACTACTACTACTAATAATAATAATAATATAATAAAATATCTATATATAAAAAAAATATATCTACAGTATATATAATAGGGTCATTAAATTTTGGACCACTGAAAATGTGTCAAATTAAGCAATTTGTACATGGAGCCACATTGAAATCCCCATATCTCTGGAATCAAACCATACAAGATCTAAAAAAGGGGGTATCAAATAAAAAAGTTGTTAATATTCAGAATCTGAAATTATATTGCAATATCTTAATAACTTCTTGAGTTACAGGGATGCAAACTTTGTAAAAAAAAAATATATAAGGCTCTCGGACAGTTTTTTTTCCCCTGTGCAATTGTTATATACATTTCTAGTTTCAACTTTGTTTCTAGTCCTTCAGACATTCCTCTTTAAAATAAAAAAGTATCAGCTGTATACAAAGTGACCTAGATTTGGTTTTTGACCACTGAATAAATTTTAACAGTTTATTCTTGAAGCTAAGTTGAGATCCTAATATCTCTGGAACTGAACTATATAAGGCATTTAAAATGAAGATGTCAAAATAAAAGTTTAAGAACGAGAATCCAAAATGATAAAAAAAAAAAATAATTATAAATATGTGTTTATTTATAATATATAAATAATAAGGCATACTGTATAATGCAACAAATATGGGCTTTCTTCTTCATTTATGTATTGCTTTAAAAAAAAAAAAAAAAATATATATATATATATATAATACTATTAATATATATATAGCAATATTTGACCTCACAGATTGCCCAATAATAATATTACTGTATTTGCGACATTCAGGTGGTACACTAAATGAACTTCTACATTTACAGACAGTAAGCTTTGAGAGGAAGACTTATTTCAAACATGCCTGTATAGAACAGACTGAGAGCATGAGAATAAACAGAGGTCTGTAAGTGCAGCTGTTTGTTCAGTGGAGCGAATGCTGTAAAAAGCCTTTAGCCTGAATCCAGCACATGTCAGTCTCTCAGCCTTCTAGTGTTAACACACTAAAGCCACAAATGAACCCTGCTTTTTATTATTAAGGTTATTAAGGTATTAAATATGAATGATATATAGTGCCGGCATCCAGTGGCCATATATTAGTAGCCAGTTCTTACGTTTTTTACCTAGTATTAATGTTTGTATGTTGCAGTGATGTTTACAGCAGTGCTTCTCAATTGCTTTTGCGTCAGAACCCATGTTTTATATCAAGCAGCGAGTGCAACACAACACTGAGCCAGAACTGTTTATTGCACGAGGGAAACTGAATAAACACAGCAGTATGCCTGATTATTAACACAATATAGGCTGAACAGGAACTGACACGTTTCTAAATGTTGTAATAGCAGTAGCAGAAGTTAATATCATAGTCTGTGCAATAATTACATTTTATTATTTTAACATTAAGCATTGTTTTCTGTCCCTGAGCTAATGCAAATGCACCGGAGAAACCGTCTTTTTCTCAGAGGTGTAAAACAAAAAGAGCTTAAAAGTTTGCTGTATAGTTGTCATTTTAAGTATATATCTGAGAAGTACATAAAAAGTAGACTGAAAGAATACTTTAATATTTTTTTTTTGTTGTTCATAAGAAGTATACTAATAGCACACTTGAATAAACTTTTTCGTAAGCGATGTGCATGTATGATTATTTGTCATAATCAGACATGCACATGTAAAGTGGTCTGTGCTATACATTTTAACTTATACTTTCTGGAGTACTACATGTAAACCTGTAGGCTTTATTACTAACCAGTGAAATAGTTAGCTTTGTTTGAGAGTCAGACAGGGCTGTTCCCATATTTATGGATTATGTCTTAATATTTTCCCATTTTCTTTTGCAGCAATATGGAGGAGCTGAAAATAAAGTTAAGCAAAGTAAGTCCAAACTTGCATATTTATAATGATGTTCCTCATGCATTCTGCTTCACACATGTTATGGGAACTGTAGCTTTAGCCTCAAGAAGTTGAAATCTGTTTTAAAACCTTTTGTTTCACAAATAAAAACAATGGCTAGCTGCTATTTAAATTGAGTATGAGCATCAGTCTGGGGTGGTTCCATCATCGTCTTTAAATCCGTCTTAAATCTGTGGCCCGACTGTGAGTAGCAGCATGAATAAGAGGGCTAAAGGAAACCAAAGCATACTTTAGGGATCTCAGGGATCTAATTTGGGATCATGGGTTGATACACTAGGGAATTCTGGCTGAATGTAGGTATTATATTGGCTGTTGTGTGTCTCCAACAGGCCAGCGCCGCTCCACACGTCACTTATTTGTCTCTGGTAGTGCTGTGCAGCGGTAATGATTTCTGTATTGATGGCAGCATGTGCTTTGACCTTGCCAAATCACAAATAACCTCTGCATGTCTTTGTGGCCATTGTATTGGAATTAAATGATTGTCTGGGAGCTGTTGTAGCTAGCAAACTTAACACATTCAAATACTAGGGTGTTATTAAATAGTTCACTTTCATGACCAGGTCAAATGAACAATTTTACTTTAAAGTACATTTTAAATCATTGTTTTAACAATCTTGTTATTTGTGTGTGTATGTGTGTGTAGCAGTAAATGCTTTAAAGAAGTACACTTATTTTGATGTGTTGACTGACATCCTAAAGCAAACGCAAAGTTCTTCGCCTTATTTCTTCATTCATTAGCAGTTAACGTGTTTTTTCTCTTTTCTGACCGTGCTGACGCAGTGAGCGTTTTGCTGTCCAATGGTCATGCCTTAACTTTTCAAATTGCATTTGGTATTGCATCCTTCTCATGGTCATTTATACATTTTTGACTTTCATTCTGATGTTAATTATTTTTTTGCTCATTTTATCTGTAAAAGAAAAAGTGCCTAATAATTCTGCACACCAGAATAAAAGGAGTTTTTCACTTCCAGCCTTTATGGAAAATGATATATCACTTATAAATGATTCAGTACAAAATTAATAGTAGTGATTAAGATCATTGTGGTTCGGAATTGGTAAATGTTCTTGGAAAATAAATGTGTAATTTATCTCTTTAATTTATAGTTTATAGATGTTAAAGCAATGTTTTAGCAACGTTCAGATTTGAGCTACATTTGTAAAGGAACTCTTATATTTTTATGGATTTACACCTGGCTGAGCGTAGAAGATCAAAAGCTTATCAAAAATAATGCATGACTTGGTGAAAAAGTTTGCATTTTAAGTGCATACAGACAACTTCTCCAGTGTGTCAGAAATATGCAAATTATGTGTTGATTTCCCCTTAGGGACTAATTATTCACAGGCTTCGGACTAAACTTAACAAAACACGCAGTGGCATGTTTGATTTTTCTTTCAGCGTCTGGCATCAAGTTACCTTCTCATGTGCGTGTGTCTGCGTATCGCAGCGCATTATCTCACTTCCCTGCCTTCCAGAGAGTCCTCTTTGTTGTCATGTCTGTGCGTATCGCTTCCAAAGGCTGACATTAATCAGACAGCCCTAGTTTCTGAACGCCATGCGTCTACCCAATCACCCAGCCACTTGAGCGGGTGACCAAACGATAACAGGGCAGGCTGACAGCCTTTTGGCTTCCACACAAATCATAAATAAATAACGTAGCACGGCGAAAAGGTCACTCAAGAAGAAACACAGGAGAAAGCCTGCGCTTTAGTGGGAGACACAATGCACAATCAAATCTCCCGCATTCAGCGGCTGAACGGTCAGGATTCATTTGGCTTTGAAATCACAACGAGAGGTTTGTTATTGTCGCAAATTAAACAATATCATGAAGCAGAGCCCATTAGGGAGTCCTCTGCTTTGTTTCTACACTAATTGGAAGGGAATTCGATAAGGCACAGCACCCCGCTTATGGGTCCGGGTCACGGTAGAGCATAATGGATAGAGAGTTTAGGAAAATAGAGGCATGGTCTTGTTAGTCTTAGATCCCAGGCCTGAACTAAAAAACCAATCGGTCACATCCCCATTACAACATAATGCAGGTGACGAAATGGCTCTGTAATGTAATAATGTACGATCTACAACAGCAGCCCTCTATATTCGCATCAAATAGTGATGAAAATGGAGACCAGATGAAAACTGACTGAAGTGCCACCCGAACGTCCTGATTTTGCTGAGTTAGAAGTGTTCCTAGGTCAACATTTTGTTGACCCAGGAACAACATTTTACTCCAAAAATTTATTCTTGACCATATCCCTACACCCAAACCTAAAATCAGAGGAAATGATAGAAGAATAACACTGATGTACAAGCCCAGTGATTTTAAGCATAAACTTCACAAAATCTATAAACTGGTTCAAATCTGATTGGTTAATCACAATGTTGTTCCAGGAACGTCTCACTTGGTAAAATCAGGTTCTGCAGCACCACCTAACACACAATCTCCATACCAGTGTTATTTTACTATCATTGATATACTTTTATATAGGGATACACTGATTAGTTTTGACTTGCTAAAGCAATTATCAGCACTATCGGACATTGTCTGATTGTTTAAATCAGGGTTGATTGTAAAATTTGTCAGAATGCAACATGTGTGTGCAATATGACAGTCTCTCACTGATGAGGTTAACACCATAATAACACATTACTGCAGGCTAACTGAAGTAAAGCATGCCATTAACACAGGTTCCCTCTGGTTCCATGGATTACCCATAGTTCCATCCGGGCTGCCAGATCCACAATTTGTCCCTTCCATTATTTGTAGTGTGATTCCCATGCAATAATCAAAAAGAGCATTATGCTTTTGCCACTTCTAACAAGAAACAAATTTGATTAATTTTTGTGTAATTTTTTTGTTTATTTAGTTATAGTATTTTTAGTAAGTGTCAGCTTACACTGTGTCCTAACTACACACGACTTCCACACCAGATGTGACGCAACACTGTGACATGACAAAATCAATCAAATATCACAGCCAATCAGAAGCGTGTGTCTGCGGGCTCTCTGTGGAAGCGCACTGCACACGCAAAGAAATGGATAAGCTTATAATCTAATTCATAAATATAAAAAAATGTTAACATCATTAAATGAACATACTGAGTGACTGATAACATCTTTGTCATGGAATAGACTCGTTGGTTGTGGTTGTGAGTTCACAGTTTTAACGGTCATCTTTGCTTTAATTTATTTTCAAGATCTGAGTTAAAGGGATAGTTCACCCAAAAATGAAAATTATGTCATTAATGACTCACCCTCATGTCGTTCCAAACCAGTAAGACCTCTGTTCATCTTCGGGACACAGTTTAAGATATTTTAGATTTGGTCCGAGAGCTTTCTGTCCCTCCATTGAAAAGGTGTGCATTGTATACTGTCAGCATTGTCTTCTCTTCCATTGTCTTCTCCTCTTCTTCACCAAATCAAGCTGAATCGTTTTAAATAGTTCGCGTCTCCAATACGCATTAATCCAAAAATGACTTAAGCTGTTAACTTGTTTAATGTTGCTGACACTCTCTCTGAGTTCAAACAAACCAATATCCCGGAGTAATTCATTAACTCAAACAGTACACTGACTGAACTGCTGTGAAGAGAGAACTGAAGATGAAGACCGAGCCAAGCCAGATAATGAACAAAAGACAGCCCCATTCTGATGTTTGGTCTGAACTTCAGCAAGTCGTCTTCACCACATCTAGATGCTTAAATTCATTGAGTTGCTGCCATGTGATTGACTGATTAGCAATTTGTGTTACCAAGCAATTGAACAGGTGTACTTAATAAAGTCGCCGGTGAGTGTGTATCGGGGCGTTTCCTTGTTGTTTGCGTTCAGCATGTGCGTTTTATCCTGGATATAATGTTATATTTGTTTTCTTATTGTACAAAAAGTAATCTTATAGCTTCGTAAAATTACGGTTGAACCCCTGATGTAGCAAGAACTAATTTATGAATGTAAATTTCTGTGTCTGGGAACATTGCAGATGCATTGCTGTCTATGGAGGGTCTGAGAGCTCTCAGATTTAATTAACAATATCTTAATTTGTGTTCTGAAGTTGAACAAAGGTCTGATGGGTTTGGAATGACACGAGGATGAGTAATTAATGACAGAATTTTCATTTTTAGGTGAACTAACCCTTTAATGAATCTTAGTAACTTTGAGGACACAAACTGCATTGTGCATACACTCTAGAAACAAAGGTTGTGGCTTAACAAATATGAAATGCAACCGTTTGCGTCTTACTTGAGTTGCTTGAGAATATCTTTTTGTAGTTATGTGGCCTTGAAATAATCCACACATACTGCTTTTGGGTTTATTCCAGAAACAGCTCTCTGACATTCAGTGCAACAGACAGATATTACTGTGCAGTATCATTCATATGTCACTGTCAGATTACTGGAGAATAAGTCTCCAGAGGTGTGTAAATATATTATCCTTGGGTCCAATAAAGTTTTCACGGCTCACAGTCCATAAAATTCTGAAACCAAAATCAGCGAGCCATCAGGAACGAATCATAATGTTGAATTATGATGGCCAAAGTTGAGCTTTTGAGTCGAGGTGAGAGTCTTAAGGCATTTAACGGTTCTCGTTCCACTTACTGATTCTTAGCAAACTACAATAGTTTTTTTTGTTATGAGAGGACTCTGTTTTAAATGCCTATTTGGAAATACTGTAAATACTGTCAAATAAACAACTACTGAGTGATTAGACTAATTTAAGTGAGTTCATTTGGAATGAGAAATAATAAGGAGCAGTTTGTGTAAATTACCATTATGTAAAGTTATCTAACAAGCAAAACCCAAGGTAGGAACGTTGCATGTATATCAGCCTCTCTTAAATGGGTAAACACTACAAGAAGAAGAAACTGACCAACCGTGTTCAGAAGTAATTTTTCACTTCAGCTAAAGAATTTAATTGGAGCACAAACTGTTTTGAGACAACAGACTGTTTGTGAGAGAAACATCAGAAGGACAGTGATTGATTTGCTCTGAACACAGATATGAGCCCTGTGGTTATTTCCCCCAAACTAACACAATAAACAATACAACATGCAGCTGTGAGAAGCAGTTACAGACATCTATTTATTTAAGCATAATCCAGAAAACCAGAAGACAGATGAATGATTTAGAACAGACTGTTCATATGAGCACATGCTATTTATTAGGTTTTGACTACTAGGGTGTGCAGTGCCAGGATGTAACATAAGTTAAAGTTAATAAGATAAAGACTTCTAATTCATTTAATTTCGAATCAAGCATTCGCTGATGCATTATATGCAAACAATTTGGTATGAAAAATCTCTTCCCTTATGAAACAAAAATATATTGCAGTATATTGGAAAATATCATGTAATATATTAGGCATATATTCTTATATATATTTATTTTTTCCAATATATTGCAATATATTGAAAGCGGCAATCATTTTTATATTTTGCAATATATTATATAATATATGTATCATCAATATATTATTAAAGGTATTCAAATATATAAAATATTAGAAAATAAAAAGGGAAAATAATATATTACAATATATTTTAAGAAATATATTGGTAAATATATTTTCCTTTCGTAAGGGTTACTACTAATGTTTCTGATGAACTATTGTAATTTTTTTTTCAATTATGTAAATTATTAGACCTACTGAAACCACTGGCAATTGATGGAGAAACAGGAACCCAAAAAATCTGAGAGAGCGAGAGAGAAAGGAATGCACAATATTTATTTTGCCATTTATTTCCAACTAATTTCAGCCGATTCTGATACCAATATATTTCCTTTCGTTTGGAAGCAACACCAAGTCTGAGTTGTTCTTATTAGCAAGACATATCAGCATAATATTTCCTATCGGTCTGATTACAGTGTTTACATTTTAACCCTTATTGGCAGATTCTGATAGCAGTCCAATAATATTGTGCATCCCTGTATCCCTTTTTCCCCTGCCAGAGGAATAATAAGATGTGAAACAGATTGAATCACTTCTAATACAGAACGTAGAAGCTTTGTTCACTGACAGGATGCCTGTTTTATACGCTGAAAATCTAAATCACATTTGCTCTTTCTGTGGGTCTTTAGGAGCGCAAGTAGTGTGTGTGACTCTCATCTGTTGAAGCCCTTTTAGCTCTGTGTCATTCTGCAGAGGACACACTATATTTGCATATCTCTGGGGCAGTGGAAATATTAATCAGAGACTGACACGTCGAGTTACATGACTCAGTAAACAGAGTGAGTGTAATGCCAGTGCATATCTGACATGTTATCAATAGCAAGTGCAGCAGCATCGAGCCATTCCCCACTTTTAGGTATAATACAGTGCACGCCATGAAAAGGCTGTTGGTTTATTATATATTAGTGATGCACAAAAATGTACACAATCACAGGATCTGTACACAATTCTGCATTCTTTGGTTGTAACAAGCAGTTATTTGAGTCACAGTTGCCTTTCTATCATCTCTAACCAGTCTACCCATTCTCCTCTGACCTCTGACATCAACCAGGCACAACCGAAGCTCACTGGATATTTTCTCTTTTTCGGATCATTCTCTGTAAACCCTAGTATAGAGCCCCGCACATGGCATGCAGGAAAAATAGTAGGGTAAATCATGTGCACAATTTACTAATTAGTTCCCTCAATGTACTAAAATGTGCACACGATTACTATTGCCTTCCCTTGATTTACTATTTCGTTCACTCGATTTATAAACTGAGCGCACAATGTAGCAAATCGAGGGAACACAATAATTAGTAAATTCTGGCAACGCAATGGTAATCTTCACCACACTTCTTAACCACATCTAGATGCTACATCTAGATAATATATATATGTATATATTAGTGGTGGGCATAGATGATTTTTTTAACATCTAGATTAATCTCTGTAATCTTGGAATTAATCTAAATTAATCCAGATTAAAATGGCTCATTTGAATTCTGCCGAAGGCATTCAGAATATGTGTGCTACCCAAATACAATAATGACTAAAAGTAAGTCTTTGAGAACGGGTTTCTCAAGACAGGTGGTGCATTAGACCGGGGCTCATCTCCTGTTTCCAAAAAGCATCACAAAGTGCTTGAGAAAGCTGTAAACTAATTCCGCATTGCACACGGCGCAAACAACCATACGCCTGTTTCACACAAACTTCGTCTGCAGTGCGAATGCGTTTCGTATTTTTTTTACGCACCCATGTTAACGGATTCAGACTGCAAACACGTCCTGTGTGAAAGCACAATGAGTATGAGTCCGTGCTGCTTCTGCACCACATACGAAACGCACACGGGCGTGTGTCTTGTTGAGGTTTCCATCGGGAAGCGATTCCATCGGGAAAAATTCCCTGAAGCCAACCCGGCGGCTTCAGCTGCATCCATGTTAGTGCGTCACGTTTGATGAGGTAGTTTCACATTAGGCATACACACAGGTTCGAAGACTCGTTCTCGCCCCCTACAGATTCGGCTAGGTATACATCCGCACTTAAATATCAAGGTGAAAGTCATCACAGCTCGCCTAGTATAGACCCAGCTCCCAACCCAACTTTGAGAATAGATTAACGGCGAGATTTTTTTATCGCCCGATAATAGCCTCCTGTTAACGCAACACGTTAATGCTGATAACGGCCCACCTCTAATATATATCTAAATATAAATATACAGGATGAGGATGAGTCCAGAAGACAGCATGTCAGAGATGCACTGCACAGAGAGTGGAATAATGGAATAAAGTTATTGTCTTGTTTCTTATATGTCGATATGGCATGAGCCTCATTATATCTGTGTTATTACAGTGCTTCATGGCTGTCTTCTAACACCTCTCAGATATGCAAATGGAGCAGCTGAGCGCATTGCCCAGATGCACGAGCAACAGAAAAGCCCACCTTTCATTGTGTCACTTTGTCCATTTCTGTATTTGACAGGCAATTACCAGCATCTTCATTTGCTGTTTGAGGACTGGACTGTTATGCATGTTCACTTCCAGCGTTTCATTAGACAGAATAAGTTGGCCATTCTGTTCAGTGCATGATGTAGCTATGAATGGCATTTAAATCCTCAAAATTGCCATAAAACTGCTAGAAGTTGTTGAGTTGAGTTGTCTTCACCTTAATGGTGCCTTATGGACATTTTAAAACCCTTAAGTGTATTTACTGCAGTGCATTATGGGACTGAATGGGTGTACTACTAGATAATCCCCTCTATGGTTTCGTACAGTACCTGATCAGAAATAGTGTGCTATATAAGGTTGTAAGGGCAATTTCAGACATAGTCTTGGATTTATTGTTCCTGCTTAATGTAGACAGCCTGATTGACTGCCATTGGCAAAGGTTAAATATGCCCGTCTAGCTCATGTTTCTACTGAAACACAGTTTAAAATGATGGAGCAGGTGACTTGACCTGTGTGAACAACATTTACTGATAGGAATAAAGCTTTTCTGCTCTTTTTTTGTTACTTATCAGTTAGTCAGGTTTCATTGTGGCACGCCAAATTATTTTCCCATGATGAAGACATATTTTAATACGTACACTGTGTTATTCTGAACTGACAGGAATGATGCCACAATGCCAGACAATAAAAACTAAAATAACTACAGAAACGCGAGTACGGTGTGGGTGTTTTGTTGTAATGCTGCTAGTATTAAAACAATGAATTATTTATGGGCAAATGTGAATCTGGCTCAGGTGAACCAGTGAGCTCAACTCTCTCTCTCGTTCTCTCCTTAATTGGACTGAGTGGGCAGATCTAGTATATCTCAGCTTGTTTGACATGCTTGTAGTGGTTTCTAGGTTGTTAACTCTACCTACCAAATGTTCTACTGCTGGAATTGAGGGGAAGCACTTTGCATGCATGCTGTGCTTCAAGACCAATACCTTATTTCATCCATATAACACACTGCTGTTCAAAACTTTGGGATCAGTGAGATTTTTTACGTTTTTAAATTTTTTTATTTAAAGAAGCCCCTTCTGCACACCAAGGGTGCATTTATTTGATAAAAATGCAGTAAAAAAACATTATATTGTGAAATATTATTACCATTTAAATGAATGGTTTTCTATTTTAATATAATATCATTTAAAATGTAATATATTTCTGTGAATGTTTTTTTTAGCATCATTACTATCAGTCTTCACATGGTCCTTCAGAAATTATTCTAATAAGCTGATTTATTATTAATGTTGGAAACAGTTGTTGATGTATTATTTTTTCATTTAGTGCATATAAAAATATTATTATTTTGCATTATTATATAAGACTTTTTTATTTTATTTAGTTCATGCATCTGCCATGTGACCATCAGAACTCTTTTGTTTTATATATATATATATATATATATATATATATATATATATATATATATATATATATATACATATACATATATATATATACATATACATATACATATACATATATACATATACATATACATATACATATATATATATATATATATATATATAACAATATATATATGAGGTTTGTTAGTAGCGATGATCCTCCATGGTGAAATTACTTTGAACAGCAAACATCTTATTATTTAAGTGGATATTTGTAAAAAAATTACAATAAAAACAAATTCAGCATTACTCTCTGTCTAATACACCTTGTAGTGGCAAGCGCTTGAGATAGATGAACTAGAAAACCTTCAGCTCAGTCATCTGTAAATGTAAAGCCAAAACTTTATGCCAACATACTGTATATTATTATTGTTTTTCAATTTGCTTGATTACACAGCAAAAAATACATTGTTTTAATGCTTAAAAACCAATCTTCTCTAGACATAAACTAAACTGATGTCATGAAATGACATTTAACCAGCTTGCACCTGGAGGTCACTGGTGCACATCATAGATAAAGGACGGCACAGAAATATTGAATAATTTGGACCTTTATTAACATTGGATTGTGGTGTTTTTGATGTCTTTTTGTATCAGAACTCATTTGAAAAGGGACCATCTCCTACAGTATAATCTCCTTCCCAAACAAGCATTCTCTTACCAGCATGTTTGATGAAACGATGAAAATCCATCTGTTTGATGGAGTACATCCCTCGTTCATGTTTAAAGACTTTGATAAGGTAGAGAATCTCAAAGCCCAGAGCTCCTAGCGGAGGCCTGCGAGCAGAGGAGAGGAAATCAGAGTGAAGAAACACTCATCTGTCGTTTGTGGCTCCTGGGAAATACCTTTGTTAAAAATGTACTTCATACTCAAACACAAACGGGCCAATTTGTGCAAATATCATGTGTAAAAGTGGTCATGATCGTATGGACCCCTGAGAGGAGGTCTCACCCCATCTCATCAGTTAAAATTTCAGAAGTGGGTCAGCAGAATGAATTAGTTCGGTCATTGGATAAGGACACTGGTGAAGGAAGTGAAAGCTGGCATAGCTGGTAGTTTGAGCTCTACAGTAGTCGTTTCTCAGTCATTGTCCTTGTGTGGTGTGTATTCGGTTTGTCTTGGGATGGTTTGCATTCTCATCAGCACCTAAGCTACAAGTTTAAGCTCCATTATCATATGGTACTACATACTTTTTATACCAAGCTGCTTGTCAGAAAATATCATGGTGCTATCATGTACAAAATCATAGTATTATCATGGTACTGTACATGTCCAGAAATTGTGATTCTGCCATAACATACATCCACGTCCCATCTACAATGTCATGTTCATAAATTGCCACCAAAAATTACAATTCTATGCTGAAGCCAAAACTCGAAAAATGTAGAATTAAAATAAATCAATTGATCTGTCGATTGTTGTCTTTTGAACACATTAATTGGATGCAATTAATTATAGAATTTAATAAATCCATTGTGTTCGTCGTCTTACATCGATGCAGTTGTATGATCTAAAATTCGATATATGAGGGCAAAAAATGACCGCCGCCACGTTTCACTCGTAGCTGAGATTAGAGAACATATATTAACATCAAATTAACTTAAACTCAGTACTATAACAAATAAAACTCTCACCCTTTGGCTGCCTAACAATAATTTAGTGCTGTATCAAATATTAATGGAGGCATCTGTGAATATTTTAATGGCAGAGTTAGCACATTCGTCCTGTCTGTTCAGAGCGGAGAAGCAGGCTGAACACAACGCTGGATTTCCCTCTGCACGTTTGATGTGTTTATGCAGGCTTTAATTAATGCAACGTGCAAGAGCTAAACTGTCTTAAAAATGTCCCTGTGGTGAACGGGATGAGTCTCATTAGATGCTTTAGAAGAGCTGATGTACAGGAATGCAAACATGCCACTATTCAGTGAACATTGACATTTTTAGATTCCCACTGCTCCGGGTGTGTGCTCACAGTGTGTGTGTGTGTGTGTGTGTGTGTACACTGCTCTGTGTGTGTGCATTTCGGATGGGTTAAATGCAGAGCACAAATTCTGAGTATGGGTCACCATACTTGGCTGAATTTCACTTCACACAACAGGCCAAATTAAGTTAAGTTTCAGTCCCTTCAAAAAAAGGTGTGGTGTAGATCTGGAATCATTTGATCCACAGCATTAAATACATTAAATAAAATAATAAAAAAGCATGTTTTAAATGCATTTACATTTACATTTAGTACTTTTGCAAATGCTTATGAATGTGCATATGTTTATATACCTATATATTATGATAAGGCATGCACATAAAGGCATCTTATTAGTCCAGGTTTTAGAGGAACATCACATTCAAAATGCCTTACCAAACAACGTTCTCAGAGTCAGATGTTACACACTCATACTATGGAAATAAAAGAATGTGTTATGCATTCAATGCAGTCAATTTCTAGTCCTCCTCAGTGTACCAGTGGAAGTCATGTGGTTTTCACAGGGACGTCATCCTCTAGCTAGTCTCTAGACTGACAGCTGTAGGTCGGGGATCCATTAAAGCTTTCATTGACCAAGGCCCGCCCATGAGGCCGTTTGAGTGACATGTCAAACAACCAATCACAGTTTGATTCGAAACTCCTGAAGTGTTTCCACTTTTGTGTGGCATATGCGTCAGACGTTCAGCTGATGGTCCGTGGACCTCGTGACATCTGAGGCTGAGACTATCAAAATAAATCTCATGCACTCGTGACTGGAGCGCTAGACACATCAGATGTCTCGATGTCTGACGAGCTGCTCTCAGCACACTTGGGTCGGGTCATCATGGGGGATTTATTCAGACGAGTCCCCTTCCATTCATTACCAGAACCAATATAGGACGTTTAATTATGTTCATGTATAATTGATATCGTATCTCAATATTATTTAGTCAGGAACAGAAATATATGGAGATTTTCAGGACCGGCTGTCTCACATGATTCATTCATGTAATTTTTCATGGTGATATAAATATTTTAAATATTTTCCTCATTTGAGCAAGTGCAAGTGGCACATCTAAAGTAACAAAATGAATCTGCAGAGCTCAGTAGATTATTTAAAAATTGTAGTAGCCCATTACTGATTACAGAAATGTAATGCATTCTACTTTTAGATTACTTTTTTTTATCTAATTTATTTTAAACTTGATCCTGTAATGGTTCATTACCCAGCACTGTGAATGTGCATTTGGATCATATTTAAAACTACACCAGAACCCTTTTGGTTTCTCAATGAATCTTTCATTGAACAGTTCCCAAAAGAAGCATTTGTTTCTTAGTTTGAAGAACATTTTAATAATCTAAAGAAACATTTTCCACTATAAAAACCTTTGTGAAATTAAAGGTCAAATGGTGGTTAAAGGTTCTTCATTGAACCATCAACACCAAAAATGATCCTTTATTTTTAAGGGTGTATATAATGTTAATTACGGACTGAGTTTCCTGAAAAAGACACATCGTGTATAACATCTGTTAATGCATTAGATTGCTGGAACTGTTTATGAACCCTTATTTTTCAAATGGTAAGATTATTAGAGTAAGGCCAGGTGACTGCCCACTTCCTAATTATATGAGGATGACATTCACGATTTCATGAACTTTTGTGAGGAGCTCAATGTTAGTGATGTTGAGTTGGATGAAGTGCACATCTATGATGAATCTGGAAAGTTTCTCTTCTGTGATTTTGGAGTGTGAAATAAATGGTCACAGTCTATTAGCTCAAGATGGATTGGTCTCTGCAGCAGAGAGAACATCCTGAGGTGCAGACCAGCCATCTGAGACGCAGCATCTTCACTCAGCAGTGTCTCAAAACCCTCCAGAGCCTCCGTAGTTTTTATACTTACTTACTGTAATAAAGCAAGCATTTTTAATGGAAACTGTGGCTTTATTCTGAGAAATGTGCCAACCTATTAATTTTTGTTTGACAAAATATTTAGTGAAAAATTAAATTGTTTAAATGTGTGTTATCTCTTTTCAAGAATTTTTTGCAAAATGACATTACTTCTTTCTTATTTCACAATACTGTCAAAGTGATATGCCCAATCAAAGCATGTTCAGTTTTATCTGAAACACACGAACATCTGGCAATGTGTTATTACTGGAGCTGGGTGAGAGAAAAAAAAACAAAAAACATTTTGAAACATTTTTTTGATGTTACAAAACAGTTGACTAATTCTATATTTCATTTATTTGAATTTTAACACACCCAGAGTTTTTGCTACACCTAAATCCTACGTCATCCGCTGGAACACCACTCTCGTCAATGCATATACGACAGTTATTGGAAGCTAGAGATTATGGTTCATTAAAGTTTCAAAATATTAATATTTTTCTTACACAAATGCATTGCTTTGCTTGAAGAAGGCCTTTTATTAACCCATCAGATCCATGTGGAATGCTTTTCATGATGAATGGATGCACTTTATCGGGCATCAAAATCTTGACCACTGCTATTATAAAGCTTGGAAGAGGCAGGGATTTTTTTTTATATAACTCTGACTGTATTCTGTTTTCTTCTGAAAGAAGAAATTCATATACACTTAGGATGGCTTAAGGATTAGTAAATCATGGGGAAATTTTCATCTTTAATCTTAATTTATATTGTTAACAAAAGCAAATAGAGATATATAAAAAAGCATTTCCTAAACCTATTTCATCTTGTTTCTTTTGTTGTCACAGTACTAACATTCCCATAGTAACATGTAAAGTAAAATTTCACAGTTCTCAGTACCGGTTTCAGCAACAAAATTAAATTTAATCAAAATAATTTGCGTTTAAAGGAATAAAAGCTGTTTTATTACAGGCACAATTGTTTGTTTCAGCTGGAAACTGCAGTGAATTGTACGTACAGACATGTTTTAGGAGATATAACTTCTATCACTTTTACTAACTTTTTAGAGGAATTCAACCACAAATCCTGAGCAAAACAAACTTTTTATTATGTAAACTAGTTATTTTTTTTGCCTTAAGGTGGAGAAGTAGCAGGGGTCTGTAAGTCTTTGGACAGTGTAGCTTCTGTATATGCTGGGTGGTGCTGAGAGAGGAGTTCAAAGAGGAATTCTGGGATACGCAGAGGCCACCCACTAGCTGAGGGAGACACCGCTGGATTTACAGACCCTCATGCTGTGGAGCAAGAATCCCCACAGAGACAGACTGACTTCCTCTCTAATCCAGGGTTATTTTATTCTGTAGCATGTGAGCAAAGACACTACTAAGTACAGAAGATCAGAGGAGAAATCACAGCCATCACAGTCATGTTTTTACAGCTGTAATCGCTTTCCAGTGCACTCAATGCAAATGCTTTTAGATGCATAAGTAAAATTTCATGTGGCAATGCAATCTGAAACATGTTACACTGTGAATCATAGTGAAGATTCGAAGATCTTTTTCCTTTAGAGTCATTAGTTACATATATTTTTCCGACTTGTATGATTGGCCAAACAAATGCTTCTGATATAAGGCTGAAACAATTAGTTGATATTATCGACAACATCAAATATATGTTGTTGTTTTTTTGTCATTTGATATGATTTGACCTGATGTAAGGGCCTGCAATAATGTGTTTTGTCCAGTGTGGTGCAGTAGAAAATCAATATAAGATGACACTTCTGAAACATGAAAATGAAGCTGAATCTGTAGATTGTGGGAAAGTTTTACAAAATGACAAACAAAAATGCTTACATGTGTAACATTGCCGTGATATACTCACAGCAAAGTTATTTTTTGTTTTTCAGTTAGGAGTAAAGAGAAATGTGATATACGCAAGCAACAGTTTACTGTTAACAAAGATCCCAATGCTGTTAAAAGTATAAAATAATATATATATATATATATATATATATATATATATATATATATATATATATATATATATATATATATAATGACAGCTGTGAGAAAACAGCAGTTAAGAAAGCATCTGATAGTGATGTGGATATATTTGCAGAAGCTCTGCATTCAGCACTCCAGTGAAGTCACATTATATTTATTCACATATCTCTTTATGCAGTAGGCTACTTTAAAGCAAGCAGCTTTACAGTATTAAAGAGGCTGATTGATTTTAATATATTACTGTATTACTTTTTATATTCGAGCTCCTGTCCGTCAGAAACTCTCATCCCTGTATAAACTGGATTGATTTGAATAACTTTATAACTTAAATGTACTTGAAGTTTGCACCAAGTATCGGCTCGAGACTCCATATTGGAAGATACTCAATATTCAATGACTCAGATCATGGGACAAAAACAGTAAAAAAAATAAATAAATAACTAAATACATTTAAAAAAAATGTCAATGTCAGTTTCGCTCTTTATGTATTTATGTATAGAATATATGTTACTCAGTATTTTAAGCAATTGCAAAATGATCTAAATATTAATTTGTTGCATTCCCTTTCTGAAGTCAAGTGATTAAACATTCCAGGTGTGTTAGATCTTGGTTTTATTGCAATAAAAGCTGTATGTTCAAATCTATATGCTGCCGTTGCCACTCTCGATCTGCTCTGCTGCAAGTTGCTGTCTTTTCTTTTTTGCCAGCAGATGTGCAAGGAAATTAAAGAGCCATCCGTCTGATGGAAGCCATTTGTCTGGGATGATACCAGTGCAGCCGTCTGTGTCATGTCTCTCTGAGAGAGTCCGTTTGTGTGATAACTGTTATTTATAGCTGTTCCAGCGCTCTGTGTTTGGCACGTGCATCATGAGCTTCTGCGCATTTCACTCCACACTGTTTGCTTTAATGACGTCTCTCTGGAAAGGTGCAAACTTTATGTGTCATTGGCACCATTTGTTGTGCTGAGCTCAATGACAGACCACAGCGATGGAAAACAGAAAGACTGAGAAAAGAAAGACTGAGGAGATACAGTCAGAGAGGGAGTAGCTGGTGTACGTCTAATTTCTGAAAGCCCTCGATAGTCACAGCACTCGGTGTGAGGAGGGAAAGGACACACTTATCTTCTGGAGATCTTCAGAAAATAGATTTGGACATTGTCTGAAGAAATCTCTTTTACAAATCTACATCTCCAGAAGCCTGCGCTCACAGAGAGGCATAATATAATAACTTTTTATACATGCATCTCACTAGGGTTGGTTTATAGCATTATGAGTTGAGGACACAAGTAGATTCTGTGTGGATTGTCAGTAAATCTATTTTAAGGTGAAAGCAGATGACTGTCTGTTGCTTATTCCAATTTATGTAATATAATCCATTACATTGCACATTTTAGGTACAATATAATTTGACTTTTTGATTACTTTTAGATTAATTTTGACCTAATTTATCACATTGTTTTAATTAGGATGACCTAATAGGAAAATATAGATTATAATCTTATATAATATGAATAATATGAAATGAAAATGGTCTTTATTTCAAAGACATATTCTCGCTGTTAACTAGTTGCTTATTAGCATGCATATTACTAGCATATTGGCTGTTTATTAATATTTATAAACGAAATATAAAAGCCATATTGTATACACCTGACTACTGACTGGTCTTTGTGTGAATTTCCAGAAATGTAGAAGACTTTCTGAATGTATGAATGGCTATTTTAGAAAGGAACATTTTACAAATTAAAGAAAAATAAATTAAATCAATAAAGAATAATGTATTGCTGTTGTGTGAATGGTATGCAGTTATTCAATCAATAGAAAAGTAAGTGCAGTCTGATTACAAGTATTTTAAAATGTAATATAACAATTCCTTAAACCATGGAGTCTGATTAAGTAATCCATATAGTATGTAATCCCTTGTCTGATAGTGAAACATTATAAATTCAGCATAAAATGTGTTTGGAGTGGATTATTTTTCTTACCCCCTTGGCAAATAACTGTCATGTTTTAAACAAAAATAACCTGAAGTTCCTTCTATGCAAGCACTTTCTGTAACTAAGCCACAACACATACTTACTAATTCCTTAAATCAAAAATATTCCTTCCTCTTTTAATCTGTTTTATACTCTGGGAATCCTTTGGCATCTTTATACATACCTTGTCAGTGTGTACTAAGAATATTGCTGACTCTTATGATGAATTGCTTGTGATGCTCCTCAAGTTTCTTATAAATTAAATTAATAAATGACTGCAAAATCAAAACTGTGAGATAATGAGGCTAGTGTTCAGAATATTTCTACTTTTTTAATCTACCAAATTTTTTAACATATTTATTGATTCATTTGATGAGGTTTAAGCTTACAATTTTTCAAAATCTATTCTTTACAAACAGCTCTTTTGTACCTTGTTTTACTTTGTAAGTGCATTTTAGTTTTGTGCCTAGCTCGTTTAGATATTTTAGATACCTAACTTAGATATTTTGTTGGAAACAGGAAAAAAGCATGTTTTACTTCACATTTATTGATATATAAAGCAGATCGCACACACAGTGCTTGTAGATGGATATACAGGAGCAGAGAGCCCACAGTGAGATGTGATGTGAGGAAAAGAGATGTTTTATATCCGTCTGTGTGACTGTTGCCGCCACATGGGATGTGTTAGAAGTGAGTGGAGCAGCTGTTTTGTGTCTGATGGCCAGATGTTGACCAAGGTGACCAGAGCTCTGGGTCAGAAACTCAGACTGATGCCAGAAACACCAGTGTTAAGAGGTCAGGGTTTGAGATTTAGAAAATACATTCTTGGAATTCAGAACATGATTGACATTATGACAACAATAAAACAATTTTCTTTTCTTTTTTACTCACGTTAGATGAAACTATGAAAGGTTACTATTTATTTGTCCCTAAGTGCTTGTTATAGATCTTAGTGTGAACAGTTCATCATTATATATGTTTGATTTATTTATTTATTTGACCTTTAGTGATATGTCAGCAGCGGTGTCGTTTTAGTGTTATTGAAATACCATTATACATTTTATTAATATTTTAAATCAGCTTTTTTATTTAATATTTTCCATTTTCAATAGCTACAGTTTTAGTAATTTTGAGTAAGTGCAGTATTTCTCCTTCTCTAAACGCCACGTACTCTCAAACAGTGAATCTGCATTATCACACAGCCCTCTACCATTTTCATTTTAAAATAATGCGAAAATAAGACTGAATTGTTAAATTTCAATGTTAAATTTAACAAATTTAACAGTTGATGGAACATGAGATAACAATTATTAATAATAAAAATGAAGAAGAGTTAAAGTGAAGTGAAAGAAGAGGAAAAGAAATGGGAGATCCAGCTGAACTCTCTACCTGACAAAATTTAAGACATCATATGTATATTACTTTAAAATTTTAGTGAGTTAATAATTACAGATTAAAATATATACTGAATTGTTAATTGTACTAACAGTTGTAATATATATATATATATATATATATATATATATATATATATATATATATATATATATATATATATATATATATATTGTAATATATATATATATATATATATATATATATATATATATATATATATATATATATATATATATATATATATATATATATATATACACTGAAAACCCTAATAAGTTGACTGAACTAAATTTATTGAGTAAACTTGTTGCCTCAATTTAATTGAGTAATGGAGTCTCCCAAAACTTACATATTTAAGTTTATTTAACTTGACGGTTTTGTAGACTACCTAAATCCCTCAGAGGTTTAAATGTTGATACTTGATTCATTTGAAGTCACCATTGTGGTGGAAAGTGTTTGGTTTAGTTGGAATCTTGGTCCAGTTACTTCTTGTGTTAATTTGTCTCTTGCTGCTGTATTGGTGTATTTTAAAACGCTGTTTTTGTGGTGAAAAAAGACTAATTTAAATGAGCTCAGGTGATATTTGATGTTTTTTGTTGATGAGAGAGTCATCACATAATACGTGTTTGAGATCATAAAATAAGTTTTGTTTGATATTTTTAACAGGCACCAGGAGTAAAATACTTATTTTAAAGATGGACAAAATGAATGCGTTTGAAATAATTTGAGTAAAAGAATCAATCAAGTTTTCACACACACAGACTTCTAGATTTAGCATATGCATCACAACAACGGTGACAAACAAAAGAGCTCCATAGCACAAACTCCTCCTTATTTTCCAGCCTTTTTTTGTTCTGATTGTCACCATTGATGTGATGCATATCCAAAATCTTGATGTTTGTTTTGTGACGACATGATCGGTTTTCTAAAAGTAAGTACATTGTTTTATCTACAAAGTTTATATCCATAAAAGTATATCCATAGTTGCAGCAATATATTTTATTTTACTATAATATGTCACCATTACAAGCAAGATATGTGTATGTTAGATCTCAACTCTCTTTGCCACAGTAACAGTGTTTTACAACACACAAGTTACAGCAGCAAGAGACAAGCTTACACCAACAAAGAGCTGATAACTCCTGAGCTCTTTGAAACTTTGTCTTTCTTCGCCACAAAAACAGCATTTTAAAATATACTGTTATAGCAGCAAGAGACAAGCGAATAGAAGTATCTGGACCAAGATCCCAACTAAACCAAACATTTTCCACCACAATGGTGACTTCAAATGAATCAAGTATGCACATTTAAACCTCTATTAATTCTCAATAAGAGCTTCACTAGATGTCTGACAGAAATAAAGTCACAGAACCTTGTAAGGAGGATATGTGAACATCTATATCGGATGTACAGAAAACATAAAAAACATTTAAAAAAGACGTCATAAAAACATACTCTCCTCAGTGGATGTCTTTTCAATGTCTGCAAAGACATAAAAAGACTTTTTTTTTTTTTTTTTTTTTTTTACAGTGCAGTATAGGGTTTACTGTATTTTCATAAATATTGTGACAGTTTGTCAAAAGGTCAAAGTTTAAATATGCTGTTATTTGTTTTACTTCAGTCTGCTGTCAAAAATAAGAACATCATTTTCAGTTAAATTTACATGTTGAGTTAACTTAAATATATAAGTACACTTGAAATTAGTACCAAGTTAAGTGAACATAATTGTTTAAGTACATTAAATTAGCATCAAGTTTGGTGAACTGAGTGATTTAAGTACAATCTACAAAACCGTCAAGTTAAATAAACTTAAAAATGTAAGTTTTGGGAGACTCCATTACTCAATTAAATTGAGGCAACGAGTTTACTCAATCAATTTAGTTCATTCAACTTATTAGGGTTTTCTACAAAACCGTCAAGTTAAATAAACTTAAATATGTAAGTTTTGGGGGACTCCATTACTCAATTAAATTTAGGCAATGAGTTTACTCAATCAATTTAGTTCATTCAACTTATTAGGGTTTTCGATCTAACGAGTTAAGCAGTAACTTTAGCTGCCATGTTCTTTCGCTCAAAGGAAAACGATTGGGCCACTTCATCAAATACTTAAGTTGTAATTTCAATAATCATCTCAAAATCACGTACCACAAGGATTTAAATTAACATATTTCACCAGTAGAAATCATGCAAAACAACTTTATATCTACATAATTTTAGTCACCGAACATAGTACACGAAGAAAAACTTCCTCTTGAATTGTAGTTCAGCAACCAAACAGACCAAAAGGACGAATTTTGTAACCCACCAATCAGTGCTTTTGTTCTCTTGTTGCTAGGCAGAATTTCTCCAATGGCCAATCACATTAAAGGAAGAACAGAGTGAGGTTGAGTTTTTCGAAAGGATTACTCATGATTTTGAGCTCACAACACTTGAAATCTTAAGTTTATGCATTTTGAAGGTAAATTAGTTAAATTAACTCATATTTTTAAGTGACAGGGCCAAAATGCAAAATTTTAAGTAATGTTTAGTCAACATTACTTGATTTTTTAAGTCAAGGCAACATTAGGGTTTACAGTGTATATATATATATATATATATATATATATATATATATATATATATATTACAACTATTAGTAATGCAATCTAGGTTACTCATTTTAGGATATGCATTCAGATTACTTTTAGATAACTTTATTTATCTGACTACTTTTAGTTCTCTACATGTACACTGTATCTGCAGATCTATTGGTTTGTTCCGAAACAGGGATTCAAATTATTACAACTCTGCTTTTTATTCTTGATGAAGTTTGCTTTCACACGGCAAAGTTTCTAACCAGGCCAAATTTGTTAATACAACTCACGTGCAAGTAAACCGTTCTTTCATTGGTCAAAGTTCCACAGTTTATTTTCCGGGAATCCACTTAGCTGTCATCTGTCAGGATATAGAACGACAACAGTTCCTCTTCAGGAACTCGAGCTGCGTCAAACACTTTGGGGAACGCCTTTGACGAGACGACTCTGAATATTGTGTGCAATCTGTCCAATCGAAGGGTGTGACCTCATGGTGCGCAGGGTGACATAACGACCAGGAAACTATAAAATCACATGCCATGCAGCTGGCTTCAGCTTCTCGTCTTTTAGCAAGCGCTCTGTTATTTATAATATTGTTTGTGTGACTAAGCGACTCGCGCGCTGCAAAGGCAACGCGTGTATTACATCACTTTCCACTGCTGACCACTTGTCTGGTTGTAGATTGTGTATACTTGTATGATTGTTCGATTGCATTAAATTCTGAGGAATATAATGACATTTATCTAACTTTCAGAAGTTAGATGTACTGGAGGGGCTGCTGGGCGGGAGCAGCCCCCTCCATATACAAACAGAGCGTTACTGCCCACGCCTCCCGTTTCGGGACCAGAGGCTGAAGCAACGCTCTGGGCCAGGGACTTCCCAGCCTAAGCTGGCTCTGGGGGTCGTACTTCAGGCGGGGAAGTCCTCGGCCAAGAAGTCCTGATGAGTTTCTGTCATGACTGAAGAGGGCGTGCCCTACTGGGGTCCACCTCATTATACGGTACCCGTCTCACCTCATTGCCCTCGGGAGGTCGGTCAACCCTGCCAGAGTTTCAGGGTGCAGCAGCTTCCAGCGAGAGCTGCTCTCAGTTATTTCTGCCCGGAGCTTGAGAGACTGATTCCCTTAGTAGATTATTTAGCAGCTTGGAAACTACTGCCAAATGTATCTCAATGGGTCCTGCGCACTGTAGAAAAAGGCTATTGCATTCAGTTCAGCTCTCCACTGCTGAGATTCAATGGGGTTATCCCAAAACTAGTCGGCCCCCGGCAGGCTCTGGTTATGGAACAAGAAGTGAATACCCTATTAAGGAAGGAGGCCATCGAGGTGGTCCCTCCTCATGACAGGGAGTCCGTGTTCTACAGCCGGTATTTCATATTTCCAAAGAAGGATGGGGAGTTATGTCCAATCTTTGATCTACGTCAGCTGAACCGCTCAGTTAAGTCACTGAAGTTCAAAATGCTCTCCATCACACATGTTGTAGCTCAAATCAAATCCAAGGACTGGTTTGTCACAATAGATCTCAAAGATGCATACTTTCATGTCTCCATCCTTCCACAACACAGGAAGTTTCTGAGGTTTGCTTTCGGGGTTGAAGCTTACTAATATCAAGTACTTCCCTTCGGCCTTGCACTCTCACCCCGCACGTTTACGAAATGTGTAGATGCGGCTCTGGTTACTTTGAGTATGCAGGGCATCCGCATTCTGAATTATTTCAACGATTGGTTGATTCTAGCTCAATCAGAGCAGATGATGGTTCAACATCGAGATGTCGTTCTCGCTCACATGGGGGAGCTGGGTTTGAGACTGAACGCCAAGAGGAGTGCACTTTCCCCAGTTAAGAAAACCACCTATCTAGACATAGTGTGGTATTCGACCATGCGTCCCACCGGTTGGGGTGTGGTCATGAGTGGCCACCCTGCCCAGGGTCTGTGGAGCGGTCGCCATCTGACATGACATATCAGTTGTCTAGAGATGCTAGCTGTGTATCGAGGATTGAAATATTTCCTCCCAGATCTGAGAGGTCACCATGTGTTGGTGCGCATGGGAATCACCAGGGAGGTCTGCCTTCGCGCTCCTTGTACAAGCTGGCACACCAGATCCTTCTGTGGTCCCAGGACAAACTCCTCTCTTTCAGAGCAGTGTATAATCCTGGGAGATTGAATGTGGGAGCAGACATACTGTCGAGACAGGGGCAGAGGCCCGGGGAATGGAGGCTTCACCCCAAGGTGGTGAAGCAGATATGGAGAGTTTTTGGACCTCTTTGTGACTCAAGAGACATCGCAAGGTCCCCTCAGGTTCTCTCTAGTTCATCCAGCTCTGGTACTTGACGCTATGGTTACATTTAGGTCTGAAAGCAAATTTAAACTCACCATCGAAATAAAGAAGTCAATAAACATATTGACATAAATAAGCAAAGATCATAAAATGCATTAAATATTACATTACACCATGGTTTTCTAAACTGGGCTTAATGTAAAAAATGCAGTGGGTTTGTGAGTTGATAAATAAATTAGCAAATTCATTGTATGAATAATATGTCATTTTAAGATGTAATATACTCTAATTACTAGTACTTATTTTTTGGAAGCTGATTATGCAATCCATATTACAGGTAATCAGATACTACCCAGCACAGATGACATAACATGCATCGTTTACACAAAATGAGACTCTAGAATGAATTGCGTGGAGCTCAGTGCAATTTCAATACAAAAAAGTAGTGAGAAAATGAATACAGTTGAATTAAAGATGAACTTAATGTGTGCAGTGTATATTGTACATTATCAGTAGTTTAGCGAGCCGAGTCTCTTCATATATGTGTGTGTGTGTTAGCGTGCTGCTGCTACCTGTCTGTGCCTTGTGTTAGGAATCTGCAGACAGTGATGCCGATCACTGGGTCTTCATATTTGTCTAGATTATATGAGCATTGTAAAGACTGTCACACAGATCTAGAAACATAAAGCAGTGCAGGCTCCTCCACACGAATGACAGCATCTCCAGCGCTCCACCTGAAGGTCAAATCGATGTGGTGCAGAGATCTGATGAGCAGCGCTCTTTTGGGAAAACAGGGTGTCTGCTGATAATATCTGCTCTTATCGCATGTCACACACTCCACTGGAGCACTATTGTTTAGAGTCATGAGGCCCATAAGTCTCTGCTGCTGCCCTATAGGAAGATACGGATCAGCCCACACCGTCGGGCCAGCTGTCTCTGTGATGAGACGTCTAAAGGGACCGATTAGCTGAGGCCGTCATGATGTGGGAATGTGGATTCCATTGGCAGCTTTATTAAAAGTGCTGTATGTAATTGTTTCGACCGTACTAAAGCATACATTCCATAATATGCTTGCAGATATTTAGGAAACATGCTAAGTTCACATACAGTACATGTTTCTCTGAAAAACATTGCTACATCCAGAATTAAATGTTCATTCGGGTCAGAATTAGGGTGACCAAACGTGCCATTTTCCCAGGATACATCCTGGCCAGGATTTCTAAATTAAATTAAACTAAATTAAATTTATGCATTTAGCAGACGCTTTTATCCAAAGCGACTTACAGTGCATTCAGGCTATCAAATTTACATATCATGTGTTCCCGGGGAATCGAACCCCCAACCTTGCGCTTGTTTGCTTGCTAGCGCAGTGCTCTACCAGTTGAGCTACAGGAACACAAAAAAGTTTATTACATTTAAATATAAATTTCTATATTGACTAAAATATCCACGTTTTGGCTTTTATTGCGCTGCAGAGACCAATTATTGTATGACAAAGAACCGTGAGAGCTCTAGAGAGCAGACAGCTTCTTGTGCTATTGAATTGCTCTCACAGTACTTTGATGTCATACACCGATCGGTATGATCAGTGCTGCTTCAAGTCCAACACTAATATGTAGATGTATTTGCATCACTTTGACTGTTCTGTGTAGATCCCACCTTCTCACACACCACGATTGGTCGATTATGTACAAAGTCTGCATGTTATTGGTCAAACAATCATTACCTTTATTAAGAATGAAAACAGGAAACCAAATCCAAAACTTTGATGTTTTAGGCAATATCAAAATCCTGGCCAGGATGTGTCTTGGGTAAAGGGCACATTTGGTCACGCTAGTCAGAATGTCTGTTTCTTTTTTTCTTTTTTTGGTCTGTGTGACTCCCCAACAGCCAAGGTTGACATTTTTCTGAAAACACTGTGTATTGCAGCCATTGAAGCCAACAGACAAACTGGATCAGAGATTGCAGATTCTACCCAACATAAAAAAACTTGTATCTATAACACACTGATAAATCAACTCATTAACTTTTAATGTAAGGCTTGTTAGCTTCCATTGTCAAATGTGCTTGTTCCAGTAGCGTGTCCTCAATCTGGCAACACGCGTGAGTGTCGCGTCTAGGGAGAATGAGTGGAAAATTACTTTTTAATATTTTGAATTTGGACTAAAGTTTTTTTTTTTTTTAATTGAAGGGAATCTCTTTGTAGCTGATGGATTTAATAAATTCACTTATCAGCATTAGTGAATTTGTGGCGTAATGGTTAGAGATTTGGACTCATAATGCAAAGGTTGTGAGATTACAGCACTTTCTTCACCCTCAATACTACGACTGAGGTGAGGTGCTCTTGATCAAAGCATCGAACCTGCAACATAAATGGCTGCCCACTGCTCTGTGTGTGTGTTCACGGCTGTGTGTGTGTGTGTTCACGGCTGTGTGTGTGCACTTTGGATGGGTTAAAAACAGAGCATGAATTCTAAGTATGGGTCACCATACTTGACTGTATGCCACCTCACTTTCACTTTACCGTATGTTACTGTTGAGTCAGATATTGCTAATATCAAAACTCAAACATTAAAATGAAAGAGCAATGTTTGTAGCTCTTTGCGTTGCTTAATGCTGAACTACCTTTAGTTGCCTTGACAACTTGTTGCTCATTCGTTGATGAACAGTTGCGAGTTGCATTATTGTTAGATCAAATTTCCTTCTGTGGTTTGGTGTTTTTCCCACCTCTTTTTACCGTGCTGATGAAGGCTAACTGCTTCACCGGAGCAATTACATCCGGCGGTGAGATCTCTGACGCAGACTGCACGCGGTGTCTATTACCGCTGCTCTGACACATGCTCACGGTACCTGTGCATTAATCACATGCCACGTTAACACAGGAAACAAAGCGGCATAATGAAAAACACAAGTCAGGCATTCACTGATACTAATGATGTTTCAATGAGCTGTTCTGAGGCCACCAGTCACTTCATTATATTTCCACTGCGGCACGTAAAAGCAAAATAAAACATGAATGCACGTGTGTGTATATATAGTATTAGTCCTCTGTGTGGTCTGATGTTGCTCTGAAGTTGCCAGAACTCACTATACACTCAACATCACATTCATGCTTATTCAGATATATTTCTGAGCTGGGAAGGGAATGACTGTTACTTTGTTATGAATAGTTGTGGATATGTTGTGTTGGGTGATTTGGATGAGTAAATACAGTCTGCGTTTGTGGACATGATCATTCAGCTTGTGTAAATGCTGATCAGTTGTGTGTTAATAGACTGTTTTAAAGATGATGTTTAACCCATTTTTACTCTCGAGGCTTGATGTGTTGAGGTGTGACTTTCAGCTTGAACAAACACAATGATTTCATTTACATGACACTGTCACACACACATAACCCTATCCCTAAACTTAGCCATTTCTAAATAAAAAATCATTTAAAAACAAAATACAACACATTACATATAAAAGTACAGTCACAATAATTTAGACAAAAAAATAATAAATACAAATATCACAGAAACAACACTAATATAAAGCGAAATAAAATGTCATGTATTGTCATAATTAATATATTCAGATATAGATCAGCATTGTTAGCTTAGTTTACAGATAATTTAACTTCAATGGACATTTTTACGTTTATAAGGTAACTTAACTGTTTTGTCATAACTGTTTTAATAAAACATTAAAAGAAGACATTTTTGTGATGTGAATCATGGTTTCATGTGCTGCGTTTATAAGACCAGTCAAACCTTATTGAATGTATGCATTATCTTTCTGTCAAATTCTTACACGTAATCATTAAATTCAATTCAAATAGTGAGACACTATAGGACTGTTACAAATCAAATGAAATTAGTATAAACTAAAATTTGTGTTTGCAGTGCAGAGGTTGCACAGAATCTTCATCTGAAGTTGCATTTAGATGCATTCACACAGACTGTTTAATGCAGGAATGCAGTTAACCTGCAGTTTTAAAATTCTACATAAGTTTTTTGATGTTTTAAAACAAATTGTTGAATACTAATATTTGAAATTAGTTTAGTAATAAGAGAGAGACAGAGGAAAATAGACATAAAATAAACTTTAAATAGAAAATTAAAGTCATTAGTAGAAGGTTAGGGTTAGCAAATCACTGCAAAAGTGAGTCACTGGCTACATTTACATGCACAATTTTTGGTTCAGTCACACTGGATTAATTCCTATTGATTGAATCTGAATGTAGCGTTTACATGAACGCTAAAAATAAATCGCACACTGCAAAGATATAGTTTCTCACTGTTTGCACATAACCACTCTCCACTCTACACAGTTTATCTATTTGTTTTTAACAGCAGAATTAATATTTATTAATTTATGGATAAATATACAAATAAACTGCTTTGCAGTGCGGCTCATATTTATCACGCAGTAAAAATGCCTCTCTCTGCGCTCAAAACAGGTTGCCTTTACATGCACTCTCAATTGTATTAAATAAGGAATAAACCATCCCCTTTAATCTGATTGGAATTAAATTTCGAGCTTAATTGGATCGATTAAGGTGTTTACATGAAGGATTTTCAGTCCTATCACTAACGGATTATTTGGTTGCATATAAACATAGCCACTGATTCATAAGTCACAAATTAATCAACAATTTAATTCAAATGGCTGATTTATTCAATAACAAAACTATTGCAACTATTTTCATTGTCAAAATACAGCAAAAACGGTAGAATTTTTGTGTCTTAAATTAAAGTCACTTAATATGAACTTCTTGTTTATTGAACTGTTCATCAAATCACCTTCACATTTACGATCATGCTGATATTTGGAGAAAAACAGCACTCTTTTTTTGCGATACACTAAATAATGACAAATCACATTGTATAAACAACAATTACAATATTATGGTAGACTAGGTGTCTTCAACTAAAATTGCTGAGGTCCAGTAATGAACCCTCCTCACCAGTTCCAAACAGTTATATATCCAAAAGCATGAACTGATGGTTTTTACCAGACCAGGGTATTTGCAGGATATTTAAGCTAAAATGTAAGACTTTTTAACACCTACACAAATACAACTTAAAAAACTCTAAAAAGCATGATTTAGAATTCAGATACATGTTTTCATAAAATGATAAACACCACATTTCAGTCTTTAAACCTTCTTTTGTTTTCAAGAAAATTTAGTCAAAATTATCTTTTTTTTTTTTTTTTAACAATTATTATCAATCAATTATTATATTATTAAATAACATACAGTGTAAGGATATTTTACTGTCATGTTTGTTTCTATTTTTATTATACATTATCTTCTTGTCGATTCACCTGTTCACATGGGTTGATTTTCACATTGGTCTGAACAAAAACAGCAGACAGGCTTATTGAAAATGATAATTAATTCTCTGCCAGATGGTGGCGCTTTTTTTAAGAATCACAGAAATATAGTTTTCCCAGTAACAGATGACAGCGCTTGTGTTTGTTCAATGAAATCACAGCCTTTTGAGAATTAATTGACATATTAAGCCATATCAGAATTCTTGTCTTTCCGTCTCCAAACGGCCTGGATCTGCAGCGGCCGATGAGTCCGTGTGTGATGCAGTGGCTGACGGGAACGCTCTCTGTTCACAGCCATGCTGGGAAATATGTAATGTGTGATCTCAATTCAACTCCACAGTGTTTACCACTAAGCATTATGCTTGTTTTGCTGTAAAAATGCTCCGTTTTGCTTTGATAAACAAGTTTGTCATCCCTCAGCTGTGTTTCAAAGTCTGTATCGATTTATTCATGTCTGCATTCAGCATTATGAACCCCTTCCCTGTGCCGCACACTGTCATCGATCGTTTCATGCACCGCAGGGGTTCTTAAAGCATATTAAGGGGCACTTAGTGCAGATACAAGACACTTGAAATCTGACAGCTCTGAATAAATGCAAATGCAGCATGCCTGAAGACATGCCACACTCTCGTCCATCGGATGTAAAACGGCTTTTTTCTTAAAGGTGAAGTGATTGCGTGGAGACGTTCTTAGCCTTGAGTATGTACTATGTACCAAGACTTTGCTAACATCTGCAGTACTCAGGTAATAAATATTAATGCAGACAATTCATTAACAAACTGTCAGATTTTGAGAATTTCCCTCAAGGCTAGACACACATTTGTGGCACGTGAGAGGAGAAACACTGGTCATGGGTGTAAAGCTGTGGTTTGTAGATGAGTGCCATTGTCTTCTGGCATTTTCTTTTGTCTACAATACATCAAAACATCTTTACATGGATGTTAAGAGTCAGTTTGTGCTTGACTTCAGCTTTCATTTGTCGAGTGATGAATGAATCAGTGGACTTTTCAGGCCAATAACCCCTTGGTGTTTATGGGATGTATTGTATACATTGTGTAAAATATATAATATTGTGTTAATAAGTGCTGCATAAGTAGAGCCCTATGGTTTCTTTAATCCAGCCGGAATCACAGAACCCAGTCATAAAAATTATATTTACTGTATAAAAAATAACAAAAATTGTTGGTTTAATAAATTAAAATTAGTACTGTATAATAAATCAAATAATATATATATATATATATATATATATATATATATATATATATATATATATATATATACAAAAAATCAGTGCTGTTGAAATTATAATAAAAAATAAAAAAAATTCTACAGGTTTGCATGTCTCCATGTGAATCGGTGTCACAGTTTGTAAAGAACAAAAAGGAATTTAAAAAATTTTAACTTGAAGAAATTGTGACAGAAATACATATTAAATAAATTATAAACAAAATGAATCTTGAGCAAAGTAAAAACTAAATCAGGCCGACTTATGAGACTAAAATCTAATCAGTCTTAAGTTTAAGAGCAAAATTGTTTCTTGGCTTCCATTCACAATTGTAATTTTATAAAAATTAAAAATTAAAAAACATTTTCTTTATTGTTTATTTTAAAATTACACTATTTTTTTCATTTTTAAATTAAATTATTTTGATTATTAACACAAAGAAAATAATATGTCAAATATGTCTAGGTTTAGCCTATACTGCCTGTACATTATATTATACACATACTTTTGAGGTTTATAGGCCTTCTGTTTCGTGTCATCATTTTATTCATCTTGATTTCTCAGAAGGATTCAGTTGTGTGCTCGTATGAATGTACACAGGAGTGCAATGGCAAACTAAATTAAACAAATGTAATACACTCTGGCTTCATGATGAGTGGTTATTTGCCTCCACTTTATGCATTAAATTGGATTAATGCACATCTAGCCTTGATTATCCCTTACTTAATGAAATTAATCACATTTTCCTGTGATTCCTGTTTTGCCCTGCTCAAATTTAAGACCTTATAAATTCTTACACAATTTAAAACTTTCATGGAGCTCCAGATACCTTTTATTCTATTTATTTTGATTTCAAGTAGTTTTTTTTAATGTGATCCTAAATGCCTTTTACAGTTCTCTTTTAGTCACAAATGCGAGTGAAACACTTGAGGGTTGGCTCAGTGGGGCTGTATTTGGATGACGAAACATGCTCCTCTCTCCTCATCTCAGATAGTCCTCAGTCAGACAGGCTGGTCTAAATGTAGTCAGGCGTTCCAGGCATCGGCAGTAATTGAGCTAATGCCGTAACGAATGTGGACAGCTACACGGATGGGCCTCCAGGCTTATTTAAACTTTATAAGACAAGAGAGTGCCGCCCCCCACGCCTTCTGGATGAATTATGTGTTTGCTCGCCGGTGCACTTCTTTTAACCCTGGTTTCTTCTGCATTATTGATGATCAACAGGGTCAGAATTTGCTTTTAGTGCTCCCTGATGACGGCTTCATCCGGGAAGCCACGGCGAGTGCACTCATAATATCATGGCTGCTGGAGAATAGACAAGAGCCTTCTCAACGACTTTCACCAAAGTAATGCATTTGTGAGTGAGTGTGTGTGTGTGTGTGTGTGTGCGTGAGACATACGGAACAGAAAGAACTTGTGTTGTTTGTATTTTTCCATTAGAGATCCTCCGGTCACTCTTTCAGCGAGGTTTGTTATGAGGACGCTTCGGCCATGTCACCATGATCATATCTATGTGATGAACACGCATGAATGATGTCATTATTTAGCAGTACGAAAGATGAATCTTGTCGAGGCGGGATGGGCCTAAATACTGTCACAGTATGTTTGTTTTTTGATAAAACTAAATATATATATATCAGGGGTGTAACGGTATGCGTATTCGTATTGAACCGTTCGGTACGAGGCTTTCGGTTCGGTACGCACTATGTACCGAACGGTTCGTTGGACTAATTAATTCTATTTGGAAAATAAATAAAAAATTGTGAAATATAATGATATGCCTTCAACAAGGTAGCCCAATAACCCAAACGACGTAACCGGCAACGCCCCTGATACCCCCAAAGAAGAAGAAAAACACCAACTTATATATTTATGTTAGGCAACTCAGTCAGGCGCTCGCTCACTCAGTACACGCTGAAGGCTCGTTACAAAATGGCCAATGCGTTTAACAGACCAGCAATAGAAGATCCTCCAATAACCAACAGGTCTGGTGTTTGGGTGCACTTTACCAATCGATCGGAGCATCCAAACAAGCACGGAAATCAAAATGGACTAGTACTGTACTGTGTCGGAATTTCCTGAGCAGTACGATTCAATTAACAGGCCTGCACATTATTAGATAGAAGAACTGTTATAAATAGAACGTATGCACGGGCAGTTTTGAAAACTCCACCTACTTTACTCTTGGCATAGTGCAGCACAAAACGCGTTGTATCTGAAGGGCAACGCTGAGCCCAGGGTCCAGCGCCGCGCATACAGCGTTCTGTGTGAAAGACCCTTTAGTCATTTTGCAACGAGCCTTCAGCGTGTACTGAGTGAGCGAGCGCCTTACTCTGTAGTGTAAAACGCAGGTTTTAAGAACATGCTTAATGTAATTGAGCCCTGTTACAATATTCCTTCACGAGCCCATTTCAGCCAGACCGTAATTCCTGCTTTTTTCCAAAAAACATAAGCCCTATAGAGAACCAATTGAGTAAAAACACACTCAATATATAGAGCTATAGAGTTCCATATAAACAGTTACATCTTTGTATTTGTTCATAACTACTACAACAATATAACATTTTCATTTTATTTTTTCCTAAGGAGCTGTTTTTGTTTTATACAGTATGCTGCTAAGAAAACACCATAGAACAGTGGTTTTCAACCTGTGGTCCGCGGCCCCCTAGTGGGTCGCGGTGGTATTGCAGGTGGGCCGCCAATTATTTTCTGTTCATTTCCAGTTCATTCTAGGGCTGTGCGATTAAAAGAAATCATCATTAAATCACGATTTGAGCGTGCGCGATTTCTAAATCGCTTTATACCATGATTTTCCGCAGCCCTGACCTACCGTAGTATGCTTTTCGATGATCCAATCAGAATGCATTGCGCCTAGCGCGAGAACAGAACAGACTGGGCATATGCCTATTGCCTAACTCCAGGTTCACACACTGTCTGTGATGCGCCTTTTTTCCTAGCCCATGATGACGGATCAGAGCGTTCACACTGCACACGGTAAAAGGCTAGAAAAAATATCTTATTAATATCTTACACATGAGCATAGAGAGAATTATGAGTGCACAGGACGCAGTTTAAGTGAGAGGAGACACGTTTTAAGTGCGCACACTCTCTCCGCGCAGAGCAGCCTGTATCCGAGCAAGCATGTCTGGTTTTGTGACAGAGATTCACACTCGTGCATTATTTTAATGTGCTTTCGTGTTATATTTATGCGCTCTCGCTGCTGACCGCATACATATACTGTATACACACTGCAAACACCTGAGGTACCACTACAATTAATGAGCTCTATCAGAGACAGTTTGGCTCTATGAACAATGCATGGCAAAAAACTTTTTCTATACATCTATACATTTTGTTACATCTTTACCATAGTGATAATTTTGACTTATGTCTGTCCTAGAGACGTTACAACTTTTTGATAAAGCTCTAATTGGTTTTCTTTTGGAAATATGTTTCAAATTAATTGTGAATGCATTTATGACTGTAAAAGCATATCGGTGTGTCACAATCGCAAAATGGATCAAAGAAATCGCGATAGTTTTTTTGTCCATATCGCACAGCCCTAGTTTCATTCAATAAATACAGTTAACAATCTAGCTTCTGAGTACTAAGTTATTAACCCAACAATAGCGGGGTCAGTTAATTTTTTTTGAAGTGGGCCACGCAAACATTTGTGTGTGGTTGTGTGGGCCGCGAGCTGAAAAAGGTTGGGAACCACTGCCATAGAAGATGGGTAAAGAATAGCTCCATCATTGTTCAATGTAAAACAAACAAAAAAAAAACATACTTTGTTAGTTGTAATAAATAAAACATTTGTTAAAAATCAAGGAAATTTATCTGCCATTTTTTCTTTTTGCTGTATCTAAAACGTACCGAACCGTACCATGACACCAGTGAATTGTATCGAACCGAACCGTGAATTTTGTGAACCGTTACACCCCTAATATATATATATATATATATATATATATATATATATATATATATATATATTTTTTTTTTTTTTTTTTTCTGGATTTTGATTTTTATAATTTAATACACATTTATCATAAATCAAATAGTGTGCAATGAAATTAATTAATAAAACTTTATCATTTTAATCAGTGTTTTAAAATGTAATGACAACAAATCATTTACAAAAATACACTGCAATAAATTAATTACTTAAAAAATATATTTTTGGTAAAACTTTATTTTACAGTGTCCGTGTTACAAATTACATGTATTTACTATAGTAATAGTAATAAATTATGCATTATTACATGCAAATAACCATAAACTAAACCCTCATCCTAACCTTAACCATATAGAAAGTAGATGTAGTTCATTAATATTAATCAGTACCTGAATGTATAATTACAGTGTATCAAGGACACCGTAAATTAAATCATTTTCATTAATTATTGTTTGGTTTTAGAAATAAGCTTTGTAATATTCAGTTTTATTGAATTTGTTACAGTTCTAACATTGATTGTATTCCAAGCAATAAACATGATTTTCTCATGGTTTTAATTTTAGTTAACTGTAATAACTTTGTTAAGAACCATGGCGATCCACGATATGTAAACACATGTTTGCGCTGATTTTGATTACAGCTGATTTTGAATGAAAGATGCTTTTTGGCAGCATAATGATGCTTTTCGGCCACATCTACCAGTCAAGGTTGACTAACCGTGCTAACTAACCAAACCTTGAGCCTTGGCAAGGACTGCAAGACAACAGTGGTTTGGTTGTTAGCAACTGTCCACCTGTCACACACATTCACATCTGATCGGGGAGAGGCAGGTGGTGCTTCGGTGGAGCTCTGCAATCAATGCATTCGCTTTCTGAAACGGTTCTGAGCACACTTGGATTGACTAAAGTCTTGACTAAACACACACACACACACACGAACACTGAAATAATTAATGAGCAGCGGTGAGCGCTTCAGCGTTTGGTCGTTTGATTAAGACAGCTGCAGCTAATTTGCAGCCGGGGCATTTTTGAGTAACGGCCAAAATTAGGACAGTTTTTCATGAGGTTTTTGTGCTCTGCGAAATAATAATGCGGGCCAAAGAGAAGTAAATCATCTGTGACTGATGACAAATGCCTTGCATTTGCTGAAAGTATTAATTTCAATAGCGTCCATTAGCAGCATACGAGCCTCCATCCACTTTGTGTGTGTGGTCACTCATTCATTTGGTGTCTGTCTGGCCTGAGGATTTTTCGTTCACAGCCCACCCTGTGTTCCTCTGGCTGGAGGTCTTTTTGGTTTTACACCGGGGAGTCAGAGACATGGCTGAGGCTTCTTTTAGATTTCCAAAGAGGTGTAATGCTCTCATGCTGATCTCTCATCACTTATTTACTGTCACATCTATTATGGATTGTGATTCGATTGAGAGAGAGCAGCTCACGTTCTGCTGGCCTTCCATGAACCCGTAAGTAAGTTTGCTGTTGTGAGGAAGAGAACAATGTCTTTTGACGGAGAGCCAATCTTGAACTATTACATTTACTGCCTTTAGAAACTTTAACCCTCATCATGTCTTGTTTCGGTCGTTGTGACCCAGAGTGGATCTTCTTTTTCCAGAAAACGCTTGTTAATGTTATCGCATTGGGCTAAAATGTGCTCACATAGGGTGTAACTTAACAAGTAATCAATCAATAAAAAAATATTTTTTGGTCTTGTTACACTTGTGGTGTTCCCGGTCAAAAATAACCAGCCTACAAAAAATAGCTTATACTTTTCTTATGCTGTATATGATCAAATATTGGATTCAATCTTAGCACAGGTTTTGCATTTCTTGATAAGTCGTAGGCTTCTTCGATTTTAACTTATGCATCGCAGTTTTTAAATGAATATCGCTGAAATTATCCAAAGAAAATAAATAAATTCCTTCACTCAAAAACATAAAAAGGTGCATGAGCTCAGATCAGTGAAACCTATGACCAATCACTTCCAAAAATAAATATAAAACCTGTGCTAACTGAAAGAAAGATTGAATCCAAGATGATACCGTAGATGATAGATGTACAAACTATTTTAAAGGCTGGGCATTTTGACTGGAAAATCTGATTATATGAAGGCTTTTCAAGCACAAGGGTTAAATGTTCATTTTTAACTTGTAAAATAGTCAAATCAACAGAGATGGTCCTCACTGCAGAACACAAGATCCAGGGGGCTTGGTTGGATCCAGATCCAGCTCCTCTCACCGTACATAAACCTTTACATCAATATGTTGGTTTATAAGGCAGAAGTAGAAGGGTTTTGTGACATGCTGTAGCTGGCTCCGTGCTGCTGGTGTGCTCGTCCTCTCATGGCCCCGCTGCTGCTAAAACAGACATGAACTCTGGCTGCGTGTCCCTCTGATGCAGCACTTCAGCTCCGTCAGCAACAGCCGCTCCGCCGCAGCCTCCCATCTTAAGAGTCAGACTGAAATATTCATCAGGAATACTACAGAACATCCTGGTGGATGGTGGACGGCCATTTTGATTATTTCCTATTGTTGCATACTCTGAAAAAATTACCTTTCGACCAAAAAAAAAAATATATATATATATATATATATATATATATATATATATATATATATATATATATATATATATATATATTTACAGTTCAATATTTTAACCAAACCGTTGCTGGTAGCTATTGGCTTCCAAAGTATTTTTTCATACCATGGAAGTCAGTGGCTACCAGCATCTGCTTGTTCAAATGATCTGCTGCGTTCAGCAAAATAAAAAATAAATAAAAAAAAATCATATGTTATTTTAATATCATATATATATAAAATTCAATTCAAGTTTATTTGTATAGCTCTTTTTACGATACAAATCATTGCAAAGCAACTTAAAAGAAAATTATGTTTCTACAATATTAAGTAGTAGATTATCAGTGATGACTATCAGTTTATGTGCATATGACAGGGCATTTTCTGAAAAATTAGTACAAGTAGTCAACCAGATGATGAACACTTTTAATAATTATTATATGATGCAATCCCACCTCTAGCAATATTTGTTAGTCCTGTATGTTGTTTCAGGGTAAGCATCATCTGAGGGGTTGGCATCATCTCTTCTCAGGTGTTCTGGATCCAGACTGAAGCTTAATTAGTTTAATGATTGATATATATCTCCTATTTAAAAGTTAAATCAAAAATGTATTCAGCATAAATTTAAATCTGCTAGCTCCATCACATGCGGTATCATCTCATATGTCATATATATATTGCAAAAACTGTAACTTGCAACTGTTACCTTAAAGATATATCTCTACATAATTTAAAGTGTGTTACCATTTTTAGGTTACCCTTTTTTGAGTGTAGATAAAGTAATGGTGAAGGTAGGCAAGCAAGGTAAGGCAAGTTTATTTATAATGCACAGTATAATCAAACAAACCTACCTGTGATTTTGTGATGACCCTGAAGACACTGATTAGCAAAGGGTTAGAGCTAAACTCTGCAGGAAAGTTGATCTCGCAAGCTAATATATCACATTTCATACACAATGGTAATTCAAAGTACTTCTTATAAAATTAACTAAAATAATCATAAAAATAATCACAACAATAAAAACAAGACATTTTTAAAACTTGATGGTTCCCTCTGACTTTTATTGTAAGAAGATAAATACTATGGAAGTCAATGGGAACCTCCAACTGTTTGATTACCAGCAATCTTCAAAATATTTACAAATAAGCAACTCATACAGGTTTGGGTGAATTGTCCCTATAAGAATGGAAAATGATTATACATACAATACAGTAAACTCAGTTTGGACATTGCACAATGCTCATTCAGTATATGTTAAACCAATTAGTTTTGAGTCTGGATTTAAGTATGGCTCATGTTTTAGCACATCTGATCTCTTCTGGATGCTGATTCAAACTGTGGGTGGCATAATTGCTTAAATTGGATTCCACTTGTTTTGTGTGACCCCGTGGCAATGATCAAAGGACAGTGTCAGGTATGTCAAGGGATAACCAGAATCGAAAACAGAAACAATCAGAAGTCGGGGCAGGCGGCAGAGAATCATAGTCGGTATAAACAATCCAAGATCATACACGGAAGGAACAAACACAGAGAAACCACTCGGGAAACACAGGGAAGTGCCAGATAGAACTAAACAAGACTTTGCAATGTGAGTGTGGATGAGTGCAACCTTTATAGTGTCACTGATTGGAAACAGGTGAGGTTCAATAATGAGTTCCTAGGCAGGGGTTTATGGGAAATGAAGTCCAGGGTGTACTGAGTCATGTAAAAATCTCAAAGCCAGTGTTAGGACCTGAGGACTGGTATGATATGCTCAGATATTCTGGTTCTAGTCAGCAGCATTCTGTATGATCTGCAGATGTCTGATTGTCTTTTTGGGAAGGCCGGTGAGGAGCCCATTACAATAGTCCACCCTCCTGGTGATAAAAGCATGAACAAGTTTCTCCAAGTCTTGACTGGAAACAGAGCAGCTAATTCTTGCAATGTTTTTAAGATGATAGTATGCCGATTTAGTTTCTGCTTTGACATGACTACTGAAACTAAGGTAAGTCTCCAGAATCACACCAAGATTCCTGACTTGATTTTTAGTTATTAGACCTTAGAGTCAAGGTATGAATTCACCTTGAGCACTTCATCTTTGTTTCCAAATGCAGTTGCTTCAGTTTTCTTTTTGTTGAACCGAATAAAGTTTTGGCACGTCCAACTATTCATTTCATCAATGCATTGGCAGAGGGAGTCAATGGGGCTGTAGTCATTTGAAGATAAGGCTAGGTAAATCTGGGTATCATCAGCATAGCTGTGATAGGCAATTAGCTTTTTTCTCATTATTTGACTAAGTGGGAGCACATACAGGGTAAACAGTAGCGGTGCAGGAATTGATCCTTGTGGGACTCCGCATGTCATGTATGTGCACTTAGACTTATGCTCTCCTATACTCACATAATAACCTCTCCCTTTTAAGTATGACCTGAACCATTTGAGGACCATCCAAAAAAGCCAAACCCAGTTTTTCAGTCTCTCTAAAAGTTTGTTATTAACAACAGTGTTAAACGCAGCACTGAGATCTTATAGTACCAGGACTGTTATTTTGGCTGAATATCATTTATTTGCTTAAATGATAGAATTAATGATCATATAAGCTGGATGGCATTTTTATGAACAGTTCCCACAATAAACAATTGTGTATAACACATGTGACTGAGACGTTTCAGTTCTCAAGTTTAAGTAGCTGAGCTAGCTTAACAGACTGCAGATTTACTCCTGTTTGTATTGCTCTGGGGTACATTTCCCAAAAGCAACTATGGTCGCAAGTTCTGTCATTACCAATAGAGTTGAATGGAACTTACCACCATAGTTAGCTAATAATGCTTTTGGGACCCCTGATTAGCATGAGCATGTGTTGCTGTTGTATGGCGAGGGTAATGAATGCATAGAGTAAAATGCGAATCATCTCTGTTACTGCTTGTGAATGGAAGTAGTGTTGTGGGTTTTTTTTGTCAGGTCAGATCACTTATCTTTTCTTTCTACAAGATGACTCATAATAGTCTATTTGAATAGATTTATATTGGTACGATCAAGAATTTCAATGAATTGTGCATCAGCCACATCAGGGAGTGGTGAGATGTTGGGACAGCTGCCCAAGAAGTGGGTCATGGGAGCTGCTGAAAAAAATAGCAAAATTGCTTTGCTACAATTTAATAGCATATGTATTTCCCAATGGTGCAAAAAGAGAGGACAATTATGAACGACCAAACCAACCAAGCCACAAGAGTGTTTTCCCCGGTGGTCTGTCAGAAGATAGCTCTGCTGCAAAACACGCACCGCCAAACCTTCTGTGCTCAAGCATTAGGAACAAGAACTCACCACTGTTGGATGAATAGTTAATAATAATGTTATTATCTAATTAAACCTCATTGTAAAGTGTTAACCAACAAACATAATGTTTTATTGGGTGGATGTGAAAACAAAAACAAAACAGCAACAACAACGAAACCTTTTCTTCATTACATTCCCATAAAAATGATACATTTATTTAGCGTCGACTGATATAGCATTTTTCTGTGAATTATATTTAATATGGAAAAATTCCAGAAAGAAGTTATTAGTGCCAATTAAACTGTAAAGTAAAACTGATACATCAATGTAACTTCCAATATATATCATCAACCAATATTATATACCAATATAATATTATATATAATTATTATAAAGTATGTATTTAATGATAGCAAATTGTGTTGCCCACTCCTACCCCAAAATGTAAAAATTGTTTAAATAATATGGCAAGACTTTGTTGGCCTACATCCCACAGGTGCCCATACACCAGCAAAACCAGGTTATGCATTAATATCTTTTATGCTTATAAGATCAGACACTAAAACAAACTTTGGGCCAATTTATAGTTTGCTGATGTTTGTAAAAAGAAGTGCAGTGCTGTTAATTTCAGTGCGGGACAGTGAAAGGCTGGGACACAGCTGCCTGTGCGGCTGCTTTCTAGACTTGTTTACAGAACAACAAACCTCCACCAGTCCTTTACACGCGTGACCCGCCACACACAGAAAAACAATTCTCATCAAGTGCATGGGCTTACAAAGAACTGCAAATAGCGTCGTCCTTTATCTATATCGTCTTATAAGGATTCTGTGATTTAATATAATGAAAATCAATTACATTCACTCCAACTCTCTTCTATCCAGAGATGAGCCACCCCCTCAAAATCTGTTCTCTGTCTGCAGAGGTTATTTATTTTGAGTTATAATTATAGGAAGCTGTCGTACCTTCTGGGCTTCTGTACTCCGTCTCCACGTATTTTTAGTAACGGTGCAGGAATGGAAACGCTATCACTAGAGGAATTCTGTAACATAATTATTACAGGAGCACAGAGAATAATGAGAAAAAAATATGCTAGGGATCACGGTACCTATGAACCGCTGTCCGCTGTTATTAATTATTCCGAGTCCTCTCTTAAGCGCTTGGGGAAATGTCATTTACGAGGGACTGCGCCAACATTAATGTGTGTGGAAATTATGTGGAGCGCGCCTCATTAACATATGTGAAAATAATGGCTTCAAGAACATTAACAGTACTGATGCCAGGTTTTACAGCCATTCTAAACACATCGATAGAAATCCAGCAACAGAAATTTTTCTTTTTATTTTCTTTTTTTCTTTATGTCTGGTTTCAGCCTTGTGATTCTTACATGACCTTACATTTGCACAGTTTATATAATAATCTCAAAACTGCACTCAATCCAGTATTTTTCTATTTAAAAGTCTTTAGTGCTGACTCTCTTGTCGCAGAGATGGGGACTCGAGTTTGAGACTCGGACTCGAGTGCGACTTAAGTTGCACACACAGTGACTTCAGACTCGACTCGGACTCGAGCTGTGGGACTCTTGAACAATGTTAATTTTTAGTAAATGTCTGATGAGCTCACTGTTATTCCCTCCCTCCGTTACCTTTATAACCTGCCCACGTAACACATGACGTACTACTATCTGTTGCGCGCAAAAACTCAAATGCGAGTAAAGATGCTCCTGTAATTAGAAGTATATCTCCAACACGTGTGTTCAGATCAGGGTTGCCAGGTTTTCACAACAAATCCTGCCCAGTTGCTTCTTAAAACTAGTCCAAAACTAGCCCAATCGCGTTTCCTGTAGGTTCCCTGATAAAAATTGCTTCCCAGGGTTAAAATATACATTTTTTGGAAGGGTTGCCTCGGTAAAATTCGCATTTTGGGGGCTAAATATCACGTTAATGGTATTGGGGTTGCTTAAAAAAACGGACATGAAAAACAATCGCAGACTTGGCAACACTGGTTCAGGTGGAGCGGCAGTTACTACACAGAGCCGTAGTCTACCGACAACTAACACAAAATCGTTTTCAAAATCGACAAAGAATTGCCAGATTGTTGTTTTACAGTGAATTTAAAACAGCTAAGGAACGTTGTTAGGCACGATGTGAAGCTGAGTGCCTACAACACCCTTAGCTGTTATAAACTTTTCTTGGAGCATATTGCTTTATTTAACCACTGCAGAGACATCAGCTAACGAGGGAAGCGATGACCGCTAATGTCCTGGAGCTCCGAAAATGTCTAAGCAAATTTTCAAATAGATGTTGTCTTTATTAACAAACCAAGTAGAAAAGAAGTACAGTACATTCTCACCTAAAATACTCTCTACATTCCGTGACACAAAACAGTATTATTTAAACAATTCTGGTGGATTTGGATGTCTGCCATGACCAGCAGAAAAAAAGAAGAAGAAAAAAAAAATCTTTAAAGCCTGGTTCAAAAAGTGGTTTTGATCTATAGAGCTAATTTGACTCTAAATGACTTCACTTAAGTGTGAAGAGGGGAATTTCTTTGATTATCTGGGAGTGACGCACTGTGATTTGCTGCCAAGATGGCGACGGCTGGCTCCATTCACTTTGAGCTTCAGAAACACTCTTCAGAAACACACTACGTTTCATGTTTTCACACGGTATATGGCTATGACACTCACTGTGAGAAATACGGCAACTTCTGAAAATGGAGTGATGCAAACTGTGAAACTTCTATTGAAGTTCTGTTGGACTAATATCTTTTTTTTTTTTTATTATATAGTTTATTGATTAATTAATTATATTAATTACAGATAAATCACACTTAAATTTAGGCAGAGAAATTATTTCTTATTAAATGAAAGTAAATAATAAAACAATATATATTTTAAAGTAATTGTTAAATAAGAAAATTATTGAATAGAAATCACAAAAGGACAGCTTTTTAAAAATAATGCTCTAAATATGAAACTTAAAGCACCAGTAGGTGTTGGCAGGCTACTCTCGTAATGAGTTAATCATTCAAACAATTATTCAAGTGATCAATTCAAACAGCTGATTCACTCAGAAACACAGCAGATGACCGTCTTTGTGAGTCACTGAACATTGACTCATTTGATTAGTTAAAACCTGTGGATTTATTCAGTAACGAATCACTGCTGTTTAGCTGAGAGATAAATGTTCTGCTGTGGCTTTGATTAAAACCATATTCATAAGTGAAATTAACCATAACAGACAATACTGAAAATATATATATTTTATAAATAAATAAAATAAAATCACATGCTTACTTTATATGCAGTTTTTTCAATATTCAAAGTAGTTGTTCTAATCAGTTTGTTTATTATTATATGTATAATTTTGTCACTGAAAACTAACCCTAACCTGACTGAAGAATTGTTATTCAGTTATGACATCCACACTGACGGTGATTTACAGTGACAGAACATCATTTATTTTTTTATCAGAACTGACATTTTTGGTGGCATGTGTGACAAATAGCATTAAGAGGAGCTATTTGCTGAAAATGAGCAGCAAAATCATGTAACGATTACAAAAAAAAAACTCACATTTGTCACAGGCAAATATTTTTATTAAGAATATTATTATATTATTTTCTTCTCAAATTGTATTTAGTTTTTTTTTTTTTTTCGTTTTTTTTTCTCAGAATTGTGGTTTGGTCCAATCTGATTCAATATCTGACTTGACATCAAAAACATTTCTTATGCCAAAGGCAACAACATTTATATTATACTCTCTCTCTCTCTCTCTCTCTCTCTCTCTCTCACTCCCACACACACACACACACACACACACACACACACACACACACACACACACACACACTTTTTAAAATATGCATCATATTTTCTGTGATGAGTAAAGCAATCCAGTATGTGTTCTGCACATCAGCACTCTGATTTCAAGCCAAAACACTCTTTAAAACAAAATAATTTCTCTTTCAGGATGTAATAGTTTTTATAGGCAATTATACAACTGGATCCCCAATAACTAAAAACAGTTAGTCTTTTAGTGTATTAACTGATTTGAGTAAAATCTCTGAGGTTTCCGTTGGTTAAATTCCTTTGCGCATAACTTGATAATGATAAATGACTCATATTTACAGTATTAATAGACGGCAAATCAATATTCAGTCTAATTGGACTATAGTGATTCTCTTGTCTTTGCAGCTGGCCTGCAGCCTTTGAAATCTGCAGTATGATATTAATGTTTCGGAAAGGAAAGGCATCATCACGAGCTCCTGCCGGGTCAGAGGTGCTGTGGGAAGGTGCCCTTGGTCTGGTGCTGTGTGGGACGGTGGTCCGCTGCTAGATAGAGGAGCTGCTGTGTCAGCGCTGCTGCAGATCAACTGATATTAAGCCACCAGCCGGTTTACAAGGACACATAAATAACCATGCAGAAAATATAATCAAATGTCTGCAGAGCAGAGTGAATTATTAAATCTGTACTGTTTATCAAAAATAATATACAGTACATAGTTTGTGTTTGAACACATATAATAAGGACCAAGCATGATTTGTGCTTGAATAAAATAAATAAAATATATGGAGGATTCTTCAACTGCTGTGTCCTTGGGGTTGATGTTTATTAAAATATATTTCAAGCTTTTTTGTGATATGAAGATCACACTCTTAGAAACTTTTGTCTTTTTTCTCACTGCGGTTATTTTTGTTATTTGTAAAGCTTTGCTTAATATTTGAATATTTATTTTTAGATAGATATATAGATAGATACAGTAGATAGATAGATTTTAATTTTAGTTTTAGTAATTTTACATGATTTTTTTGTCATTTTAAATCTCTGTTTTTTTTTTTTTCAGTTTTAGTTATACTAAACTAAACTTAAAAGTTAAAGTTAAACTTAAAGGTGCCATAGAATGGGAAACTGTATTTACCTTAGCATAGATGAATAAGAACATGTTCTGTACATGGAAATGACATACCGCGAGCCTCAAACACAGTTTCCTCCTTCTAATGTAAATCTTGTGCATGCAAAAAAGGCCACTGAAAAATAGGCGAATCAGAACATAGCACTGACTGTGATGTTACATTTGGGATCACTAATAGTCAGGGGTGCACATAATTTTTTCAGCCTGGTTCTCATAAGAGAACCTGGAGATTTGGTTTGGTCCTCACACTGCATATAGCTTGACCCATTAAATGCAACTATAAAAAATGAATTAATACTATTTATAATATTATTGCACTTTTTTATTTATTTATTTTTTAAATAAAATAATAGTAAATAAACTAAATAATAGTGTGTGATAATATTATTAAAAATAAAAGGCAGTCCTACTATTAAATACAAATACATTTATTTTATAGTAAACTTAAAAATAAAATGCTAATATTTACTACTACTTTAATTGTTTGCCTCTTTAAGAAGAATCACTTTATGTATTCCCCAATTTTAAGTCGCTTTGGATAAAAGCATCTAAAAATAAATAAATAAAAGCATTTTCATCATATTCAAACTTAAAAAGCAGGCTTTTATTTTGGCGGGTTGCCGGCAAGTAAGAATCCGCGCTTCCAGATTTAGCGTTGCTGCTGATTAAAGAGTGTCAGTGGATGAAGGTCATAGTTTTGCATTGTGCTTTGAAAACAGCCTAGATTTATGCTTTAAGATTGAAAATAAAACTTATATAGTACAGTTTGTGATCTAAAATGGTAATTGTGTATTGACAGCTGTCAACCATGTCGGTACGCAAATGCGCTGTCAGAACATATTTATATAACGCATTTTTATTTTGGTCACACATGCGGACCTGCGGACCACTCATGTGCACCCCTGCTAATAGTAACGCCTCCAACATTTGCATATACCTGCCCATGTTTTGTGCCAGCCGAACTTCCACAGCTGAATCATCAGAAGTTCTGCAGGTGTGGAGAAACAAGTGAGGATAATAGTGAAAACGGCAGATCGTGGAAATAAAAGTTATGTGCTGTGATGGTGTCTGTATTCGGAAAGGCACGGAAAACAAATAATGCTTGTTCTAATAAAATAACGTGAGCCACTAAAGGGACATGGTTAGCTGCTTGCTAGCGGTAGCCTGTTACATTACAGTACATAAGATTTCAATTACAACATAAACAGAGTAGAAGAGATGACTGAGAATGATGGCGAATGATTGACAGATCCTGAGCACCACAGGCAAGCATCTGATCCCGTAATAACGGCTCCCTGATACCTGCATTTTATATACAGTATAATTACCCAACGATATAACTGCGAGAGACAGTATTGAAATATATATTTATTCATTTATATAGTTTCCTTCCTGCTGAAATGAGCCGCACTGTGAAACAGCCAATCAGAGCAGAGCTCCACATTATTATTCATGACCTTTCCAAATAAGGTAAAAACAGACCATTTTTTTCTAGGGACAAATCCTTGGGTTGTAAATGGACATGTTAAACTGTTTCTGGAGAATTTTTTTTTTTTTTTTTTTTTTTTTGCCCTCACCTAAGCCACATGTATATGTTTCAGAGGACAATTTAAAATATTGTGTCAATGCATTCTATGGCACCTTTAAGAAAGCGTATCATGTTTTCCTGTAAAAATATCAGAGCAGCCTTAAAACAGGTTTATATTTTAATATTGTGTTCTTACTGCACTGGCAACTAGTTTTTCTTTTAAGATAAAATATTAGATACATAGATAGATTCTGATTTTGAATATGTGAACTGTAATCTAGGAAATTTTGTAGATTGAGAATTAGGCTGGTCACAACAGCTGTGTACCACAAATAGTCTTTCACCAAAGTAACTGCTCTCGTCTGTGATTCATTCCTCCACACCTGCGATATGCGACACACAGCTGCAGTAAAGCGTACTACATACCAGCTGCATGCCGCTAACAGATGGAGAGGCAATCTGAAGATCAATAAAGTGTTATCAGGCCACCCAGTGAGTTAAGTGCTGCGGTATTGGCTTGATGGAGCTGGTTCTGGGTTTGTGTGTTTACATCTGAAATCTTTAGAATACTCAACCTGTCAAACACACACACACACACTGCCTCAGTCACGGCCCTTGAGTTTGTAGCTCATCACTCTTTCTGACATTCACTTTGACCTTGCTTCATTTGGAAGTCATATTTTATCCAGGACATTAAGTATGAATGGCAACGGTTCTCTGAAATGTCTCTTACTCTATCTTCTGTTGTTCTTTATTTCATTATGTTCTCTGATTGGTGAGGAAGTTTGTGCATCATGGATGTCAGTGAAAGATCATATTATTCATGACATATGAATGATGAGTCTAATGGCAGTGTAAAATCAGCTTCACATTGTCAAGTAACACCTCTGTTACGTATGTAACCCTTGTTCCCAAAAGGAGGGAACTGAGACGTCACGTCGGTGATGACCGACAAATTGGGATCTTTCCGGTTATACCAATCCACTTCACTTCAGTGGGACCACCGTCCTGCCTGGTAAAGTCTGGAGACAGTTTAGCACGGACTGAGCTCGTTCCTGGGTGAGGCTTGCAGTCTGGCTGAACGAATCCAAATCCATGCTGAGAAACGAGATCCTCTGCATTGGCACGAGTTTGCTCTTTTTTTAGTTTCAAAGCGCTGCATCTTAATAGCGGCTCCCTGATGCCTGCACTTATTACCCAACTATATAACTGCAAGAGACAGTATTGAAATATATATTTTCCTTGTGTTTCCTTCATGCTGTGTGAGCACAAGTTGATCTGAAGACCCAACTGGCTGTAGTGACTCACTGCTGCTGTGCTCTGAAACGAAAGGACGAATGAATGCTGTGCACCTGCTGCCTCTTATACCCGCACTGTGGGGTGTGGCAGCCAGATGCCAGTGTCCATTGGCTCGTTTAGTTACACTTGAAGTGCATTGGTCTTTCTGGCGAGAACCCATTTCTTTGGTCATCAACGGCATGACGTCAAGAGTGACCGACTGAAAGGGAACAAAAGAGTCAAAGCATCAAGTCATTATAAATCTGTCTGTCTGTTTGAAGACCTCATACTTGAAAAGGCACACTCTCATGACAATCTTTAATTTTTGCATGCAAAAAAAAAAAAAATGTAGTCAACCTGCTGTAAATGTAAAATAAATTAACTTCTTAAATATCTTTGCAGAAATGATACATGAAATATGAAGCCAAATATTGTACAAACTGTCTTATACATATCCTATATGTTCAGAAACGGAGCTGGGTAGATTACTTACAAATTGTACTGCGTTACTGATTACAGATTACAAGATGAAAACTGTTAGTAACGTATTCTATTCTGACTACTTTTTAGATTACTTTTAGATCTAACTTGATTTAAAGTTATCATTAAACATAACATATTGAAAAAAAGAGAAAATAAAAAATACATATATATATTTTTTTATATCAACATCATAAAATGCATTAACCCTCTGGAGATGTTTTGTCATGCCCTGACATTTGTGCTTTTTTCAGTTTCTTTTTTGAAAACCTATCAATTAATTAAATAATAATATTAAAAAAGTTAGTTCTTGTTTTAAGAATAAATCTTAAAAATAGTAATATAAAAATCAAACAAACACAAACAAACACATAGATACATAATACTATTGTGATATCATTGTTTAAAGAAAAAACAACACTAGTTCGAAGTTTGGCTTAATATAAGGACTGTTGAAGGGTTTGTGAATTGATTAAAAAAAAAAGAAAAATCTTATTTTTTTGCATCTTATTTTGCTTCATAATTTATTAATATAGTCTTATATAACACCAACCAAATAATGCTGCATTAATTGTATATATATCTCTGAAGATAAGTTGATGGGAAAAATCAGTTTTCTTTATTTATTTATCACAGTGTCTTTGACAGGGCAGTGTCATGTGACCAGAATATCCCCACCACACCCACAAATGTCATTCATACCTCAAAGCACAGATGGGATGAAGCTGATGTTAATATACACATTTATTGGCCATACTTGAGTCATAACTGCTAAATAAAAAAATTAAATAATTATGACTTAAAAAGTTAAATTATTAGATAAAAAGTTTGAATTATGAAAATTATGACTTTACAAGTTGAAATGGACTTAATGACTTTATGAACACATTGGGCACAGAATAGTGTGTATCTATATTGATGAATGGGACATTCTGAATTTGGGAGTTTGGGGGACCAAGTTCACACCTTATTAATAAAGCATATAGCATTTACAGACAAGCAGAATATAGCCAGAATATGAAGTTGCATGTTAAATCAGTTTGTCATAATTTCTGCTTTTTATCTCGTTATTATGACTTATGTCATAATTTTGAGTTTTTCAGCCATTTTTTTTTTTTTACCTGGTGGAAAATCCCCCCAAATCAAGCAATTGTCATTCATTTCTATGCAAACATGCTTAAGTTTTATGTAGACTAGGCTTATTACAGATTGCAAGTTATTAACAAAACTCAGTAGTATTTAAGGAACTGAGCATTTATCTGAAAGCATTTAGTGAATCAGGCACTAAACAAATGCAAGTAATTGCACATGCTTTTAATTACTGAACTTTACAAATAATAATTTGTTACAAATAATTACTTAAACCATCAGATGCACATTTCCCTTTTCATTCTTTTTTTCAAACTTTTTATGAATGTACTGAATTAATGAGTATTAACATATTAATTATTTAATTTAATAATTTAATATTATAATATATTGATTTAAACATTTAAATTGATCCTGAGGCCCCCTGGTTGAGAAAAACTGGTTTAAAGCGAATATTTGATTACACTCCAAAATTGAACTTCCATCATTTGAGAAACTTGACAAGCGACTTCTTTCTGGCAGAACTTTACACTGCATGTGCCCTGGAGGTTGGAGGGTGGTCTGTGGTTAATGTCAGAGAGGAAGTTGTTCATATACTGTGAGCTTTCAGGGATTACACCACTGTGGCTCTTGTCTGAGCGGCTCCTCATGAAAGGAATCAATTAGTCACATTTACTTGATGACAATGGGATTAGATCCAGAGCAATCCACGGCTGATGAACAATACTTGCAAACATTCCCTCTGTGATTCCCTGGGTGATTCCTATGAAATGTTTGAGCATCTCTCTTTCAGGCCTGGAGCGATTGCTGATGGACCAGCAATGGCTTGCAGCGTCTTAACAGTCCCAAGAATGGTCGTGATAAACAAACGCATTAGCTCGTCTGCTGAGCAGCTTGGCAGGGTTTGAAAGCTTTCGGAGGAACCTTTAAGACTCATGTATCACCATTGTCTCGCTGCCCACACTGAATGGATTACAAATCAACTCTTTAGCTCTTTAAGTAAATCAGTGCTGAGTGCAGTTGGGAATTGTCAGCGAGTGCATGCCACGATTTCAAAGAGGACGACGTCTCTGCAGAATTGCTAATAGTGTTGTAAAAGGAGCATTTGTTTTTTGGACCAGATTGTTGAACTTGGAGCAGAGAAAGAGCTGGAAAAAGGTGAGAGTCGGTCGGACAGCAGGCGTCCCAAGAAGAGCAAATCATTTTCACAGGAGCAGAGCTCAACTAAGCGCCTAATCTTCATTGTAATGCTCAGGGAATACAAATGATCCGGTAATCGTTTCCAACCTTGACACGGAGGAAGAAGGTCACGATGTTGCTTCATGGATGTGCGGTAAATAATTAGTAAACCAAATGACACAGGCTGGGATCTTGAGGGGAGGCACGTATATTGTGCCCTGTTGATCAGATTATAATATTACGTTTAGCCATTCTCATTCAAAACCCATAAGAGCATTAAAAGTTGGCGCGTGCATTATTGTGCAAGAATCAGAAAGCATGACTGTGTGTCTGTGTTTTTCTTAAAATAAAGTAAACTTTGGCTGCATGTCATGTTATTTAATATATATCAGAGCTGTTGAATTTGGAGAGTCACACCAGAGTCCAATCATGCTAGTTCTGTATACCAAATAATGCTCAACTTAATCGACACATAAGATGAAATCAACAGATGTAGTATCATGAATGAAGCCCATTTGCATTCTAAGTGCAGAAAGTGTTTTACAGAGCAAATAAACCAAATCTCCTCCTTAGATTTTTTGATGATGAAGCATACTGCCAAATAAAACCAATAAATCACCCTGTCTTTGTGCAGTCTTTTTTTAAAATGTAGAACACATCACGGAAGTGTAAAATGAACAAAGGTCATAAAGGACATCTGTTCCAACGCTTGCATTTTTTTTTATTTTTTTTATTGTTAGCTGATTTTGGGAATAGAGCGAAGAAAACTTAATTAACTTACTACACTGGATACCTATTGTTTGAGTAATATGCCACAACAACATTTATTTTACCTGTTACTTGCAAAAAATAAAATTCGTATATCTCCTAAAGTTCAGTGAGCTTTAAAGGTGTCATGAACTGAGAAATCAAATTCGCCTTGATTTTTTTTTTTACATGAAACTGGTCAGTAAAAACATGTTTCAAAACTTTCTCATTATTTTTAAAACTGCTTTTATTGAAAAAATTTTTTTGAAAAAGTTTTCTTTTCAAATTTTTTAACATTATGACATCATACTGTGACGAAAGACAATCAACATCTGTACCAGTCAATGCATTCTCCTGCCTGATGGTGCGTGCCCTTGTAATGCCCATGTAGTATGCTGAGTAGTAGTATACAAAGTAAGATCTGAGATCCGGGTTTATTGCCACTCCACTGCTCTCAGTCAGCGGTCAGGAATTAATAGGGAATCATTTCCTGCCTACCAGCTGTCGCCCAAAGAAAGTACTAAAACTGGCATGGACAATAAGCTAGCACGAAATCCAGCGTGTGAGTCCAGCAGGAGTTTTCCCCTACTGCGCTCCTGCGGTTCTGGAAAGAGCGTCCAGACCTCAGCAGCTCCTCCACTGCCCACTGGGGGAATCATCAGGGAGCAAGATTTTACACTTGGCTGAGAAACTATACATACTTCCTGGGACGGAGTGAACCAAAGTGTGTCCAAACTGCATCGCAAACATTCTGCTCTGTCTTTTTTTTTTTTATTATTATTATTTATTTTTGATGAAGAGTGTCTCTATATAGTGATGCACCAGTGACATCCAAAATCCAGAAGAATATTTTTTCTATTGACATTTTTTAATAGATTTTTCCATTCATAAGCAAAATATGGTTTATGGTAAATGTAACTTGGGACTTTTTTTTACCTACAATGTAAACTGCACACACTCACACGCCAGATGTTATTATGATTTTATTATAAGAAACATATATTTTTAAGAATAAACATAAACACATCAAAATGAGTGGTTTCAGTTTGGGTGTGGCTAACTGACGCTGTATCATTAATTGATATTAACCAGAGACCTTGTTTTACTGAAAACATGAAAATTCCCTTTATAAAAAAATTTATAGTATAAAACAGCTGTGGTTGCCAGAACTTTAATGTACATATACAGTCAAAACATTTTAGGGTTTAAAGATTAAACTTGAATTTACAGTTATAAAAGTTTAGTCATTAATATGGCAATTTTGTCAGTTTGCCAATTTATTTTTTTCACTGATGGCTGGATCTTTTCCACTTGTAAATATAACAGTATTTTATTTTACTTTAATTTTTTATCAAATGGAAAGTTGAATCAATTACAATATAATAAGTGAACTTACTCTTAACCAATTAACAATTTTTACCATAGCAGTTTCACGGTCTTTACCCATTAAATAATGATTATTGTTTTACATGCACAGAGAATTTGTTGATGTCATAACTGCAGTGTGTTTATGACATTCTTATGAAAGCAAACAGATGGTTGTGATGACGTTGTTCCATAGCTGAAGAATCACTCACAAATTGATGTGGTTTTTAATGTTTAGCCTTATGTCTTTACAGACGGGGGTGCGTGCAGGAGGACATACTGTGGCCGGGGTCGGGAGTGTATGGTCAGGGAAGTGACAGGCCGTGCCGAGTGTGTGTGCCAGGAAAGCTGCCACACTTCGTTTGTGCCTGTGTGTGGCTCTGACGGACGTTTTTATGAGAACCACTGCGAGCTGTACCGCACCGCTTGCCTGCAGCGGAGGAGAATCTATGTGGTCCACAGCAAAGACTGCTTTTTCAAAGGTGAGATGCATGTTCCTCTATGTAGCGCTGCAAACATGAGTGTCCAGTGCTGTGTGTACTGACGGTCAGTGAATCTACTGCTTCTCCAAACATACTGTTTAAGAGATGTTTTGAGTCCAGTTCACCTTCATTATGTGCAAGTAAGCTATTCTCTGTGAACGTTAAAAACATCCGATATTAACCAATGATTAACTGATAAGTTAACCGATAATTCATCTAGAAATTATCCGATAATCAGTTTTAAAGTCACTGATAAATGGCGTTTATAGATGGCCCTGTGATATATTTATTTTATTTTATATGTTCATTCATTTTGACTACTGTCATTATCAGTGTTGCTGCATTTGTTGTAATAAATAAAAAAGATGAAGTGTTTTAATTGTTGTAATATGAAGATTAAATGTAACATTTTTTTAGATGAGTGAAATTACAGATGAAAGTGAAATTACAGCATTGATAAAAGTGTAGTTTGTTCACTTCAGTGTTTATGTTATGATTACATCAAAAACAGAAGTAAAATAAATAAATATCAGATCTACATATTGGTAATCAGACAAATAAACTTGTATATACCATATAACATTGAGCTTGGAGCAATATTGGACAGCTACAAATGATATATATTTTCGACACAAATGTTTGAATGAATAAAAAAACAACCACTTAGTGTCTTTCGGAAAGTTAAAAAAGTCCATCCGCCACAGATTGAATTCTCAAGATCATTCAAGCACATCTGATTTAAACTGTGGATTATATTTCAATATTTCATAGATTCAGTGCTTCAACATGCTTAAACTGATGCTTTAACAATTTAAGTGTGATGGATTGGATTCATCTCACGACTGCTGTTTTATAATGAAGACATAAAGTCTTGAAATGTAGATTTTTCTTTGTATTTCCAACCCATATTGCTATATTGCTGTTGCTGAAGCGTAATGAATCTGAGACTGGATGCTGATGCTTAACACATAGGGCTTTCTAAAGATGCATCATTCATAACATTCGTAACATCTGTGGCTATTATAGTGAGTTTAAACAAAGATGTGTGTACGGATCAGTCGTGCCAGAAGGTTAAAGGAATAGTTTACCCAAAAATAAGAATTATGTCATTATTTGATCTTTTTTTTTTTTGTTACAAAAGAAGATATTTTGAAGAATGTTGGTAGTCATTGACTTCCATAGTATGAAAAAAAAAAAAATGCTATGGAATTCATTGGCTACCGTCAGTGGTTTGGTTACAAACATTCTTCAAAATATCTTGTGTTCATCAGCAGAAACAAACTCATACAGGTTTGAGGGAGAGTAAATAATGACACAAAGTCTCATTTTCAGGATGTGTCTGCTGTAAAAAGAGACAAAATACAAGCCATATTCATGATTATTCACCATATAAACTCAGCACTGCTGTGTTTAGCCGATATAACGTCACTTTGTGATCTGTAGTGGTGTCGTGTAGGGAGTCGGTCAAGGTTTATAACCTCAAACTAAATGAAGGTCATTCTAAAGCACAAGAAGCTCTTGACAATGTTCCACCTCATAAATAATAATAAAGCGCAGTGCCTTTGTGCACAGCTGAGGCGTGCGGTCTGAAGAGATTTGAGCTGTAAAGTATTTCTCATCAAAAACGGACAGAATAATGTCGACGAACTGCACCTTTAATCCAGTTTACAGGGAGCAGGGAGTTCGCAAGGAACGCCACGCTGAATGTCACGGTGGACTCGCTTGTGTATTCTGCTTGTGCCATGTGTCAGGACTTGGTTTTATGGTGATTTTTAATCCTGAAGGTTAAATTCAGTTTATAGCTCACAGCTCAGGAGATTAAGAGAGCTGTCAGCTACACCTTTTTGGTTTTTATACTTTTGTTGGTATATTTCATTCAATTTTTGAAGTCTTCAGATGAAGGTAAGACTTCAGTTTAGGGATCTCACTATTATCTAGTTGCATATGTTCATGCATATTACTAGCATATTGGCAGTTTATTAGTACTTGATTAGTTCTGCATGATCATATTTTATCCACGACGTACTGTACACAACTAACAAGTACCTTACTATTAATAAACAGCGAATAAGGAGTTTACTGAGACAAAAATCATAGTTAATAGTTAGTTAAAAGTCAGAGTTTGACTGACAAAGTGTGCCTTCATTATCTCTCACATATCATGTAATGAGGCATCTTTAAAGGCCGTACTGATACTTGTGAACAGGACGTCCTTCTCTCTGTTCACGCCTGTGATTAAACAGAAAGACGCCTCCTCGGGTCACTGTTCAGCTCAACTTTGATCCAAACAAACCAAACAACAGCACACTGCGCTGGAGAGGCGTCTTTCATCTCTGCAGGCCGCTGGAGTGCCACAACAAAGCGTGAGAGTTTGACTGATGCCTGGCGCGCAGCGGGACGCCTCTGCAGCTGAGCGTGTTCACCATCACAACACCAAAAGGTGTACAAATGAATCTCTGGTGGATGGAGGGATGCTGGGAGGTGTTTTTGCAGTGTCAGTGACAGAACTCCTAATGATCACCCTCAGCTCGTGGAGACTTGTTTTTGTTTTTTTGATGTATGAAGTCACATGTACATTCATAACATAAATGCTGTCACAGTGAACTACAGAATCAGCATTGTGTTCGCTCAAAACATTCCTAAAATATCCCAGATCTAGAAGTTAGTCCAGATCCAGTATAACACTTTCTGTGAAGCCCATATTTAATGCATATTCTTAAGGCATTATAATTAATGCATAATGCATTATAAAAAACCTTATAATATGTTATACCATCTGTTACGCGCTAGCTTTATTATCTTTAAGCTCATCTAGGGGAACTAGGCATAGCAGTAACAAAGTTTTGGAGAGAGAGAAAGAGCACAGGTCCTTCTTATCTCTAGTCCCAGTAACACATCCCAAAACTAGTAAACTTAGAAAAAGTATTTATTGAATCTAAAGAAAAAGGAGAAGAGGAAACAAACTTCAGGAGGGGGCAAAGGCCAACAAAACAAACAAAAAGGTTTCTAACTCAGTTTTAACCATAACTTACCTAAACATTAAAACAAAGAGTAAATAAATAACAAATAAATTTCCCTTTCTCCCTAACTACCCATAACCAGGAGAAAAGCAGATTCAAACAAAAATGGCACCCACCTCCCTACAGGTTTCCTTAAAAGAAAACCTTAAGTTCTAAACAAAACCATACATCTCAAACTATATCTACAATTGCCCCAATAGTTAACAGATTTCCACAACATAAGATGACGCTATCTGGAACAAGGAGAAAAGAAGTCCATGTGGCAAGTTGGCATCTGCAACCCTCTCTCTCCCTCTCTCCTTGTTGTGAGATGGTGCTGGCTTTATATGCTGACATTCTCCCGACTGCAGCCAATCAATGGAGCTGAGGTTAATGGGCAGCAAATCAACGACAGGTGATCCCAATCACCAGCATGAGCATGGTGGCAGTAGACATGAGGAGAAACAAAAACAGACCACAAAGCACATTACATGATTACAAATAAAATAAGTCTTAGGACGCAACACATCTTATAAATAATCAGTGGTGGACAGTACTTAAGTACATTTTTCAAGTACTTCTACTTTATTGTAATCGTTTTATTTTGAGTAACTTTTACTTCACTACTGTCACAATGTGTGGAATGAGGAAACATGGCGTGCACAACACTCTTCTTTTAATTTCAATAGAAATTCTCCAAAGGAGAAAACAGGAGCACAGGACACACACGGGGTAGATGAATAATCTTCGACAAACATGAACTCAAATACTCAAAAACTCAGGATAATTGGGGAAACACAGGTGTATGGAATGACTAAATTAACTAGGGCATGGAACACATGGGGAAAAACAAGATACACCTGGAAACCAATTAACAACCCATAGCAGACAGAAACTGAGTCACGGGGGAAAGACTCACAGACAAGTCCATAGTTCTGACATCTACATTCCAAAGCATAAGAGCGTACCTTTTTACTTTTTACATATTGTTAGTCCTTATAATATATCACATGCTCCGACACGCAGAAGTGTGTCTGATTCAAGAACGAACTGATTAATTTTAATCGCACCATACGATTCATTCATGGATTAGAATGATCCAATTGCAGCTGTTCTCGAGTCGACAACTAACTGATTCAAATGAGTGCGAGTCTCCAGTGAACTGAATTCACAAGTAAGAACCGGAAGATCTTTTGAGCGCACGCGCGACTGATGTTGCTAAAAGTACGTTACTAATGTCGAATTTTAGGATTAAGTATTGTAACTGAAAATCATATTTAGGTCAAAACTGTCAGTTGCTTGTGAGCTAAATCTGCTGTAAAGGGTGATCTATTTAAGCCCACTGAAATGCTTGAATGAAGACAACATCAGAATAATAATAATAATAAACATTAAAATAACACAGCTAAATACAATAACTCATGCACGTTCTAATTTCCCAATGCCATAACGTTAACAGTTTTATTAAAATGCTACACATTTAGCCCAATGTGATGTCTGTTTTTATCTCGTTTATCAACAGTATACATTTTTCATATTGTCTTGATTAACTAGCCGAGTAGACGGATATTATTTTTTTATTTAATAACCATACTGAAAATAAGTAAATATTGGTAGCTGATGCTAATTGTCTAGCTAACAAGCTTGCTCATGCTAAGTTAAGGTAATTGTTTGATATAAAGTCCAAATACTTTTATTCAGCCACCTAGAAAGATTACATTTGGGGAAAGAAAGGATGTGATGTTCAGAACATGGCAACTACAATAATTATCAAAGTGGGAAGTGATGCCCTCTGGGGGCTTTTGGCCAGGGGTGTTATTACACCAAAGACAAGGTTTGAGAAGAAAAAAATCATTAAGAAAAATGTTCTTAAAATGTTCTTCCTAACTTCAGGCCAAGTCATATATAACTGTGACGTTCTGCAAAACAACAAACTTTAAAACGCTTTTTTTCTTACTGGTGAAAATCCGATGGTCAGCTCTGTTTTCTCTCAGGTAATGTTCATCTGTACATTTGATTTGTGTACTTGGTCCACCACAGTAAATAATCATCAAAACAATTATTATCAGCTTTTTATCTTTTAAGTAATATCCAGGAGCGGTGCATGCTAAATTTCAATTTGTTTTTGTTTTTATTATTAATAAGCCTCTCTATCCTTCTTTCACAATGATGAATAAACAGGTCACATGGCCACTTCATTAACTTTATTGCTCCCATGAGATTCATCACATTAAAGTATTTGCTATTTGAAATGGATGCCATGTTGTACCCTGTTCCTGCGTAAGTCCCTTGCCTCATCAACATCTCTCTCCATTGCAAGAGTCTCGAGAAAGCTCAAATTTGATGCATATGTATTCACTAGAGTGGATCCACATTGCATTTTAGCATTAGTACTTGCAAAGAAAAGCATTACAGTTGCTTATGGTTAATGTTTTCAAGAAAACTGTGCATTATTATATTTATACATTTTCAAATGACAACAATCCAATTAAATTGGTGCAGTGTGTGCCTTTCTCTCTATATATGGTGCTGAGTGTATTGTCAATGGAACAAGCAGAGCAGAACAGAAGCCATTCACTCCCATTTAGACCTGTTCCTCACTATTTTATAGCATCAAGAGACTTGCAATACAGAACACGATGTGTGTGAACTACCTTTATGCTTCTCTTTAAATCATTTGTGGAGTTTAACAGCAGTGGTGTGGTAGGTGGGACGGTATCTCTCACTACATCTTTACTTGCTGTTAAAAGATAAGTGCCTGAATCCGCTGCATATATAATTTAGGAGATCGAAGAAGAGATGATTAGTTCAAGTGCTGCTTGAACTGAGACGTCTACAGTGATCTGTCACAACACATTAAAGGGATCATATGATGCGATTTAAATTTTTCTTTTCTCTTTGGAGTGTTACAAGCTCGTGGTGCATAAAACAGATCTGTACAGTTGCAAAGACTGAAGTCTCAAACCCAAAGAGATATTCTTTATCAAAGTTAAGACTCTGCCATGCTACCTTAAAAGGTCTCGCTTAAACACGCCCCCACATGTCTATGTCACTATGTGGATATATTTGTGTAATGCCACCTAAATGTTCACGCAAAGGAAGAAGAAGAAAGCAAAAGCACTTTATTTGTTCTTCAGAAAGTAGTCTTTAAATTGATTTTGAAAGATGAAACACACGACTATGGAAAGGGGCGTTACATTTCCAATGAGTGCTTGCAGTGTTCGGCCAATCACAATGCACCGGGTCGGCTGGCCAATCAGAGCAGACTGCACTTGTCAGAGGGAGGGACTTTGTAGAAAATGACGCATTTGAGAGAGGCTGGGCAATGGGACCTACAATAATATACAGTATTTGAAAAAAAGTGTGTTTTTTTAACATTAAGCATGTCAACATATTATGTTACACCTAATACACCAAATAATGATATTTAAAAAGGCATCGTATGACCCCTTTAAAGAGTGACAAAACCAACCAAATTCTGTGATAGCATTGACAGGCTTTGAAAGCTGAGACTTTGTTTCATGTTAAAAGTAACAAGTTAATAACCACTTAATCAGAAAATTCAGCCGCTCTCGAGTCTGATGTTACTGCTTGCCAAACGTGTTTATTTTGGCCTAATTAGTAAAGGAAACTGTGTGTGAAGAATTTGCATATAAATCAAAAGGACAAATTAGGACAACTGTTTTAAATCAGGCTTTGTTGTATATTAGCATCATCTGAGGATTGAAGCCTTTAGACGCTTGCATAGAGAAAACTGAGCCTGAAGGGCCGAACAGAGCATGCTCAGTCCAGACTGTCGCTTTCAACAATCAGCTCCAAAACAAACTAATCTCCTCTGAAAGCGCATCCTCACATCCGCTTTAGAGACTTTGACAGTGCTTGTATAATGCGTTTATCTCTCTCTATGCCTCTCACTCATGACGTATCGGTCTGGGGTTTCAAGTGATGGCTTTCACCCAAATGAGCTCTAATGCTTCAGTCCCGGGCTTTTTAATTTGAAACGCTAAATTACAATTTTAAACGGTTTAAAATTAAAATGCTATTTTTAACCAGGAAGAGGAAATCGTAACTTTTGGGATTTGTTTTTACATTAATCTTTGACCGCCAGTGAAACCTTTCTTACAAGTACGCCACTGAATGTCATCATCATCATAATTTTTTTTTTTTTTTTTTTTTTTTGAATAACTAATCTATTACGTCTGTTTGAAGAACTTACTTAGTCAAATCTGAGCTTTTTTTCTGAGAGGTCTGAGATCTCTCTCTTTTTTATGATCTCATTTATATATATTTTTCTGTCCTACACTGAAAGAAAAATGCATCTAAATAAATATCTAAATTAAAAGGTTTTGTAAAAAAAAAAAAAATATGTAAAGCTATTAAAAATTATTATATGATGTGTTGATTAATTGATTGCATATCAGTTTTGGCTGAGAAATTATATGCCAAAATATAATTCCATGTTACTATTGTGTTAAATGAGAAAAGAACAGAATAGACATGACAAAAAAGTAGCTTTAGAAATATATATTTTGATTTAACAAAGAAAAAAGTGATTTATTATTATTTTATTTTTTTTATGAAATATGAAACTAAAAATGTCCGTAGGGAAGGCAGTAGGTGTGTAGTGCTTGGTCCCAGTTTTGGGTCTGTTTACATTTATAGCACTTATAGTCTAGACTGCATCATATAAAAACACATGCTGTCGTTGTAGGGAATGTCACAGGTTTGTAATCTCATAAATGTTGTTTCTTTATCAGCCTGACAGTTGCATATGAGCGCCTTCACTCCTCTCCTTCATTTGACTTGCCAAATTGCCAGTTGTGTGATAAAACACAAAAGGTGAAAGCATATGGCAAGATGAACAGGAAAGTCGAAAAGTCTAAGCATGCTAAACAGTATATTCTTGGCAGGCTTTGAATTCAATTACATGTTCAGAGAAAGTACATTATGAACACCTGAGATGTTGCTTTGTGTTAGAAGCCAGTCTGTTAAAGTCAAAGCATACTTGACTGCCCGAGTTGTTTGTAAGTGACCCTTTCTATGGTAGCAAATAAACCTCTCGCTCCCTCTGTCCGTCTAAGTATATTTTAGTTTACTATAAATGCTTGTCAGGACATTTCAGCTGTACACTTTAATATTTCAAAGACGTTATGCCATTAAATATACCGATGTACAGAAGTCCAGTAGGACATATTGGAAAATGCTAACTTTAGCCTGATAGCTGATAGCGAATGTCCTGCGCTAACCAACAAGCAAAACAAAAAAGTTTCTTTTTCCTTTAAGTGGGTTAAAAACTACACTTAGGTTTAGCTAATTGCATTTAATATACATTTAAATTGTAATAAATGTATTGCAATTAAAATGCAATCAAGTGTTAGAAAACATTACATTCAGTTTGTAATATTTACTTTATTTGCATACTATTCTTTACATGCTTTAGCAAAAGTAATTCTAAAGTTTACTTCTTTTTCAGGATGCATGTACATTAGGCAGCATTACAATAATGTTGTAAATTAACTATTGGTGATTTTACAAAGCAATGACAGCAGCTTTCGTGCTTGTATGTTTATGGTAATTACTCACTCAGATACAGCTATTTGGCCAAAATGAGTTCTTTTTCAGTAGGGTGCTGTCCTTTAAAAAAAACTCACAAGGTATTTTCAGAAATCTTGTTTGATTTGCTCACTGCATTAGGTCAGAATGAGAGAGCAAACACTGTTTTAATGAACATCTCGCTCAAGCATCGCAGGGCACTTCAGCACTTCCAGTAGAAGAGCATGAGACGGTCGAATGGCTTTAAAAAGCTCTGTGCCATCACAAAAGATCACAGAAGGACCTGTGTACATTTGGACAGGGCAGTGTTGTTTCACGAGTCACTTCCTCTGTCCGCTGCTGCATGTCTGACCTCGTACAGGACGCATTACTGTCAGATGAAATACTTCCACTCGGCCAATCCAGATGTTTGTGTGTAACCGAGAGATCCCTGCATTCAACACGCTTTCAAAATGAAATGTGCTAAGATTGCATCCGGTTGTGAATCTGTTATTATTTTATTATGTCTGTTGTGTGTATCGTGGCAGTTCAGAGATGAAACGTCTCTTGAGATCAAAGATTAAGGCTCTATCGCATCTGAAAATAATGTACCAGGCTAAAGCAAGAGTGAGATAAAAATACATTTATCTCGCTTCTACAAGTCTTTGAGCTCTTTTTTGTTTTTGTTTCCATGACTATTAATTGGAGGGAAAAAAAAAGAATCTGTATGTTGTGTAGAGTAATTAAACAGAAAATGTTAATGTTATGTTCAATTTAATATTGAGTGATGCACATTTTAGACACTGTTTTTAACTATTTTGGCCATCATTGAGTCTCCAATCAGCATGGTGGTGTTTTGTTCCTGAATTATTCAGCATTTTTAAACGAATTGGGTCAATGAATCAATAAGTTTATATCAATTCAAAATTTTCAACTACGTAAAAGTGTTTTACTCTTAATATTTTTAGCATACCTCTCTAATGCAGAAATAGCAAGATTAGTGTACTAATATGTGTTCCCGAAATCAAAAAGTCACTTGCATCATTCCTGAATTAAATGAATCAATGTTGATTTGCCGGCACCTGTATCAGAGATCTAAATGCATTCATGATATCTCTGAGCTGCATTTAACATTATGTGTAAATCCATCTAAACCCCTTCAGATGCAGATTTTGCTCCACTTCTGCAGAGCAGTGATGGATTTTGTTGATTGTTTTCATTCGACTCATTATCAGCCCTTTAGTGTCTTATTATGTAAATTGCAAGCATACATTTAATAACATCACAAGGTTAGAAAATTTGCTCTCATAAAGCAAAAAAAAAATGTCCAGAGAAATCGGTTTAAGTGGTAAACATAGCTCCTTAGTGGAAAATTTCTGTCACTGGTTTAGGCTTATTTTTTAACTTTAATACTGGCTCCAGTGAATCCTGCAGTGTGTCTTCGTTGTAGGTGTGAGAGAAAGACCACCCTAATGTTGTGCGTCTGTGTGCATCATGTTGTTCTCTGTCCTGTGAGACTGACGTATCTAGTTTGGTTTGCACTCTCCACGTGACACTCTCCTCAAACAGTGAGAGATCAGCACAGAGTGCTAATGCCTTCTGCAGAGAGAAGCGTCGCCTCACCAATCCTGTCGTCCATCCCTACGGGCCCAGCCAGAAAAATGAGCACTAATACCTGGTGACATTGTGCTCTGTGTGCTCATTAGCAGGGGGCAGCGTTTCAATCACGCTCTCCATCTGAGCTTGAGCGCAACAGAATGCCTAAAACAGCCTTCCTCTGCCAAGCCGACTACCGCGGTCTCGGGGAGGTTTTGTGTCGTTGTCTCCCGCGCTCCGGTGACTTTCAGACAAGCTGCTGAGCGCCTGGATGCTGCATCTTCTCCCTGTGATTTGTTTTGTGATTTTCTGATGAAAGCTATTATGCATTTGTGGATATTTCATTTGTCCCATTTACAGTATGTAACTGAAATTATTGTTCATATTTCCTGAAAGTGCATCAGTTTTTGCTCTTTTTTCTCGCTACATTAAAGCTCCCTCAGTGGAGAATAATGACCAGACATGCAAATACTGTATATGTTCAGTATAGTTAAAAAATGTACTTAAGCTCCGATAAATCTCATGAAAACATGAAGTCATTAACTGTATGCCCTATTTTATTTGTCTTTAACGTGTCACCTGAACCTGTTTTGCACAGACTCATTGAAAAGACAAGTGCTCCCTTAGAAAACAAAAACGGATTGAATTCTGTGCGGTTTCAAGAAAAGCGATGATGTGCGATGTAAATGCTCACAGTTCAGGACATTAAATGCCTCTTTACAATGGATTGCTCGTGGTTTGTAAATAGGATGAAGGCTTTTGTCCTGCTATAACATACTGTTTGGTCAATACACCACTGTAAGTTTGATGGCTGCAGAATTTCAGTAGATTCCAATGGAATAGTGTAAAATATTGAAAGAAACAACAACAAACTCAGATTTACAGAATGCTGGCAAAAAGAAAGGCACCAAATCTCTAAAGATAAGGCACTTCCCTCACTATTCCCAGAGACTGCGTTTGCTTTTTTCTCCTAAACCTCAGTCTGTCTTTACTACCCTCTCAAAACACACACACACACACTCACACACACACACACATCTCTATGGCCCTAACAGTGAGGTGGTGGACAATGTTTTGCTGCCTTTGCTATTCTATTTCAGTTTTTTCCTTATTTTGCTATTCAGCATTTTATTCTTGATATTTTCTTACAAATGTTTTTGGCAATTATCTTCAAGTGTAATGTCACTGGCACAGCTGCTTATGGGCTGCCACACAAATAAAAACAAGAAATAATTCATATGATTTTGTTGTTTTGTAATTATTTTCACTGCAGTAAAAAATCGTATATTGCACACGTGTCAGAATATATTGATCTATAAATACATGCACAATAACTATCTTGACTGTATACTTTCCTGAACACTTCCTCGTTCAGACATTGGTCAGACAAACAAAAATTCAGGTTTTTAAAAGTATGTTCTTATAGGATACAGTATTTGTAATCTGACATTATCAGACCCACGCTATCAGTTGCACTTCACAGCCATTTTCAGTGATAGTAAAATGAAACAATCTCGGTTGAATTTGTAGGTTTTTCACAGACTAATTTTTTATGAACAGTGTTTTAGTAGGTTTTGAAGATGTGATGATGCAAACCTGTCAGTGTCTTGCTCTAGAGTCATATTCAGATGCGTTCGCCCTTGTTACATCACAAACCCACATCCAAACGAAACGGTTTGGAACTTGGTTTGAATAAATGTTCTTTTTGATCTTAGGAGGATGCCTTAAGATATGAAACTTGCAGGATGCTTTAATGGTACAATAATGTGTCAAATGATCAAGGAAGTAAATTATTGTCTATACTTTTATCTGCCTGCCACATGTTTTATTAATATTGTTGAGACGTGGTTAGGTTTGGGGCAGGCAGAAGCATAGCAATAGGGCAGGAAAGCCAGGCTAATGTCATTATTAATATAACGGACCGATATATCTGCATCGAGCAGATCTGCAAGAACATGACAGTGGGACATGATGGAGATAAGATTGACTAAAGAATAGTTATGCAAATGCCAAACAAATGCCGCTAAAGTAAAATAAAATAGAAACAAGGTCCCCTGCCTGTCTGTTCTGGATTTACCCTATTGTGGATTATTAAAGATTATTTGCATTGTTCATTTGCATCTTCTCTGTGAGTTTAATTTCACCGTAGACTGACACTTTTGCTCATCCAGGCTGCATTTATTTAAAAAAAAAAAAAAAAAAAGTACAAAAATGTATTACAATTCAAAAGAATGGTTTTATATTTGAATACAATTAAAAGTATAATTTATTTTTGTAAAGAAAAGGTGGATTTTCATAAGCTAGAAAAGATTTCTATTTAAATAAAAGCAGATTTTTTTTTTTATTATTCATCAAAGTAAAAAAAAAAAAAAAAAAAAAAAACGCAGCACAACTGTTTCAAACATTAATAATAAATCAGTATATTAAGACACTGAAGACTACTGTAATGATGATGAAAATCTAGCTTTGATCCCAGGAATAAATAACATTGTAAAATATATTCATATAGAAAACAATTATCATAAATATCTCACAATATTACTGGATTATTTTCTGTATTTTGGATTAAATAAATGCAGTTTTGATGAGCATAAGAATCGTCTTTAAGAAAACTATCTTAATAATTCAAAAATCTATTAAATTTTTTCCTAAATTCTGTTTTACGGCACATCTATAAATAGTATAAATAAAAACATGGTTGAAAATATCTTATTTGCATGATATTCCTAAAAAAAAAAAAAAAAAAAAAAAATATATATATATATATATATATATATATATATATATATATAAATAATACAATTATTATTAGTTTGAGAATAGTTTGAGAATTTCTCGCTGCTCTAACATTTATTTCTGCTGTCAGATTTATCCCCAGTAAAAATGCTACAGTTATCATTGATATCAACATTAATTTAATCAAAAACTCAATATACTGTAACATTGTTAAATACCCTGTCCTAGGAGAAAGTATTTTAATCTTAAACAGTAATACACTTTAGCTTTAAATACTTCTTTACTTGCTCTAATAGCTGCGTTACAACCATGACAAAAATAATTTTGCAAAAGCAATTAGAGTTTTTCTCAATTATGCCACAATGTTATCCAGAAGATCATTTGTGATTTAAGAAATAAATGTCAACAGCTGGCAGGACTTATACATTACTCATGTCTACAACTCAGTGAGTATTAATAATCAGCTTCAATCAGATGAGCGGACTGAATGAATCCCTCTAGACTTCACAAAAATATCACACATCTGAGAATATAGAAATATATGTGACACGTCCTCTTAGCAGCTGGTTTGGGAGCTGATTAAGTCTCATAAATGTTAAATACTGTTATGCATGATAATGATGTTCCTCCGAAAATCAATTATTTTAGTCCATGACTAGGAACACTTATGTTGATTTCTGGAATATTTGCCGTCAAAATCATCTGAACAAAAATTGCAAATACAATTTACTATCAAGATTCAATTACTGTACCTCTCTATTACAATTTCTCAACGCCTCCCATCATTTCAATTGGACTTTTTCAGAGTTTTTCTTAGCCTGATGAGATGCCACTAATGTTTATGGCTACACTTAATCACACCGAAGGAGACGCTTGCCGTACCAAATCCATTCCAATTTGCCTCTCTGTCTGGACATACTCAATTTTGAAGGCCAATTATTTTCAGAGGGGGATAAAATCGTAACCTTTGAGCAACCTTCTTTTACAGTTCAGACAGCCTTGTACTCAATATAAAAATCCCACTGTGGATGACCTTATGTTTAGAAGATCTTTGTGAGAGCAGAGCCAGGTCTCTCCTACTGAATCTTAAGTAATTTTGCATTGGGTTGCATTTGCAATTCACAGCCAGATCCTCCTCTCCAGCAGTTTGGGAGCATGGCAAAATGGCATAGAAATCTAGCGCACATTGTTATTTTCTAATGTTTTCCCTTTAGATTGGGCACGGCCGGAGGTACAGGTGTAATTTGAGGGTCGGGGTAAAGACAACACTGATGAAAGCTAGTCATTGTTTCCACAGCATCCAACATGAATTACTGACACACTGTCACAGTGTCTGGGTTGTGTTCCCTGGGGTTCCACTAGATGTCCTCCTTTCTCACGGTGTCTGTCACCATATCACTTCCTGTTCCCTTATTTGGTCACCTTCCTCCTTGTTGTGTAATAGATTGTTCCCCACCTGTCTCCTGTTCCCTCATTATCCTTCTGTGTATTTATACCCGGTCTGTGTTACGGAGTCCTTGTTTAATGTCAGAGTATTATTCATGTCCGTCAATTCTTGTCTTGTCTTGTCTTGTGTTCGTGTCTTGTTTATGTGGATTGATGTGTTGGTTTTGACCCTGCTTGGACTGTTTACCCCTCTGGATTATCCCTTAATAAACGACTTATCTGCAATTGGTTCCCTCTCTGTGTTTTCCATAACACCGATTGTGACACACACCTCTTCTAATGCGGGAGATGATGATGACGAATATCTGTTAGTCTTAATACACACCATGTACTGAAAGAATGAAAGATTTTACTAAATATTTGTTAATTTATACTGTTTTCAACTCAAAAATAAATATGCACACAATGTAGTTATTTTAATATATTTTGCTGTTATTTATTGTGAGTACATTAATAAATAAAATCAAACTTACTAATAGACTAGACTAATACCAATCTTATTTGCGTAAGAAGTTGGTGTGTGACGAATTTTGGCGGATAATAGCCTATGCTTGTCTGTTGCATGCGGTTGCATGACATGAATGGATATTTAGTGTATTTTTTTGTTGTTGTTTACAACATATAACAACTGCAGATGAATTCGAACTTAATGAAATAAAGAGGAATTAAGCCAGATGCCGACTCCAGACCCGGACAGCATCATAAAGGCAGCTCAGTGATTTGCATTCATGTCAAGAAAAGGACCATTTACATCCAAATATAATTTAATGCGCACAGAACAAAACCTAGAAATGACCTGAATTGAATAATGTCCACTACTTTTGCTATTGCAGCAGAAATATAGTTGCATCTTCATGCATTTGCTGCTGCTCTAATCACAATTAAACTGCTTTTAATGATAGAAGGATTGTGACTTTGTATGTTTACTACAGAAATACTAAAATGTACTGACCAAATTGACTGGCTTGATTTGGCCCCACCAAGCTCAAACATCAAGCTACGCCTGTTTATACAACGCAGGGCTGTTGTGTAGTTAACTAAAACTGGCACTAAAGTTAAAGCCATAAACATTAATAAATAAAACAAACATTAACTGTGATAAACTAAAATAAGTACATAAAAACACACCAACGTCATGTGTTTAAATGCATTAGACATTCAGAAGGTGTCTGTGCTCATATTTATTAATGAGATCATATGATTTGAATTGGTCGTAACCAAATAATCTTCTGACCTTCTTTATTATATTGCTTGATTTTTTAATTTAAGTCCTAAAATGGAGGTAAACGAAACGGGCAGAAATGTTTCAGTCTCTGTGTGAATGTGTTATATAATCAGGATTGTATTTCTATAAGCCTCATTTGACGTTGAGAGGAAAATGTTTTCTCCGATTATGAAAAGCTTTGCTGTGTCTGGAGGGATTTGCTTCAGTGTGATTACCATCCTTGAAGCCTCAATTATTGCGAAAGGCCAGCGTTATCGCTGCATTAGGAATTTTAATTTCCCCTCTGAAACCGCAATTTATTGTATGAAGCAGTGCGTTTTAAAATGCTGATTTATCAGGACTATCAGAGGGATTGCAGGCGAGAGCACGGAAGACATGGAAAATCATCACAGTTCAGCAGGATCAAATAGATCAAACACATCAAATAGACTGCATTTTGCTTCACGGCGATGTGCCGAGCGTTTGGATTAAATAACAGTTCATCGCTGGATAAGAAAAGAAATGGAATCTGTAGAAACACCAGACTTTTACGTTTCTGAATCAATGTTACTTTCTTCTGCTAAAAAGATCACTGACTTCTCTTATTACTTCTTTCTTTGAGAAGTGTCCTTCAGCATCACATCTCTGATCTTTTGCTCTCTAGATGTGGCTCAATGTGCATCTGTGTGATTTTTCAGCTGGTGAATCAGGTAGGGAAAAAGATCATGGTTAAATGGTTATTGCACTTTCACATAAGCACAAATCAAGAGAACACCAAGCATGGTTTGCTTGAAGATTTAGTCGGCACACAGCGAAAACGACACTTATTTTAGCTAAATATTTCAATAGATGTCACTAAACTCCAGCTTACGTGTTTGCCATTGTTTTCTGCTTTTCTGTAACACAGACAAACTATCTGCTCATGCAAATAGTTGCAAAGGTTGGGAAGATAAAGTAAAACACTGCAGAAAACATAAAAAAAGCTGATTGTGGGATTTTACTCTTGATATCTGGCAACCACAACAATGAAAGCTTGCGGAGGCTTGTTAAGAATGGAAGATAATGCAAATGCCAAATTAAACTTAAACTTATTCAGGATAGATAACCAGCAGGCACATATATTCTTAATAAATCAAGAATAGCAGAAAACAGGATTTGAATATGATTAATCATGCAGTCCTGGAAAATGGTGCATCTGATGACTTACTAAAGCAGCAGCACACTTACTGTATCCCAACGACTCAAATGATTTGAGGAATCATTCATGTTTGGAGCACAAAGCTGAACTTTAAATCTTCACGTTACAGGTTTATTACAATTTAGCAGACACTAAACGTACAAATGTATCTAATATAACTACAATCATTGTATTACACAAGTGTAAGCTTCACAAATCAACAGTCAATCTTCAGCATAGTGAGGACTTTTGTGTTCCAGCTCGTCTGATGGAGAACGGTTCCTCTGCAGCTCTCTAGAGGCCAGACAGGAGTGGAAAGCACAAAGGTTTAGGAGATGGCCTCAATATGTGACCTGCTTCTGGCCCGAGGCTTTCATCCCTCTTCCAGAAGCAGCTCTGGCCCAGTGTGGGTTCAGATGGTCCAAGCCAAGACCAGCGCAGGCAGAGATATAGTGTGGAACAGGATGTCCCCACTTCCTCATCACATGCTGCTCTATCTATTATTCATGGCCTGGGTGGTGCTAAAAGGGACAATGTGTATTTTTTTTTTTTTTTTTTTTTTTACCTTACTAAAATAAAATGCAGAGAAGAGGCGGATCATCTTTGTTTCTGAAGGCCATACATTTTAATAAATATATGCTGAATTGTATGTCTGCACAGTCTTGTTATTTAAATATTAACAGCAGATATTTGCACTACAGCAGTCAACATTTGTAGTGGATCAAAACCTTTAATCAAAGATACAAATCAACACCCATTCTTATCTTTGGGACAACTTTGATGAACTTATTTGATCCACTTCAGATGTTGACTACTGTAAGTGTAGTAACTGTAGATGGTATTCACACATGAAACATGAAAATAGTATATTTTCTTAGCTATAGATGCTATTTACACAGTGCAAATAGCAATGGTTCTGTTTACACTAAGTGCACTATGTACAAATAGCAGTATTTGTACTACTTATTGCGAATAGTGACTGCAAAAAGTCTCTGCACCTCAGTATAATAGTACAGTACATTATAAAACAGAATGCTGTAATAATGTGTAAACTATAAGTTCTATTAAAATTATATCTTATTTGAAAAATAAAGCCCTCCCTATACCAAACCCTAACCCTTCCTGATAATTCATTTACTTCTTTTTGATTATTTCCTTAGTTGAAAATAAATGTCTTTGCCATCTTAAGTCGGTCGTGTCAAAAAGTCTGCACTACGCCACAAGAGCTGTTGTTTGATAGCCGTCTTTTGTAATGTTGTCTAGAGTTAGTGTAAATGGCCTCTGCCAACAATCCGGTTTATTTGCTATTTGTAAACAGACACTCTATTAAACATTTTACAATGTACTTTCAATCACACATAGATACTGATGTGATTTACTGTAGGTCAAAAATGCATAAATAACTCTATACATATCAAGCAAGCTGGAAGAAAAGACAAAGCAATAGTAACTACGTAATGAGAACTGTTACTCACACTTGTGTTGAAACTTTACAGTCGAATCCAGTAAGGATTTAAAGTACACTAGCGGTGCACATTCAATATAATTCAGCACAGCTCTTTTTACATGCACCAGCAGTACATTAGTTACCACTCCACAATACCCAATTCCCAATACCAAACTGCAAATAAGTTCTCATCGTGACATGTCTGTGTATCTGTATCTGTTTTGCTTCAGTTGCTCACTAGTGTTGTCACTGTCAGTGCACGCATCTGTGTGAAACAACACTCGCACCGCTAGCTGCTCCAGCACTGCTTCTTGATCACTAGTAGATGTTCCTTCTGTACTTCTGATGTCCGTTGTGATGCTTATTGTGTGTCAAATCAGACCTGACATTATAACTATGCATTGTGGAATGGATAATGTTATGTATAATTTGTACCAGTGCGTAATGCATCAGATCACAGATGGAAAATCAACATAGTCTCTTCGTATAAAATCAGGAAACGTCTCAATGCACAAGCTCTGCTGCTGAACTGATGATCCAAATCAGATCACTTTTAAATTAAATGCTTAACTAAATGCTTTTATCCAAAGCGACTATCCTTACTATCCTTTATTTTCCTATCATAAATAAAGGATTGCAGTCACTACAGTGAACCAAAGATCCTTCTGCAGGCTCCTCGAGTGTGTGAGCTTTTGTGTGTGTGGCTGTGTTCACGGAAAACAACTCGAATACCAAATTGAGTACTTTTTTGCCTCGTCTTGTTCTGGAATGGTTTGAAATCACCTTAATTTGTTAATTGAGTATTGATTGATTTTCTTTGCCATTTGTTGTTAATTGAGCTGCTGTCACTTTAAGACCTAATGCATGGAGCCAATATACTGAAACACATCTGATTTTCTCCCAGCTGTTTACGTGCACTTAAGACATAACTGTGTGTATTTACATAAACACTCCCATTTTGACACATAATTGTGCATATTCAACCAATCAAGTACAAGTAGATGCCAAAAAGCTCAGTTACCAAACTGAGATCTTCCGCTGCTAATTGCATTTGAATTGTAGGTCCCACTTTATATTAGGTGGCCTTAACTACTATGTACTTACATAAAAAATAAGTACAATGTACTTATTGTGTTCATATTGTATTGTAAAACACTTTTGCTGCTATTGAGGTGGGATAGGGTAAGTAAGGTTAGGGAGAGGGTTGGAGGTATGGGTAAGTTTAAGGGTGGGTTAAGGTGTAAAGTATGGGTCAACAGTGTAATTATAAATGTTATTACAGAAATTAAATACAGATGTAATTACATGTCGTTTTTTTTAAATATAAGTACAATGTAAAAACATGTATGTACACAATAAGTACATTGTACTAAATTATTAATTAAAATGTAAGTACATACTAGTTAAGGCCACTTAATATAAAGTGGGTCCGGATTTTATACTGCAAGGCTTAAACATTAATGCAAATGATAAACTTTACATTTGGAGTGATTATTTTTTCTGAAATTAAATAACAGCTGGATATAATAGTTTAGTGCCTGTTGTTAATTATAAACTCTAATATCTTTGTAATGTGCCAAATGAGAGTGTTCTCTGTATAGTCCACAGCATGTTAGGAGAGATCTTTTTTTTCCTTAAAAAAAAAAACAAACTATCAGTTTCGGCATCAGCAGATATCATTCTAAATAATCTGTTAATGGTTTTGCCTGAAATATTTAGTATGAGTGCATCCCTGATGTTTAATATTTGGATCAAGGTAATGTCAGTAGGTACATTCTTGAGACGTGAGGATACTTTAGCCTGCATAGCACTGCAGGATCATGCTACTTTGACATTTATATAAACCTGACTGGTTTGTACTTGTAACAACAAGCTGGTATGTACTGATTTAAAGATAATGCATATGTACAGTAATAATTATTGGTCTGATGACATATGGAGTACAACATATTTGCAATTGTTTAAATGAAAATGGCTGTTTTCATTCTAGTTCTCCTAAAGTCCTGACAAAAATACAATAATTTATCATTTTTTCTCCTTACTCTCTCGAAGCGTGCCTTGGCAAGATTTCCACCCTAATCATTCGCCGATATCTGGGAGGGGTCTGATAAGTGGGATATCCTGTAATTACGTTTCTGTGTGTTTGAGTTGTTTGAGTTGCACCGGAGAATTGCTCATCAGTGGGAATATTGTCAGCGTTGGTCAAACACTTTCCTCATTCTAGATTGAGATCAATACTTCTGTCACCTTTGCTACAATCTGTCTCCAGTTTTTCCTGATACACTCTGCGGTTTGCCATGAAGACCACAATAATTACAGTGATCACATGTCCCCACATCCGGAGAAAGTGTATGGTGATGGATGTCAGCCCAAAAGCCTTTTTTCTCTTTTGATACACCCTCTGGTATGCAGATAATTGGGATCGCTCGGTTTCTTGTCACTGGATTTAAAGGATTACCTTCCAATTCAACAGCCGGCCTGAGAGAGATAGGAAGAATAGGAAAACTCATTAATGCTGCTGATAAATATAATTCATCTCAGATGAAGGTGTCACTGCCCTTCAGAAGGGGAATCATAATGCTAAGATTATATATATAGACTTCTGAATCAAAAATGGGTTACTCCTCATCAACCTATATGGTCTTACTGAGTTTGTTTGGCTAAAATCTGTCATTACTCAAAATAAAAGACATTAAATGAAATAAAATAAAATATTTTAAAATACTATTTTAATGTTTTAATGTATCAACTATTTGTCATGGCAACATTTCTCTTTTTTTGTTTAATGTTGAAGCACAAAAATAACTAAAAGTAAATAAACTAAAAAAATAACTACATCAAAACTATGTAAATGTATTAAAAACAATGATAAAACATGCAAAAAAAAATTACTTAAACCTTAACTAAAATTTAATAAAAGCAGAAAAAAATAAAATAATTAAAAATATTAAAGGGGTCATATGATGCTTTTTTAAAGATCATTATTTTTTGTATTTGGTATAACAGAATATGTTGACATGCTTTAATGTTCAAAAAACACATTATATTTCAAATACTGTACATTATTGCAGGTCCTCTATGCCCCGCCTCTCTCAAACTCATTGTCCCTCCTTCTGACAAGCGCAGTCTGCTCTGATTGGCCAGCCGACCTAGTGCATTGTGATTGGCTGAACACTCATCGGAAATGTAACACCTCTTTCCATAACAGCATAAATCTCCCTGGCATGGCTGCTTTAACACTAACTATGGTTACTGAAACCACGCCTTCTTTCTTTGCGTGAACAATTTGGCGGCATTACGCTAATATTTCCACTTAGTGATGTAGACGTGGGGGCGTGTTTGATTGAGCCGTTTTAGGGGGCATGGCAAAGTCTTAACTTCGATAGAGAATATCTCTTTGGATTTGAGACTTTAGTTTTCGTAACTTCAGGGATCTTATCCATGCACAATCAGCTTGAAACACTACAAAGAGAAAGGAAAACGTGAAATTGCATCATATGACCCCTTTAATAAAATTTTAAAAAATCCAATTCAAAATCATAACTAAACTTATAATAATTTATCAATGACACTAAAACAAATTCAATTTAGCCTAAAATAAAAAATACTTTTATCAGAATAGATTATTAAATAACATGTTTATCGCAAGAAAGGGACTTGATGAAGTTGTCTAAACAGCAGGTCATACGTATCCACTGGCATAGAGATGAGATTTCAACAACATGCAGAACGCAGGGGATTGTGGGATTGAAAGCAAAGGGAAGCAAGCAATGAGAGAATCAAAAAGCTGAAAAATGCTCAACTTTATGCAAATTAGAAGCAAAAAATGGCAGATTAAAGCCAATCACCGTGAGCCGAATAAGGCAAGCCAAGCTTTGTGTTACTGCTGGATTTAGTGTTTAAAGCATTAGTTCATGCAATTTTTTTTTTTTTTTACATATATTTATATTACTATGTTTACAGTTTTTAATATACTGTTTATAAAATGTGTGTGTGTGTCTATATATATATATATATATATATATATATATATATATATATATATATATATATATATATATATATATATATATATATATATATATATATACAGTACAGACCAAAAGTTTGGAAACATTACTATTTTTAAGTTTCTTCTGCTTATCAAGCCTGGATTTATTTGATCAAAAATACAGAAAAAAAATGTCATATTATGATATATTATTACAATTTATGGATGGAGGATGGATCTACAAATTTGTATTTACAACAGTTACAGTAGTTAGAAATTACTTACCTACTCATGGTTACAGTTTAATAAAAAATTAATGTACTGTAATGCACTATAATAGTCAACAATCATGCTGTATTATGCTGTATTGCACTCCTTAATACCTTAATTTGGTCAATTATTTTTTGACCCATACATTCTGTAAGGATTGTGTTGACATTTATGTAGTACAAAAAAGGGTGAAGGGTTACTGTGGAGCAGAAAGTCTGGGTTTGTGGGTAACCAATCCACGTGAGGAAGGGTAAGAACAGAAGACTGCTGAATATCTTGGGAATCCCTATTGCACAGGGCGACACTGGCGTAAATGCCAAAGGCTCACCATTCCCTTCAGGTTTGTCTTGAATAGAAGGGGTTTTGTATGAAAATAGAACAGACTGGCCAATGAGGAAACACCCTCGAGAGGCCATCATTATTCCCAGCACGGAGAGCTATATCCATAAGTCTCTGGAAGCTGGCAGGTGCCTCATGAAGCCTGAAGGGAAGAACTTAAGTACACTGCCAGTGACCTCCTGGTGTACCAAACACCGCCTTTTCTTTTGCATCATCTGAAAATCTCATAATGCCTCTCATAATCTCTCAATCATCTTATCTCAAGGCATGGGCTGACTGTCAAAGGCAGCTGGTGTCATTTGGCTTTTGGACATTGTTAGGAAAACAGAAGGTGCCATCGGGTTTCAGAACGATGACTGTGAGACTGCTTGAGCGGCCCAGTTACTGCGTATTATCTCTGATTATATTGGTAGGGCAGCTGCCTCATGGTTACCCTAGAATATCATTATTAATTTAATTAAATCTGCCTAGGGAGGTGTAAGAAAGCACTTCCTTGAGATGCAGTGTTTGGCTTGATGAGAGCTGGCCTGTGTTTCTGCTTCATTGCGAGGTCAGCCAACTGTTATGGCAGCAACACCCAGCATTTCATCAGATTCATGCAGTGAAACTGTTCCTCTGTCCTCTGGTTTGTGCATTGTAGTTAGAAACATCATCTATTACATGACACATTGTAGGTAAAATAATCAGACTGCTTTTGATTACTTTGAGATTACTTTTGACCTAACTCATTTTTCACCAGTGTTGGAAGTAACATGAGTTACACAATCAGATTACTTTTTCAAGTAACTAGTACTTTGTATTTCCATTTATTCACTGATATGTCTCTTGTATTCATGTTGAGAGAAATTGTGGGTGAGGTACAAAGGCCATTTCTTCAGCCAATACTTTCAGAGGCCTATTCATTTCACGCAAAAATAATGTAATGCATTATTTGCCATGAAAAGTAACCACGTAACGCTAATAGTTACTTTTTATGGGATAAAGCCACATTGTATTGCATTACTCTCAAATGTATGTTTCCCCAACACTGTTTATCACATAATATTGAATTAAATTATAAGAATGAAGTTATAAAAATTGAACAAGAATGAGTATATTTGTTGAAGTGCATTAAACAGCAAAGTTTACTAAACTTCCTAAACTTAGGGGATGTTTCTAAACTGATGAAAAATTTATTAAATCATAAAAATGTAAACTTTTAAAAAAATTAATACTTTAAAATAAAAACAATAACTTAATGCTAAAAGCAGGAACGTTTTATTTATTTATCTGCACGTTACAGTGACCATTAACTGACATAAGAGAATGATGAACATGCATATGTGTCAAAATATAAATGTAAATATTAGTAAAGAAATCCAGGGGGATTTCATGTGAAATGTAATCATGTAATCCATTAAAAAAGTAACTGTAATCGGATTAAAAGCATATTAATCGAATCACAAATATACAATTCTTTAAACCTGATTGAACAATCCAGAGATGTAATCAGTTACTACCCAGCAATGACTGTACATCACTGGTCCCCTGCCACAAAGCTGAGAAGTTAAAACTGCCATTGACATTTTCAAATTTCTGCGTTCGAAAGCGGAAGTCTTAAATGGTAGTCTAAAATAACTTCCGCTGAAGCTTGTGTCAACGGCAGTGGCCATAGCATGGGACTGTTGCTCTATGGAAAACCTTAACATCGAATTTTTACAGCTATTTAAACCTAATAATTTTTTGCTTTTAAAGACACATGGCCAGTGGAATTTGGAAAATGCCAGGTTATTAGACGTTACAAACTTCTCTTAACAGCACTAAGTTTTTATAATGATGTGTCATGCATGAGATGCTACAAGAGATGCAAGACGTGAGAGCAGCGGTCAAACACATCCATCGAGTGCATGTTTGTATAGAAATAACAACGGAAAAACTCAGGCATGTACTGGCATGAAAAACATGTAAAAAACAACTTCTACTGTATGTTTGATATCTTATGTTTGCATGATGGTGACAGGCTGAATGTTGATGCTATTTTCATTTACTGGTAATAATCGCCTAAAAACCAAACATTTTTCAATGTACAGTGGCTTTATGCTGCCAGAATCCTGCCTACAACATCTGCATTCCAGTGCAGTGCTTTACCAACAAAACAAAACAGCTGGAAATACTAAGCAGGTCTGGAATTAAGGTGGATCATCACGTCAAAGATGAATCTTAAAGCTGTTTACTTGCACTCGTAAATGAAAGCAAACAAGCGTGACAACTAGATGCATCAGCAGGTGTACAGGCATCTGGTCAAATTCCCTCTGGGTCCCGAGTACATTACTTATTGAGATATGCATTATTCACTGGTGTGTGTGTGTGTGTGTGTTGTCTGAGGTTGGCACAGTCCCTTGCCATCAGCCTGGCAAAATGCTGAATTCATTGGGAGGAGGAGATCTGTTTTAGGAAGTACACCAGCAAAGTGAAAGTGTCACTTGCTTATTAAATCATGCGGCGATGGGCCGCCAGGATCAGACCGCATTCACGTTCATGTTCATGTAAGGTGACAGAGTTTAAAGCCACAGCTGCTGGAACAGAAGGAAATCATCATGATGTCAGACATGAGAGGGCAGAGATGACAGGCAGCCGATGCCCTGCTGTACTGTGTGACTGTAAGGAGAATGTTACACCCTAATCCATACTGTTATTCAGCGAGGATTCGGAGAAATCAAGGTTCTCAGCAATCATAACACATACAGTACTGTCTCATGAGCCGATGAGGTATGGAAGTAGCAACATGTTCATTGCAGTTTACTTTCTAAGGCAGATGCTTTAGTTAGTGGGACCTCAGGATGCTTGGAGGTCTCGGACCCTCTCGATGGAAGTCAAACCCATCTCAAAGAGGCACAAAAATACTTTCACAAACTTTTTCATTAAATGTTCCCTCCTGGTGGAACGACCTGCCCAACTCAATCCCAGCAGCTGAGTCATTATCCATCTTCAAGAAACAACAAAAAATTATTTGTTCCATCTTTATTTGACCCTCTAACTCTAGAACTTTCTATTCTATTTTAATGCCGCGTTTCCACCGCAGGAACTTTACCCAGGAACTAGGGACTTTGGCCTGGTACTCGGTGTGTTTCCAACGCAGGAACCAGGAACTAAATAAATTTCCGGGTAAAAAAATGCCCCTCAGAAAGTCCCTGCTGGCAAGGTGGTACTTTTCAAAGGTCCGGAACTTTCGGGGGCGGGACTTTGGCGCTAAACATGATTGGTTGAGCCCATGCAGCATTGGTTGAGTTCAACAACCATTTATTCGGATCATTTTCAAAATATTACTGTTATTGTGTCATGAAATGTAATTTTAAAAGTATTTCAGGCGAGAATGTAGTTGTTTAAAAATCAAATCTGTGGTTTATTTATAAAGACAGCGCCTATTTATAAATGTGTTTCGCCGATCTCGGAGACGGTGAGCTCCACTCGATCAGCGGGAGCTCAGTGATCATCTATCCGCCGAGAGCAGCCTCACCTCGGATAGTTCTTCTGATATGTGCCGCTGGCTCTTAAGTGGTTAAACACACAATATAATTTGTTTTGGGTAAATCTTAACTGGTTATCTTTAGTTTGTATTCAATTTATATATATGATAAAATTAAAATAAAAAAGGCAAATGTATATAATCGTTTCATTGTAATGGCTGTACAGTATATATACACATAACCCTGATCTAAGTACATTTCTGCAGCTGTTATTATGTTTAAATGAAAACGAAAGTAGGCAGTTGTATTTGATATCCTATTTTGTTTTATTGTAAATGTACAGAGAGGAAAATAGGAGTAGCCAAGACGAGCTGACTGAAGTTATCAAGTACGCTGCTGTTTGCAGATTTACCGGATTTGTGTCGTCGCGGACATCACACTCCCGAGTCAAATGCACAAAGTCTGAACTACTGAGGATGCACATCCAAAATCAGCGTACTTGTATTGAGAGACGTGCGCAGACCTACGTCACCAGTCTATTTGCCTAATCTTCCCGGTACTGTACACCGCGGTGGAAACGCAGAAAGCAACAGGTCTGGGGGAAAAAAAGTTCCTGGTACAAATGTTCCGGGTAATTTCAGTGGAAACGCAGCATAATTCTACTGTATCTATTAATCTTCTTTTTTATAAAAAAAACACTAGCTTACTTTTTATATTCTATCTAGTTGTTTTTCCTCTCTTTCTCTGTGTATGTACATTCAGTATATATATATATATATATATATATATATATATATATATATATATATATATATATTAGGGCTGGGTATCGATTCGATTCTTCATTCGATTCTCATTTTTATATATATTTTTTAAATTACATTCTGTGATTTTAGATTTAATACAAAGACTGTTGATATTTCTAAAAATAAACAGGAAACATCAGTTAACAAGTGGTGAATTTATAAAAAAGAAATTAAGAGCCACAGGCCTGTATTTTAAAACTATTCTTTTTCCTTCTTCTTTTTTCTTTTGTATAGGGTTCTTTTTTAAACAATAATAGGGCCATATAAAATGCTCTTATTTTTTCTGGTAATAAGATGCAGGCATAAAACATTAATTTAATTGATCCTAATCAAATGGGGGAAAAATGCAAACAAACTTTTTAACTGTTAAAATTAAAAAGAAAACAAATGTGATTATACCTTAAAAAATAAAATGTTGTTAATGTGAATTAGTAGTAATAGAAGAATTGTTGTTACATTGAGTCTTAAGACTGCTAAATGGTAATATATTTCTGACAGTTTCTTGATGTTAAACTAAACTTTTATTTTGACGGTTTGCCATGGGGAACTTGCAGCTGCTGTGTATGTGATATGATGGTAGATTTGTCAAATTAAATGATAAAATGAAGTCACTAATGAAGTGACTCTCAGAGCAGCTGGAGATGATATTCATGTATTCATGTCATCATTAGACGACAAAGGCTGAAAACACTGGAGAAGACTAATGAAAAGATTCATATTAATCAGATCTTGTTTTAAATGTTTGCTGAAATAAATACCGCAAAAGAATGATTCGCGACTTTTGAGAATCAATATTGTATCAATGTAATTTTAAGAAATGATTATTGCGAAATCATTTTTTTTTTTTTTGCCCAACCTTAATATATAATATTGCTATGTGTACTAGGCTATTCGAGACTTGTCATTTGCACTCACATATTGTTGCTATTTTGTTATAATTGCCTCTATTGTCCTCATTGGTAAGTCGCTTTGTATAAAAGCATCTGCTAAATGACTAAATGTAAATGTAAGTGAGCGAATTCAGGAGTGCTGTATTAGCCGACAGGAATTAAGCTCAACTGAGTCCAGCAGCTCAAAGGGATCCCTCTGAAGGCCAGCCAGGATGCTAGAGAGATCCTAGGAGGGCACAAGTGGTGGTCTAGGTAGATTTATCCTTCTGGCACCCCTCAGAAACCTGACGATGAGACCGAACTTTTCCATGGATGGGCCGCTCCATTGTGATACACTAAATACACTTTCAAGGTGGAGGGTGACAGCCTTCGCTCCGACCCTTCTTCCAGGAAAGAAAGCACTACTCCATTTGTGCATCTTTAGGGATCTTCTCAGTGAGAATAACACCAGATTGCAAACAGACTCCACTTCAAGTCAAAAGCTCACCTCATAGAGAGGGTTCTGGCCTGGTGGGAGATAACTTGTTAGTCTGCCGTGTTCCGTGATCTGAATGTGGGTGCCATAGGTGCCGAGCCTCTGAGAAAAAGGTCCTTCCTCAGAGGGATGTGCCAGGAAGGGGCTGTGACGAGCAGCATGATTTTCGGTCCGGGAGGGCAAATATACAGCCATCTTCGTGAGGAGAGAGAGGCATGATCGCAGTGCTGCCATGTTGACACACTCACAAGTGAACACATAAACAATCCACAAACGCTGCTTCAGCGAGCTGGATGCCCAGAGAATAGGAAGTGACCACAACCAGAAGGCACAGTTCAGAAACTGCTCTTTTAAATGAAGCACCGAACTGTGTTCATTCACTCGACTCCTAAGCAAAAATCTGCTGAGTGGATGCACCTGTCACCTATTTATACCTGTGTGCACAGCGAGTGGCTAAGCATGCAGAATCCACTAGCCTCCCTGTCGTGAATCCACTAGCCAAATTTTATTGGCATTTTTCTTAGTTTAGAGAGGATTCGGACTCCCGAGTAAGACTCCATAATGTTGAGTCACAACATAACTCGTAGTGACCGACAAATAGACAACCTCTCATATGTGTAAATATCAAGAACATTTTGATTATCCATTTTATAACCCCTTTAAGCTCTTTACGTGGTTTTGTTTATATAAACGTATTAATAAAATAATATGTTTAGCTTGATTTGGTGAATTTTTTATTTTTTATTTTATTTTATTTTTTATAAATACCAGTTAATTTAAATGTTACTATTTCCAGGTAAACATATTTCTCTGAAAGATTATTTCAACATATACTGTTATTACATATTATATCCTATTCCAGTGTTATGTCCGATTATGACCTTTTATTCCATCTTCTTTCCATTGGTGAATAATGTTTGCCTTTTTATCTAGTTTCATTAAGTTTAGCTCTGCCTCAATTTCAAATGATAAATGTGTAAATTAATTAATCTCCTCCCTTTGACTAATGCCATCGCTGTGCAGAACATGAAGTAGAATAACACATTGGACAGACCTTTTCATGTGTAATATTGCTCAAGAAACTGGCAATTATATTTTGACTGTTCTGCTCCATTTAGAGTGGTCCAGAGCACTCTTAGGTTTGACATGTGCTTATGTATATATATATATATACAGTCTGTCCGAGTTTATGCCCTTGCTCATGTGATCTACCCAAGTAGAACATGTTCATGAATCACTATCATGACAACAATTTATTGGAAAGATGGAATTCAGTATACAGCACAAAAATAAATATATAAGGAATTTTCTGTAAGCAAGTAGTTTTGGACAGGAAAGACCACAAGTGTAACGAGGTGAGAAGGAAAGTTGTTATACTCTGTGTGAGCAGTCAGTAGGTTTTAGTCTAATATGATAATAGCATCTTAGAGAAAATACATTTTTTGAAAAATGTTAGAATGTTAGTTTTGTTGTGTAGTGTTGAATGACAGAACACTGTAAACATCTAATTAATTGCAACATTGCAGACAGTTATAAAGCATGGCCAATCTCAACAGTGTGTGGATGGGGTTTCTCTGTTTGTATACACACTCGCTCTTCCACAACCAGTTTCTTCTCATTATTTTAATATTATGTTCGGGACCACACCACAGAAATATAGAAATCAAGCAACAGACAGAAGTGTCCTTCATTGTGGTTGCAGCTGCAATAAAATTGGTTAATATGAAAGGGACACCTTATTAGAGAATTAGAATTAGAATTAGAGTTTGAATGTTCCAGAATCCAGAAGCACATCCTACTCTATGTATAAATCACACTCCTTGATGCTTTAAAATAGAGACTTATAGTAAGACTTTAAGTGTTGGACAGTAAAAAAGTATTTTCACTTCATTACTGTACTCAAGTGCATTTCTCTTGTATCTGTTATGCCGAACCAAAGAAATCACCACTGCCTCTGAGACAAAAGAACGATGTCTGATTCGTTGAACTGGTTCAGGAATCACACTGAAAGATTCATTTGTGAATCAGACTGAAAGGTTTTTATTTCCACCACTAAAAACTTTAAAGTGTTAAGAGCTGCAAATGCAATATTTTAGAAAGCACATGTTGTATTTCTCCATAATCACAAACTTATTAAGAGAAACTCCAGGATCTGAAATGGTTGTCAAATTCTGTGTAAAGATACCAAATACTTATTCTGCTAAAATGATTGTCAATTAATGCAGAGCTGGATTTGTCTTCAGTTTGATTGATCCTAACACTGCAATGCTTATGTGACATCAACAAATGCTTATGTTGGCTAAAAATGATCCTTAAAAAAAAATCATTATTTACTTACTCTCAAGTTGTTCCAAACCAGATACAGCAGATACAGCATAAGATATTTTGAAGGATGTTTGTAACCAGTTATTATTATTATTTATTTTTTTCATACAGAAATCAATGGCTGCTGGCAACTGTTTGATTATCAACATTCTTCAAAATAAAATTTGTGTTCATCAGAGGAAAGAAACTCATACAGGTTTGGAACAACCAGAGGGTTAATAAATGATGACACAATTTTTATTTTTGGTTGCATTATCTCTTAAAGAAATGTTTCATAGTTGCTCTGCCAGTCAGTGTATGTTTCAATGTGTTTTCTAATACATAATAATACAAAAAGTGTTTATTTGCTCCAGAATCCTGTAAAACGAGTTCTCTGTTCAGTGCGTTAATTGGATGTGTGTTTTCATGTAGTACGTTCCCTTTGGAATAATTGAATGGAAACAGCAGTCTCGTGAGACCAACTGTGGTGAAACAATTGACAGCCTGTCGAGAAATCCAGAACCACAGGAAGCTTGTGAAAATCAGGAGAGACTGAGTTTGACATCTGTATTTTTGTTCTACCACTTCATTTGCACCTTCATTCTGACAACTCACTTTAGGAAGGACTCTGCTATGTGCGTATGTTGTTCCTGCAGCTCTCTGAGCTTTAATAGAAATATATCAAATATGTTTACATGCATCCTAATAATCTGGTAATAATCCGATTTATATCTCAGTCAGACTGAAAGCACTTAAATCAGATTAAATTAAGTAACACCCTGCATGCATGCTGAGTGCTGTTATGCCACTGTACTTATGTTTATTCACAGAAAAAAAATGTTCGGTATAGTAAACTGTTCCTGATAGACACACACACACACACACACATATATATATATACATATAAATGCCAGTTCTGCTTGTGGTTCTAGTAACTGTTGCACTGACATATCCTTTTGAATAAATGTAATGCACATTTTTCTGATACTTGGCAAATTTAGGGGAACCTACTGTGTAAACAGTGCACTTTATGAATCTGCAGTCAGATTGAATTCCTCAATTTTATCATTATTTTAGCATATTTTTTTTCTTAAAACTTTTTTTATATTTCAAAATGTCAAAAATAGGTCTATAAAAATACTAATACAATTTACTTAATAGTAATTAAACTGGATTTAAAAATGCACCTCATTTGCTATTAAAGAAAAAGAAAGGATTGTTTTTCATGAAGAATAAAGGGCTAAGCACACATCAAACCCATCATCCATTGTTTTAATGTGCAATGAAGGATTACAGCCCAATAATTCCATAAGCAGATGTAAAAAGAAAATTTTGGTACTTCAAGTAGATGAACATTGTATCATTTTTATTAAATATTTTGTTGAGCTGAGGAGATTTCTCAGCGGGACCAATTCTCACTGTGAACTAGTTGCTTATTAGCAAGCCTATTATCAACATATTGACTGTTTTTAGTGCTTATAAAGCACACATTCTGCATGACAATACTCTATATCCTTAAACCTACCAAATACCTACATTTAACAACTACTTTAATAACCATTAATAAGTAGCAAATTAGGAGTTTATTGAGGCAAAAGTCATAGTTATTGGTTCCTTTTCAATGGGTCACTCTTGGCGTCACGTCGGTGACCGACGAATTGCACTTCAGGCTGCACTACCCCACTGTTGTGCTACAAGTGGCCAGGGGACCCCTGGTGGAGCAGTCGGTTGTTATGCATTTGTGTCCTAATACTGCCTCCACATGGCAGGATGAACCATGCCTCCTCTCCCGGGTCTGTAGGTAATCATCTGGCCAATGATTCTGGATGCGATGTTTCAAGCTATACTCCCGGGAGACTGGTGACTCCATCCTCGTATGGTCCAGCTGATTTGGAAACATTTCAGAGCCACTCAGGTTAGGGCTGCACGATACTGGGAAAAAATGACATTGCGATATTTAATTTTTCTGCGATATATATTGCGATATTTTTTCTTACAAACCAAAATGGGGTGAGCACACTTACATTCTCATTTTCAATGATTTAAACATCGACACAATTGTGTCAATTGATTAATATGCACGAGGGAGAGAGAGCAAGAAAGCGCTCGTGTTGTTTGAAAATGGCTCTCTCTCTCTCTCTCTCTCTCTCTCTCTCTCTCTCAATTCAATTCATATTGCTTTATTGGCATGACATACAAAGGTACATATTGCCAAAGCATTGTAGATAGCACAATAGAAACAAACAAAACTAAAATACCTATATATTCATAAGAAAAAAAAAATTACATGCAAAATAAATCAATATACATTTCTATAAACATTGATGGTACTTCTAATGTACAGAGAGTCTGTCTCTCTCTCGCGCGCCATCTCTCTCCCTGTCTCTCTCTCGCGCGCGCTCTTTCTCTGCCCTGTTAAACTTGCATGTGTTTTCAGTCCTGTCAATTATAAACTTTCACTCTATGATGGTTAAGCTGTGCAATTAATCCGCGAATCACATTGGTCAAGGGCCGGGGAGCAGCTGGCCCGTACAGTTAATGAATAACGGATCAATTACGACAGCCTACATCGCACTTCCTGCGATGTGACTATCGTGGATTCGTACATCGCTTTATCGATGCTTGAACGACACATCATGCAGCCCTAACTCAGGTAGACCTGTTTGCTTCTCCAGAGACCTCTCACTGCCAGTTGTTCTACTCTCTGTACAAGGCACTCGGCACGAATGCACTGTACCTTCTCGAACAGATGACCTACCCTAAGAGGTAGTGGACACCATCCCGTCTACGAGACACGCTTATGCCTTGAAGTGAAACATGTTCATTGAGGGTCGTGCTTTCCTTTTAGCAGCCGGCTGGAGCTGAGGCTGTCTCCCGCCACCCTCAAAGTCCAGGTTGGCTGATTCCCAGGTAATCCTAAGGGTCCCAGCATAGCTATGTGCCCAAGGTTCCCGCTACTCACTTTAGGGATCTGGTGGTGATCCTGCAATCGCTTCTCTTGGAAGAGGCTGATTCAGCCCTAGCTCTGTCCCGTCCAAGCCTTGAGATTCTAAGTAGACCGGACACAAAGCTTTGGGACCTCAGACCAGCTCTTTGTCTGTTACGACAGCAGAAGAAGGGGAAGGCCATCTTTAAGCAGAGGGTGGCCCACTGGATTGTGGATGCCATCAACCTGGGTTATCAGGCATAAGCTGTGCCCTGTCCGCTCAGGTTGCAAGCACATTACTTGAATTGTTGCATCCTCCTGGGTGCGGGCTCGTGTCACCTCGCTGAAAGATGTTTGTAGAGCTGCGAGCTGGGCGACCCTCAACACATTTGCTAGATCCTATAGCTTTCGTGTGGAGTCAATATCCTCCTGTGTTCTCACCTTAAATGGGTAGAGGCACTGAGAGGCCCTGGTTAGTGTCGGCTTGCTAAAACCTCTCCAGAGAGTCCGTATCATAGACCCTGTCAAGTTTCTCTGTCTCCTTGGCAGCCAAACTAAATTGGTAGTGGTTGGTCACTACCAATTTAAGTTGAGAGTGACTGACTGAAATGGAACGTCTCAGTTATGTATGGTAACCCTCGTTCCCTGAAGGAGGGAATGGAGACGTCACGTCCCATCGCCACGGCTGCTGTACCACCGCAGAGCGGCCGGGTCACCGGCTCGGCTCTGAAGCAAAAACCTACTATGCATTGCACCTGCTGCCTTCTTATACTCATGCTATACTCATGCATGCTGCAATAATTGCATGCCAATGTGCATTGGCTCTTTAGTTTACACTCAAAGTAGATTGGTCTATCAAAGCAATATCCCAATTCGTCAGTCACTGATGTGACGTCTTTGTTCCCTCCTTCAGGGAACAAGGGATACCATATGTAACAGAGACATTTGTTAATATCCAGATTTGGAACTAAAAATAAAGTGTGACTAAACTTCAATTAAATTATCACTACTAACTAACTATTAACTATGACTCTTGCCTCAATAAACTTCTAATTTGCTGCTTACTAATAGTTAGAAAGGTAGTTGGTAAATTTAGATATGGGGTGAATTAAGGGATCTAAAATATGATCATGCAGAATAAAACATTATTATGTGCTTTGTAAGTATAAATAAATAGCCAATATGCTAGTAATATATACTGTATATATGAGAATTGTTCCTTAAAATAAAGTTTTGCCATGAATATCACTCAGTTCTAGCAATTTAGGGGCCCTAAGCAACACTTAGGATTAAAGGTTGTAAGTAATAATGTTCATTAAAGTGTTAATAAGAGCTATTTAGAGCTATAGATGAAGTGGCGTGAAAATTTTATATCACAGTGACCAAGTGGCCAAAATTATCATGGTTATTTATGGTATTGCTAAATTTTGCTAGAAAGGTTCAGAAAGTACAAAAACAACAAATAAAATTGGAACTATACACTTCTGTCTGCACCAGCATTAAATTAATAACATTCAAAATTATGATTTTATACAAATATAAATAAATAAATATTGTTCGGATGACTTACAAAACACCATGCTTTCCACTAACAACAAAAAAAAAAGTTTTATAAAATAACAAATTTTAGCCTTTAAATAACTTTTATGAAATAGATTATGATAAATCATAAAATAAGTGTTGAAGTGTTGATATTTTTTATAATGCACAGGTTTACAACAAAGATTCAGTCCAATTTCACATTCCTCTGAATACAAATGGCAGTATGGCTGAATAAAAATATTAATCCACGTCGGACAGCAGGTGGCGTTTATGGAACAGCAGAAATAGAACTGTTTCCAGGAAACCTCTGTAAACAAAGCGGTGGATTTTTATTTCTTATAAACACTGCTTTATAAGGCATTACAAGTAGAGAAGATGTATGCATATATTAGATATACCGCTTTTCCTGGCTCAGTGGGTATGATTTTTTGCTGCATTTTTCAAGTGTTTTTGAGCGCATGAGGGCCCCCTGGTGGTTTGGGAATCTAATGCTCCTATTATAGTTTGAATATGAGGATGACCATCACTGACACAGCTTATCCCGCTCAAAATAACAATAAACATGAATAAACCAGTCCCTTCCCTGTAGGGCTTGACTTCCTTGGCTCTTTTTCTGGTTATAACATCTCAACAATGGCAGTAAAGAGAAGTCCTTTAGCAGTTATATGTACTGTTGCTTTCTAAGGGCATGTGTGAGTCTTCGCTTGGCTTCTTTCATTCCAGCCTAATGACAGTGTTGAGAATGAGATACTTTTGTCTGGGTTTTAATTAAGAGCTCAGTCAATGGAGCCCAACTTGCCTCATTGTGTTCAGATTAGCCAGCCGACTGATGATGAGGATTGTGGGAGATGAAGCTGGCCCCAGGGGGAACATGTGTTCAAATTATCAGTCAAAGCACATTTTCCCCTCTGTCTCTCTAGGTATTGGAGCACACTTTGCGGCATGATATTAATTGAAGGAGGAGAATAAGCTAAAAGAGGAGGTACTGGAGGTATTGGGATAACATTTGCACAATGCATAAATTGAGACCTTGGAGAGCATCCTCATCTTGAGTTTACAGCTCTCCAGGCAACAGGCTCGGATCATAGAATACCAGCTTAATGGATCACTTAAAACCTGCATGCGACTCAGCTAAAAGAGGGTCTCTCAGTGTTATAATGTTCAATAGACAGAGAGAAATAGACACATTGAGTTGAAATGGCTTAAAGATGGCAATAGGTTGACTGAAATATTGTTGAGTGGTTTGGCATTGTTTACCTGCCCTACCCATACACCACTGTTTTTATTTTCTTATGTGTGACTATTTTACATTTTCACAATTATTTATTTATTTTATTTTGTATTTTTTTCTCTTTTTTTTCAGTTTGACATTTAAGTTTTATTTTGAAAACATATGGGACTTTTATTTTGAAAGCAATGAAAACACAGAGTGCACAGAATCTGTATTATTTTATAGTCTGTGTTTAACCGTTCTAACAATTAAATTATTAGACAACATGTTTAAACAAAGTAAACGGAAAGGGCTTTTACATTAGCCAAAAATATAACTTTTTTTATATTAAAAACAAACAAGTAATCCAGCCCAGATGAGAAAAAGTTACGTAAAAATAGCGCAATTTATTACTTTCCATAACGCATTTACATGCACAGTAGTTGCTTTTTGGACATTAATATTGCAATGCATTACTTGTAGAAGTAACTTTACCCAATCTTTCGTTACAGTCAAAAAAACAGTTTCAAGTGAAGAACAAAGCCCCTATTTCACTCAGAAATATGCAACATAAAAATAATTGTAATATCTATCTGGTTTTCAAGTCAAAAATGTTATCACTGAACCTACTTCTATACATACATGTATGCCAACAAAACAAATTTTGTCGTTTAAAACATATAGAAATAGTAAAGATAACGTGCAGATAACCAATTTTACATTATCTAGAGGAAATAAAATGGATAGTTAAAGCTGTTGACTTTAAATTTCTAAAATTTGTGCTCTGTCAGGCAAATAACCTGTTCAACGCAATAATAGTTTAGCTTCAGATCTCTTCCATTGTGCTAATTCATAACTGTGCTTGTGTTAACACGTCTGTGAGGATTTGTCCAACACCAAGGGACATGTTTGACCCAGATACAATAACAAATGAGACTCAATTGTTGAAAGCATCTTCTGTGTGTGAATGCTGATTTATTAATTAGATCGTTCATTAGTTCTGCTCCCCAGTCGGCGACTTTCACTCGCCCTGTTTACCTGAACGAGTCTGGAGCCATTCATCAGTCTAGAAGCCTCTTGGGGAGAGAGATTGGGCTCTGGACCAAATACCATTGTGAAGAGTGTTTCAGATAAATGGACTTTTATGAGTTTATTGAAATAAGACGGCTTGTTCTGAGGTGTCTCTAACCTTGACTCTGAATTGAAAAACGTGGAATTGCATCTCTTGATCTTATTGCCTTTTCTGCATGCTGTGTATTATATGTCAATGTAGCATTTCGATTTCTGTAGGGTGAATGGGAAAATAGTGGCTGTATGACTCAATAACAAAGGAAGACCTTCAAATAGTGACAGATCAGCCATATTTGCTGCTATTGATAAAAAAAATGTCAAGTACAGTATTTGCTGAGAAAAACAATGAATATAGAATATTTTTGCTTTCCTTAAGTTGCCAATTATTTTACCAATTGCCAATTACCAATTATTTTGCAGACCTCAATATATCATCAGGAGCCATGGGTATTATTTTTTGTGTTGCCTGATTTGTTTTTTGTTTTTGACTCTTAAGTGCCAAATCTGCTGGCTTGCATTTTATGAATCACCAAGGACCACGGTTTCAGCTAAAAATCTTCTTTAAGAAAGAAAATTCATTTTCATTTTGGAGTGTGCTATTACTTCAAAATGCATTAAGAGGCTTCTGTTTCGATTGCACAGTAATAGATGAACACAGATAATATACACAGATGTACATGTAATTTGTATGCTAATATACACAGACACATTACTAAACTGCATTGATTTCCATATTTCCACATACGAATGCCTAATTGTATTGGATGTGCACTTGAAGTAAACCTCAATTGTTAAAAGTATATATTTATAAAACAAACTGTACTTGCAGATAATATAAAATGTATGAAATAAAAAAAAAACACTTTAGTATAGGGTCTCATTCAAACTAATAACTAGTTGCTTATTAGCATGTCTATTATTAACATATTGGCTGTTTATTAGTGCTTATATTAATTGAGGCAAAACTCATAGTTAATGGTTAGTTAATAGTGAGAATTGGACCCTAAAATAAAGTGTGACCCTTTTTCTTTACGGTTTCTTAACACACTTTTGTTTTAAAGTGTGCTTTTGTTTTAAAGTCTGCCATATAAAGATAAGTCAGAAAAACACTCTAATTCCACAAAATTGCATTTTATATAAATGTACTGTGTCTGAAAACATTCTTTTCGCTAGTGTTTTAATATAAGTGTTTTAAGTTTGAATATATTATAAGTGTCTGTTATCTTTTCATAAGTATGTTTGAAGTGTAGTTCCTCACAAGGATATCTTTCCCCACTATCTCATATGTAGTTTTGTTAAAAAATCTTTTGCATTATGATTGAGGATTTGGATTGTTTCCTGTACACAGAATGAGCCGATGTGTCCAGAATCTGTTGTTAGTTCATTTAAAACCAAGAAGCCTCTAAAGGCTAAAGGCTGAGTGCTATTGATTGAGCCCTAGAAGTGCTGAAGTGCACATACAGTACAGTGTCCTGCAGCAGCACGCTGATGCTGAGACTGTAATCAAGTCCTGTGCTGCTCCTCCTGCTCTTAATCCATTAAGTGTTTGACAGCCGTGCAATTGTTTCCACCTACAAACCCTTTGTCAGGTGACAGATCCGGGGTCAGGAAACTGCCAGGTGAGTCTCCCACTGTGTTTGGGGGGATTTATTTGGATGTTGTTCAATTGTGTAATGCCTGAAAAGGGTTCACCTTGGTGCTAGTGTTGCATTACAGCATGCCTTGCTCAGGTGTAGATGAGAAAGAAGCATTTATATCTGGTGTTTATTACATCCTTTGAACATTTGAAGTGGCAAATACTGTGTTTTGATCTGTGTTTTGAATGCCATGCCTGACAGGATAATAGCAACCTCTAGTTGAGTCCTAAATATATGCAGCACTTCTTTCCTGCAGCTTGTGACATTTATCCACAGGGATTAGCTGTATTGCTTATAACCTTATATATGTACAGTTACTGACTGTCAAAGGCCAGATTCTCTCACTAATATACTGAACTAAATGGATACATAACACTTCTGCTTCTGAAGAGAGGATTCATTTTAACTAGTACGTTTCATGCTTTGCTCTCAGCGATCACAGGAAATGCTTTTTGATCATGTTGTTGCACAGACTGCAGAGACATTGCCAGAACTGTAAAGAAAAGATTGTCAGTTTACTTCAGAATGTGCTTCATAAATGAACTGGTTTTATCCAAGTCAAAAATCAGATTTTAACATGACTACATTAGGTTGCAGTAATGAAAGTCATTTAGGGCAGATCAGGTAGGAATAGCTCCTCATGGTAGTGACAGCACATTATTATTGTGTCCTTACCTGATATGAAGAATATGAAGGAATTAGATTAATTAAATCTCAATGCAGCTGGTTCTATGGCTAGCTATTTTAACATTTAATTATTAAAGCGTACTAGTTTCTGTTGTTGTACTACTTGCTTTTTAGCCACTAGTATCAATTATATTAATTATTGGTACTTATTCTTTAGTTACTCGTGCTTAACTTTTTAAAAGATGCTACTGCTTATTTATTAGATATTTGTACTCCTTCATTAGATTTTATTATCTATTAGGTAGATATTATTACCTATTATTAGATACTAGTACTTAATCATCAGATGGTTTTGCGAGTTACAATGTCAAAATTATTTTGAGAAATAAAGTCAAAATTGCAAAATATTGTAAGATTATTGCAAGATGACTTTTTCTCAGAATTGCGACTGTATCTCACAATTACAATGTTGTTGTTTTTTCAATCAATCAATCAATCAATCACCTTTATTTATATAGTGCTTTAAACAAAATACATTGTGTCAAAGCACTGAACAACATTCATTTGGAAAACAGTGTCTCAATAATGCAAAATGATAGTTAAGGCAGTTCATCATTGAATTCAGTTATGTCATCTCTGTTCAGTTAAATAGTGTCTGTGCATTTATTTGCAATCAAGTCAATGATATCGCTGTAGATGAAGTGACCCCAACTAAGCAAGCCAGAGGCGACAGCGGCAATGAACCGAAACTCCATCGTTGACAGAATGGAGAAAAAAACCTTGGGAGAAACCAGGCTCAGTTGGAGGCCAGTTCTCCTCTGACCAGACGAAACCAGTAGTTCAATTCCAGGCTGCAGCAAAGTCAGATTGTGCAGAAGAATCATCTGTTTCCTGTGGTCTTGTCCTGGTGCTCCTCTGAGACAAGGTCTTTACAGGGGATCTGTATCTGGGGCTCTAGTTGTCCTGGTCTCCGCTGTCTTTCAGGGCTATAGAGGTCCTTTCTAGATGCTGATCCACCATCTGGTCTGGATACGTACTGGATCCGGGTGACTGCAGTGACCCTCTGATCTGGATACAGACTGGATCTGGTGGCCATGGTGACCTCGGAACAAGAGAGAAACAGACTAATATTAGCGTAGATGCCATATTTCTAATGATGTAGAAAGTACAGTGTTATGTGAAGTGTTTCCGGTTCCGGTTTACCTAATTAATGCAGCTTAAAAATCCTTTAACGGATTTGGATATTAAAAGCATATTAGTATGTTATGTGTAAGCCAGGTTAAAGAGATGGGTCTTTAATCTAGATTTAAACTGCAAGAGTGTGTCTGCCTCCCGGACAATGTTAGGTAGGTTATTCCAGAGTTTAGGCGCCAAATAGGAAAAGGATCTGCCGCCCGCAGTTGATTTTGATATTCTAGGTATTATCAAATTGCCTGAGTTTTGAGAACGTAGCGGATGTAGAGGATTATAATGTAAAAGGAGCTCATTCAAATACTGAGGTGCTAAACCATTCAGGGCTTTATAAGTAATAAGCAATATTTTAAAATCTATACAATGTTTGATAGGGAGCCAGAACAACAACCCAATAAAACATTAAAATAATCTAACCTTGGAGTCATAAATGCATGGATTAACATTTCTGCGTTTGACATTGAGAGCATAGGTCGTAATTTAGATATATTTTTGAGATGGAAAAATGCAGTTTTACAAATGCTAGAAACTTGGCTTTCTAAGGAAAGATTGCGATCAAATAGCACACCTAGGTTCCTAACCGATAACGGAGAATTGACAGAGCAACCATCAAGTCTTAGACAGTGTTCTAGATTATTACAAGCAGAGTTTTTAGGTCCTATAATTAACACCTCTGTTTTTTCTGAATTTAGCAGTAAGAAATTACTCGTCATCCAATTTTTTATATCGACTATGCATTCCATTAGTTTTTCAAATTGGTGTGTTTCACCGGGCCGCGAAGAAATATAGAGCTGCGTATCATCAGCGTAACAGTGAAAGCTAACACCATGTTTCCTGATGATATCTCCCAAGGGTAACATATAAAGCGTGAAGAGTAGCGGCCCTAGTACTGAGCCTTGAGGTACTCCATACTGCACTTGTGATCGATATGATACATCTTCATTCACTGCTACGAACTGATGGCGGTCATATAAGTATGATTTAAACCATGCTAATGCACTTCCACTGATGCCAACAAAGTGTTCAAGTCTATGCAAAAGAATGCTGTGGTCAGTTGTGTCAAACGCAGCACTAAGATCCAATAAAACTAATAGAGAGATACACCCACAATCAGATGATAAGAGCAGATCGTTTGTAACTCTAAGGAGAGCAGTCTCAGTACTATGATACGGTCTAAATCCTGACTGGAAATCCTCACATATACCATTTTTCTCTAAGAAGGAATATAATTGTGAGCATACCACCTTTTCTAGTATCTTGGACAGAAAAGGGAGATTCGAGATTCTATAATTAACTAGTTCTTTGGGGTCAAGTTGTGGTTTTCTGATGAGAGGTTTTAAAAACAGCCAGTTTGAAGGTTTTGGGGACATATCCTAATGACAATGAAGAATTAATAATAGTCAGAAGAGGACCTATGACTTCTGGAAGAACCTCTTTTAGGAACTTAGACGGTATAGGGTCTAACATACATGTTGTTGGTTTAGATGATTTAACAAGTTTATACAATTCTTCCTCTCCTATAGTAGAGAATGAGTGGAAATGTTCCTCAGGGGGTCTATAGTGCACTGCCTGATGTGATAATGTAGCTGACGGCTGAATGGTTGCAATTTTATCTCTAATAGTATCGATTTTAGAAGTAAAGTAGTTCATAAAGTCATTACTACTGTGGTGTTGGGAAATGTTAACACTTGTTGAGGCTTTATTTTTCGTTAATTTAGCCACTGTATTGAATAAATACCTGGGGTTATGTTTGTTTTCTTCTAAAAGGGAAGAAAAGTAATCAGATCTAGCAGGATAGGATATGTTACTTTCCCACCAAGCAATACAAAATACCTCTAGTTTTGTTTTCCTCCAGCTGCGCTCCATTTTTCGGGATGCTCTCTTTAGGGTGCGAGTATGCTCATTATACCATGGTGTCAAACTGTTTTCCTTAACCTTCCTTAAGCATAAAGGAGCAACTGTATTTAAAGTGCTAGAAAAGAGAGAGTCCATAGTTTCTGTTACATCATCAAGTTGTTCTGAGGTTTTGGACATGCTAAGGAATTAGGATACATCAAGAAGATAACTTAAAAAGCAGTCTTTTGTGGTAGAAGTGATGGTTCTTTGATACTTGTAACAAGAAGTAGAATTTACAATTTTGGCTATATGAAGTTTGCACAGAACTAAATAATGATCTTTAAATCAGAGTTCCTTAATAGGAATCAGAATCATGAGATATAATCTCTTTATGACTTTATTTCTCAGAACTGTGACTTCATATCTCACAATTCTGATTTATATCTCACAATTCTGAGAAAAGTCAGAACTGGTAGATAAAAGTTGTAATTACCCCTTTTTTAATAAAAAAAAAAACGATACAGGCTTCCATAATTCTGACTAATAACATAATTTGATATAAGACAAGTAAGCAAAAAAAACTTCAATTGTGACTACTAAGATAAAAGAATTGTAACAAATAAAAAATATACTACTGCAATAAGTAATCAAATAAGTAAGAACTTGTATCTAATGAATAATATCTTTAAAAAGTTACTCATACCTAAGGGATGAACACAGATAGCAGACAATGAATAAATACTACCTAAGATACTATATACTAGTAGCTATTAGTATGAAAAAAAATGCGTTTTAAGGATTAAATGTCAAAATGGCTTGCCATATGTTTGAATCATTGCATTAACATAATCATAAGTGAGCTTCTGTATGAGTATAAATTAGGTTTATGTAGATTTTATTCAATTCATTCACCATAACTGATTGATCATACATGTCCATGCATGGCACCCTGTTGTGAAACGTCTCGGTTACGTATGGTAACCCTCGTTCCCTGAAGGAGGGAACGGAGACGCCACGTCGGATGACTGACGAATATGGGATATCGCTTCGATAGACCAATCTACTTCGAGTGTAAACTAAACGAGCCAATGCACATTGGCATGCAATTATTGCATCCAGCTGCCGCTGATCACTGCGTGAGTATAAGAGGGCAGCAGGTGCAATGCATACCAGTTTTTCGCTGAGGAGCCGAGCCGGGAACCCGGCAGCTCAGCGGCGGTACAGCAACCATGGCGACGGGACGTGGCGTCTCCGTTCCCTCCTTCAGGGAACGAGGGTTACCATACGTAACCGAGACGTTCCCTTTCAGTCGGTCACTCTCGACGCCACGTCGGATGACCGACGAATATGGGATCCCTATCAAAGCGCCATGGGTGCTGCCCCTTCCAGTGCCCTGTGCGAGCCGCCTGCGCCCCTATTAGGTGTAGGCCGGGGCTCAGAACAAGTAGCTCCACTCACCATTGTCAACGCACTACCTCACTGGGTGAGATTGGATAACACTGGGAAAACGTACCCGGTCCGCTTGGAGCCGGGACGCTGCGGAAGCCCCATCCTTCCCGAAGGAGGTCTCGGAGGCAAATACACATATAGCATCCGTTTAGGAGTATACGGAGAAATTTGAGGTGATTAAAACCCTCTTGGGAAGGCAGAAGTCTGCCGGGGAAACACGGGCTCTAAGGCTATACCGTGGACTATACACATACGAGTACCGCTTAGGTCTCAATATGGAGCCCAGCCTTCCATGGTTCTCACGGATTCATCATGAAGGCCTGGCGCCGGACGTTCCGCCGCGTCCAGCTGCCTAGGGTGATGGAGGAACTCAACAGGGTCTACAGTTCGGACACTCTGGAGCAGTTTTAGCAAGCCGACACTAACCGGGGCCTCTCAGTGCCACTACCCGTTTGAGGTGAGAACACAGGAGGATACCGGCTCTACACGAAGGCTATAGAACCTAGCGAACGTGTTAGGGGTCGCCCAGCCCGCAGCTCTACAAATATCTGTCAGCGAGGCGCCACGAGCCAGCGCCCAGGAGGATGCAACACTTCTAGTTGAGTGAGCTCGAAGCCTGAACGGGCAGGGCACATCCTGAGCCTGATAAGCCAGGGTTATGGCATCCACAATCCAGTGGGCCATCCTCTGCTTAGAGACGGCATTCCCCTTCTGCCGGCCTCCGTAACAGACAAAGAGCTGGTCTGAGGTCCTGAAGCTTTGCGTCCGGTCCACGTAGCACCTTAATGCTCGAACAGGACAAAGCAAAGCCAGGGCTGGGTCTGCCTCCTCCAGGGGCAGCGCTTGCAGGTTCACCACTTGGTCTTTGAAGGGTGTAGTGGGAACCTTGGGCACGTAGCCAGGCCGGGGCCTCAGGATTACCTGGGAGTCAGCCGGCCCGAACTCTAGGCACGAATCGTTGACCGAAAATGCATGCAGGTCCCCTACCCTCTTGATGGAGGCCAGTGCAAGCAGGAGCACAGTTTTCAATGAAAGAAACTTTAGCTCAACTGAATGCAAAGGCTCGAATGGGCCCTGCTGTAGTGATTTAAGCACTAGAGACAGGTCCCAAGAGGGTATACAGGGGGGCCGGGATGGCTTTAACCTCCTGGCCCCTCTAAGGAACCTGATGATGAGGTCATGCTTACCCAAAGACTTCCCATTCACAGGGTCATGGTACGCAGCAATAGCGGCAACCTGGACTTTGAGGGTGGAGGGAGACAGCCTTCGCTCCAACCCTTGCTGCAAAAAGGATAGCACGGCCGCAATCGGGCATCTTCGGGGGTCTTCTCGGCGAGAAGAACACCACTCAACGAACAGGTTCCACTTCAAGGCATAGGCGTGTCTCGTAGACGGTGCTCTTGCCGAAGTGATGGTGTTAACTACCTCTTGGGGTAGGTCACCTAGAACCTCCGCGTCCCGTCCAGGGACCAAACATGGAGTTTCCAAAGGTCTGGACGCGGGTGCCAAATGGTGCCCCGTCTCTGAGTCAGTAAATCCCTCCTCAGAGGAACCAGCCAAGGAGGGGCTGTCGAGAGGAGCACTAGTTCGGGGAACCAGGTCCGAGTAGGCCAATATGGCGCTACTAGTAAGACTTGCTCCTCGTCCTCCTGGACTTTGCACAACGTCTGTGCGAGAAGGCTCACTGGGGAAAACGCATACTTGCGTAGGTCCCGCGGCCAGCTGTGTGCCAGTGCGTCCGTGCCGAGAGTTCCCTCGGTCAGGGAGTAGAAAGCCTGGCAGTGAGAGGTCTCTGGAGCAGCAAACAGGTCTACCTGAGCGGCTCTGAACCGCCTCCAAATCAGCTGGACCGTCAGGGGATGGAGTCGCCATTCTCCCGGGAGCATTGCTCAAGACAGCTCGTCGGCTGTACGACTGAGCAGGCCTGGAATGTGAACAGCACGAAGTGACCTCAGAACCTTCTGACTCCAAAGGAGGAGGTGGCGGGCGAGTTGCAAGATGCGACGAGAGCGCAGACCACCTTGGTGGTTGATGTGCGCAACAGTCGCAGTGTTGTCCAATCGGACCAGCACAGGCTTGCCTCGTAAGAGACCTTTGAGACGGTTCAAGGCAAGGTGCGTTGCTAACAACTCTAGGCAATTGATGTGCCACTGCAGCTGCGGGCCCGTCCAAACCCCTGAGACTGCATGCCCGTTGTACGTGGCCCCCCCGGCGGTGGTGGAGGCATGCGTGTAAACCACAGCATGCCTGGAGATCTGCTCTAGGGGCACCCCTGCCCATAGGAATGCCAGATCTGACCACGGAGTGAGGGTTTGGCGACAGGCCGGTGTAACTTGGACCCGGTGAGTGCCGCGCTTCCACGCCCACCTCGGGACTCGGCCATAAAGCCAGTGCCGGAGCGGTCTCATATGTGATAGGCCGAGCGGTGTAAGTGCCGCTGTGGCCACCATATGCCCCAGGAGCCTCTGAAAGAGTTTCAGTGGGACCGCCGTCCTGCTCTTGGACGTATTCAAGCAGGCTAGCACCGACCGCGCACGTTCCTCTGTGAGGCGTGCTGTCTGTTCGACCGAATCCAACTCCATACCGAGAAAAGAGATCCTCTGCAATGGTGAGAGTTTGCTCTTTTCCCAGCTGACCTGAAGGCCCAACAGGCTCAGGTGCCGGAGCACCACATCCCTGTGCTCGCACAACTGATCTCGAGACTGTGCTAGTATCAGCCAATTGAGAATGCGAACACTCTGCTCTCTGAGAGGAATGAGAGCTGCCTCCGTGACTTCCGTGAAGACACAGGGAGACTGGGACAGCCGGAAGGGCAGGACCTTGTACTGATATGCTAGTCCTTCGAACGCAAGCCGCAGAAAAGGTCTGTGGCGCGGAAGTATGGACACATGAAAGTACACGTCCTTCAGGTCGATCGCTGCAAACCAATCTTGGGGACGGACGCACCTGAAAATGCGTTTCTGTGTCAACATTTTGAACTGTAGCCGATAGAGGGCCCGATTCAAAACTCGCAGATCCAAGACCGGTCGTAACCCACCGCTTTTCTTGGGTACAATGAGGTACGGGCTGTAAAGCCCCTTCCTCATATCGGCTGGAGGGACCGGCTCTATCGCGGCCTTCGCCAGTAGGACTGCGATCTCTTTCCGCAAGACAGGGGCATCGGACGCTTCCACTGTAGTGAAGCGGACACCACAGAGCTTGGGGGGAAGCCGGGCGATCCGAATCGCATAGCCGAGGCTGATGGTTCGCAGAAGCCAGCGAGACGGGCTGGGTAGCGCTGACCAGGCGCCTAAGAACCGTACAAGCGGGACCAGCAGAACCACAGCCGTACCCGCAGTGGGGCAGCGAGGTGGAACACAGGGGCCCAACTCGGGCGGCTTGTGAGCAGGCCGGAGTGTGGTGCGAGTGTGGGGTGCAGGGCTCACCTGGTTCCACGGGTTGGCAGAGGGTGCGTGAGTAGGGCCTTTGTTGACGCTCTCGAACCGCCCGCAGCTGCCATCTGGCGAAGGAGGAGGATGAGTGAGGTCCGGTGCTTGGCCGTCCGCAACTCTCCGTGCCCTCCTGGGACCCAGAGATGGAGGAAACTACTCTCCTGTCGAGATTTCCAAATTCTCCACCTGGCCCTCCTCCAGGGGAGGGAGAGGTGCCTACACCATCCCCCAGAAAGCAGCTACCTCTCTCTGGGTCACCCGTCCCAGGGCCTCTTGCTCTTCTGCTTACCGTCAGGTTTGACGGGGGCCAGGACGGGAGGGGCAGCCTGCCTGTGCCCAGCTCAACGGCACCACTTGGAGGCTGCTGCAGATGCGACGCGTGAGCAGGGGCGGATGCAGGGGGCTGCCCTCGGCGACGAGCAGGCTGGGGCACTGCAGCCGGCGGGTGGGTGGAGATAGCAGCAGCTGCCCGCCGGGGCAGGATGTGTCGGATCACCTCAGTCTGCTTCTGGGCAGCCGAGAATTGCTGGGCCAAAATCTCGACTGCGTCGCCGAAGAGGCCGGTCTGGGACACAGGGGCATTGAGAAACCGGACCTTGTCGGTGTCCCTCATGTCTGCCAGACCCAGCCACAGATGGCGCTCCTGGACCACTAATGTGGACATCGCACGACCCAGCGAACTCGCGGTGACCTTCGTCGCTCGAAGCGCAAGGTCAGTGGCGGTTCGGAGCTCTTCCAGAAGCGCTGGATCGTGACCACCCTCGTGCAGGTCTTTCAGTGCCTTAGCCTTGTGCACCTGCAGTAACGCCATAGCGTGTAAGGCGGAAGCAGCTTCCCCGCAAGCTACATAGGCACTGCCGGTCAGACCAGACGAGTGCCTACAGGCCCGGGAAGGGAGCACCGGGTCTCCACGCCAGGAGGCGGCGGACTTAGGACACAATTGCATCGCTACCGCCCGCTCCACCGACGGGATTCCTGAATACCCCTTCGCTGCACCGCCCTCGAGGGTGGTGAGGGAGGAGGAGCCCACCGGCTGGTTTCTGGCAGTAAAAGGTGCCATCCACGACTTGGTGAGCTCGTCATGCACTTCCGGAAAGAAAGGCACTGGGGTGGGGCGCTGAGAACCAGCGCGCACCACCCCGAGAAACCAATCATCCAGCCGTGAGGGCTCGGGACGCGGTGGGGGATTCCACTCGAGCCCTACCCTCTCGGCGGCCCGGGAAAGCATAGCTGCCACTTCGGGATCCGAATCAGGCTTTGTCACCATCCCAGAGGACGGTAGCGCAACCGAACCGTGATCCGACAGCTCTCCCTCCGATGCTGAGATCGACATCTGGTCGGGGGGAGTCCCACTGGATACCGCTGGTACGCTCCTTGAAGAGGGCCCAGCGCGTTCCGTGGGTTGCTCCACTGGATCGGAGGTGCTAGAGGAGTGATGGTCCCCAGAGGGTTGGTTCCCTGCGGGGTTTGCCACCACTGTGATCCTCAAACCACTCGCGCTACTGCCGGAAGTGGTTCTCGTCTGTCGGCCGCCAGAACGAGCCCCAGATCGCGGCCGCGGCAACGGGACTCCGCCCCCCTGAAGGTAGCGGAGCCTGGTTTGCAGCTCCGAGATGGTCATATTCCCGCAGTGAGAACATGACTCATCCACGAAAGCCACCTCAGCGTGCTCGACGCCCAGACACGTGAGGCAGCGATCGTGACCATCACCCGGTGCCAGGTAACGACCGCACCCAGAAACGCACGGGTGAAACGGCATCCTTATAAGGACGATCCGTCGTCTTTACAAAGACGCACCCGTGAAGCTCTTTTAGAGAGAATTTGCTCTTTTAGGAAATGCTCTTTCAGTGCTGAGGCGCACAGGGGGGATGGCCGCTTGCAACACGACAGGGGTAGTGCAACCTGAAGTGTGCAAATCCACTCGACACAGGAACGACCGCCGCTGAAGCGCCGTCTCGCCAACACACGAAGCTTCCGAGAGCGTGCTGAACCCGTAGTTCACAGCAGACACAGTTGAGCAGAGCGATACTAACGCTCGGCTCCGAAGCGAAAAGCTGGTATGCATTGCACCTGCTGCCCTCTTATACTCACGCAGTGATCAGCGGCAGCTGGATGCAATAATTGCATGCCAATGTGCATTGGCTCGTTTAGTTTACACTCGAAGTAGATTGGTCTATCGAAGCGATATCCCATATTCGTCGGTCATCCGACGTGGCGTCGAGAGTGACCGACTGAAAGGGAACCACAGTTGAGGATGTATTGAACATCCCTGATCAGTTATTCATCACAGCATGGCTTCACGGGCGTCCCGTACTGATGCTAAAACACTCAGGAACAGAAGAGCTTCTGCTGATTATACTGTGAAATTTGCTGTTTGATTAGATAACACATCTTTACATTCCCATCAAGTCTTCATTAGTCACACAAAATGCCAATGAACTTTTATTTCTTGGTAGAAAAGAGGCGTATACATAAATAAGTAAAAGGTCAGAAGATATGGGTTCTAAAGCTCCAGAGAAATCAGACGAGCTTGCGATCTCTCGTTTTGGACGGTCTAAAGGCCGCTGGGTAGCAGCAAGACAAAGTGACAAAGAGGAATGGATCTGACTGAACCTAATAGAGCACTGAATCGGTCACAGCTGTTTTGAGAGTTTTCAGAGTGTTTTCAAACGGAGCTCTGTCAACATGCCATGGTAGCATCTGCTCAGCCGTGTGATTAGACTGTGCTATTTAACCTTACAATGTATAGAGTTTATAGCGTTTTTAGTTTATTTGAGGGCCATCTTAACCAACTAAATCAAAAAATGTGTTTTTAGTTGTCATGCATATTTGCGAGGCAGCAGGGAATCAATATAATACTTAGTGAACATTCATTCATTCACTCAAACAATAAAAAAGACAATTTATCCTATAATGCAATGCAATGTAGTCACATGATTGCTCTCTCTGAAATGTGCTTCATTGCACTCTAGATATTTTTATCATGAGTGTGAAAGCGAAAAAGAAGAGCTGTAGACCTGTGTGATACCTTGCATGTTGAAAAAAAAAATGAAAGAATTATTTTAGGATTAACTCATATTTATGGCATGTCATAACAATTTATACATTTAGCAATGACCTTTCCCTTAGCACTTGAGTGATAGATGTACTTCATTTCCCTGTTTGAAAAGTACCAAACAGAACGACCTGTCAGAGTCGTACGTGATTGATCAATGAGGGATTGTGGGTAAGAAGAGCAGGTTTGTGTATGGAGACGACCCTGATGTGATGTTAACAGACAGGCTTGACATTGAGGTTATTTACTGTACAAATATGTGCTGCAGGAAAACAGAAATATTATTTGAATGCCAAAACAGGATGATTTCCCCTGTACTGACAAATGTAAAGAATACGTTTTAATGTATCCCCTGCTGATGTAGTTTCTATATCTACAGATATTTTAGTGTGTAAGCTTTCTGAAATGCTTCAAGTGAGAGAACTGTCACATATTTATGGCCAATCGTGGCATAATATTAATACTTCGCAATTGCCAAACGAGAGAAAAATCAGCGTTGGTGATTAAAATAAAGTGTTACCTGCCAGTTTGTTGTTGTTGTTTTTTTTTGTACCTTGGAAAACAATATGGCTTAGTTTATTTTATTAAATCTTAAAGACATTGCAATTATATAAATATGTAATCTGATGCACTGCGTGTTTCAGAGTTTGATCTTTTCTGTGTTTTTACTGTCTTATAATATGCATTTAAAATTGCAACATACCCCAAACATCTTTGTGGGTAATGAGAATAATTTATAAATGTCTTGTCAGCAAAAGAGAAGCATTTCAAAAGAGAAGTTTCCCTGCGACTTTCTAACAAATAAAAGTTCTGTGCAATTTTATTTATTTATTTATTTTACCAATTTAACCACATATTACAACTGCATTGACTCTAGAAAAATGCAGGTTGTGGCACCCAAAATTGCAGAAATACTACACAGTGCAGTGTAAATTCAAATCCAAATGCATTCTCTTGGAAATAGGCGACATAATAAAATATCCCGATCGGCACCTGACTACTTTATGATCTCCATAAAATGGATCATTTTATGAGCTGAGTCCAAACCAACAAGCCCGATAAAGCTTAATAACAATAATAATAAGCAGACATGGCAACACTTTTCCGGACATAAGCGAAAAACGCTTGCTCTGTCAACTTTGGTTTTAGTTCAAATCTGTGTATATAATGAGTCTTTGGTAGCTGTAATATTATTGTGCTCAACAAATAGCGTACACCAAATGCACAATCTGGCAAAACGCTGCTATGTTTTCGGTCACATGAAACTGCAATTTAAGGGATTCACTCCCGTTTTTTAATGTGGTGTCACTCCTGAAGTTGCACAGTGTGGATGCAGCCAGTAATGCACACCGCACGCTGTCATCCCAGTGTGTTATTGAGATTGTTCAGTTCCTGCAGTATACTGTGATGGTCAGAAGCTGCCGGCGGTTAGCATCAGTTACCGTTGACTGCTGTTTTCTTCATTAGATGTAGTGAGACTCCTCTCAGCGGGCGGCTCTGATCCGTCATGTAGAGCAGTGTCACCTAATGACTTATTCATACCATATTTCCTCCTCTCATCAGTTGAGCAGAGCTTTGTATAAAATGTCGTCTTCTGTGCTGCCTCCGTGCCGGATACAAGAAACAATCTTCCTCCCACTCGAGGGGTCTCAAAGAGCTGCTCAGCGGGTGGGCTGTGTTTGCATAATTTTATTGCCAGTGAGGAATAAACAGTCACTACCACACTTGATTAATCATGGTTCTCATTTTCCCAGCCGTCTTTTATAGACATAAGTGCTGCGGAGCCGCATGGGAATTAATGTGACAGTTTTAAACATGCTTGCTAATCCCTCACCGCCGAAAGAGAAGCTGCGATACAGCTAAAGTGTCTAAATGGGAATGTTTACCTTTTGTCTTTGGGTGTAAATCGCAGGATTACAGTGAATTAATTGAGACCCCTGCACTGAACGACTGTACAATAATGCAAATGGCAAACACACGTTTGTGCATTAATGCAAATGCAAATGCATTTGGTCATATCCAGCTAATTAAATTCCTCTGGTGTGCTTTACAGGAGACACGTGCACCATGGCGGAGTACAACAAGCTGAAGAGCATGCTGCTGGACATGCAGCCCAGGGCCTCCATCGACGGGCAAGCAAACGCCATGGACCAGAGGAGGATCCTAGTGCACACGATGTTCAAGTATATAGACAGAAACCAGGACGGCCGTCTGAGCAGTGAGGAGCTGGCAGAGGTGAGCGTCCCATAGGATTGCAGTTCAAGAAGATTGAGGAAGGGATAGTGTATCTGAAGAGGTTTATTTTTCTATAATGACCGCCGGACTGCACATTGTCCTGCATGTTGGGTCAAAGATTTCAGAGTCATTATTTACAGAATCATTACAAACCAATAATCTGTGGTTTGTGAATTGATAAAAACGAATAATTAATGAAATCATAAAAATGGAAAATAAAAATAATATAAACACTTGAACACTGAAAATATAAGTGTTTTACTTGTGTTCCTGCATGTCAATGTGATCATCAACTGAGATCAGAAAACTGCAAACGTTAATGTGCTATTAAAATTATTTTTCAAGTAAATATTTTATTTTAATGGGTTTTGGCTAACGAAACGTATGGACATTACATTACGTGCCCAAAGTGTTCAGGGTCTGAAATATTTTTGTGGCCAGTAATTTGAAGAATTCTTTGTTTGTCTAACACCTTGAGAGGTGCTTTCCCCTCAAAGTTTTGCATTTGTTAACACTATCGGGTAGGTTTAGGGTTGGTTTTGATTTAGGGCATGTTTTCAACACGATAGAGCATAAACTTTTAGTGACAGTCCCCGGATATTTGAATTCTGAGCCACCGCAATATGCACCTGAAGCAACATAAAAACAGAGCAATACATACCAATTTCAATGTGATAAAAACATGCCAGGGTTCAAATAATGCAACCAGTGTTTGAGCGCAATTGTGGCGAAACGTTCAGGAAGGTATGTAAAAACGGTGTTGAACAAAAGTGCACAGAGGTATGTATTTATATGAGAGCAGGTTGACTCCATTACAACCCAGCACTGTGTGTAACTGAACTGAGTTCTTCCTGTTCTTTTACAGATCTCCGTAAAGGAGCATTTAGAAAATATCTTACTGGAGTGCACCATGCAAGACCTCCTGCGTTACGACGATTACAACAACGATGGTCACCTGACCCTTCAGGAGCTCTACACGGCCTTCCGTGAGTCCTACACTACAAATGAGCCTCTCTCACCATGTGGCAAATCTGCTAATTTTCTGTCTGCAAGGCACCATTACGTCTCTCTCTGAAGCACTTTGCACATTTGAGGCGAAGCGAGCACCTGATCCTTTGGGCCAATGAATGCTAATCATGGCCTGGTGATGAGAGATGAGTGCTTTTGGCTGAAAAAGAAAGATGAGATGGCAAGCCCAGATTATCTCGTATCATCCATCGCCCCGCGCCGCATAAAGCAAACGGCCTCATTTCATTCGTTTCAGGAATTGCCAATGCAATTCGAAGTCCCAGTTTTCTGAATGAGCAACTGTGACTAAAATTATCCATTCACTCCACCAGGAGACCAATCAAAGCATTAGAGGTGCCTTGCGACCCTTACTTTAAGATTCAACTGTCGGGGCAAAACACACGGCTCCATTAACCAGTGCCAGTCGTTAACCTCACTAATGCCGGGTTTTAGCGAAATGCTTGTTGTCATTATAAAGTCCCTTTGCTTTTGTGTCCAGCTGGCCCGTGCTGGTTCTCAGGTGAGGAGGTCGAGTGTACGAGTGTTGGTGTAAGAAAACATTGCATTTGTCAAGCCCTTCCCAAGGTTAACCGTGTTGCCGCAGTGGGATTTTGGAGGATATCATCTGCAATGAGGGAGGAAGGATCACTGTTGCAATTGACAGACTCGGGTGTTTCATACAAACAAACATCCCACTCCACGCTCCTCTGTTTGTTCGGTGCATTTCAATCTGTAGGGGAAAGACACGAGCGTTTACTATAGTTCTTTGTGTAACAAAATCATTATCATGCTTTATTGTGTGCTTTACATATGCTGTTCAACTATAAGCTGGAGTTGAAACATATGCACATTCATGAGCTTTTGATTTTTACCAATTTGGTGACACGTTAGATTATAGGGAACACATATTCACTTTGTTTTCCCTCAACAGACTGCTAATTTGTTTAAGTATTAAGTTTAGGTATAGTGTAGGATTAAGGGATCCAAATTATGCAGAAAAAAAATTAATTAATATGTGTTTATAAGTAATAAACAGCCAATAGGCTGGTAACATGCATGATAATAAGCAACAAATAATGAATAGTGAGCAGAATTATGTGATCTTTGTTTATTGTTTTATTTTTATTTTATTTTTTTGTTTAAATGTTATAATGTGAAATGTCCATGTTTTGTCTTAGTTGCTTGCTAAAAATACAGTTTAAAGGGATAGTTCAACCAAAAATGAAAATTCAGTAGCACTATAGTATAGGGAACATTTCTCACTATTAGCTAGTTGCTTATTAGCATGCTGATTATTAATATGGTTACCAGCATCTTTCAAAATATCTTTTAGTGTTTAACTGAGGAAAGAGTATTTTTTTCTCATTGATACTGCCATACAATTTGGACTAAATCAGGTTTTAAACTAAACAGAATTTTTATAAATGGGCAATGTAAGTTTCCGGAGAGGCCATAGAAAGTCATGGGAATTCATCTGTAATAAAGCGTGGGAATCTTATGTCTGGGTCACTCACTATTAAATTTGCACTGTACATTAGAGTTTATTCAGACGTGAGGTTTATAAGAGCAGATCATGCAGCACATAAATATGAGTAAAGCCCTTATAACATTAATCTGAAAAGACTACAGCTTGAATTAATCTGACAGTGCTGGATTTCAGTGCTTTCGACCAAAATAAACCCTATAAGCCTAATGATAAACTTCAGTTTCTGGGACAGAAATGACAACAGTAAAAAACTAATGAGAAAAGAAGAAGAAGAAGAAGAAGAAGAAGAAGAAGAAGAAGAAGAAGAAGAAGAAGAAGAAGAAGAAGTGTAGGGTTAGTGATTTGAACAAACTCCTATCACTAACATTGCTGGAATATAAAGTAGATTAAAAAATAATAATAATCTGACACACTTAATTACACTAACTACAACTTTTGCCTCAATAAGCTCCTAATTTGCTGAATATTAATAGTTAATAAGGTAGTTATTAAGTTTAGGTATGGTTTTGATTATGTGCATTATAAGTACAAATAAACAGTTAATATGCTAGTAATATGCATGCTAGCTAATATTAAGAATTGGTCCTTAAAATAAAGAGCTACTGTAAGTCATCTAATCTGTTTTCTGCAAAACTTTATTTATAAAAGTCTGTTTGGCCCAATTTCAATCCGAAAAAGTAATATATTTGGTAAAAATAGCTCTTAAGACACAGTTTTAGCATAGTGGTTATTGTTTGTTTATGCAACTTACCCAAAAGATCAGAAAGATGCTGACAATCCACCTAGAAACCAGCCAGAACACTCTAGCAATGACCTAAGACATTTTGGAGCTACTCTCAATCAAC